>NC_045436.1:21938146-21973946 GCF_002776525.5 Piliocolobus tephrosceles | reverse complement strand
TTTTTTTTTTTTTTTTTTTTTTTTAGTAAAGACGGGGTTTCACAATGTTAGCCAGGATGGTCTCGATCTCCTGACCTAGTGATCCGCCCATCTGGGCCTTTGTTGTGGCCGTTTGTTCCTTCTGTATCAACCACTTTTCCTTTCTCTTGATTATATCGTTTACACGTTTCTTTGGGAATTCCCTCCTTCCCCTTCTCAGCCACATCTTTTGAGTCAAATGAACTCCATTATAAGCTCAGGGGTGGACCCTGAAGTTCTCAAGTCAATTATCACATTTCACTCTCTACTATCTCACCCTAACACCATGACCATAATTAATTGATAAAAATTTGACCTCATGCCCCACCTCAGGCTAGTGACACACGAGGGTGTGTTTGCCTGGGGCTTTTGTAAAAAGAGTGCTTTATCTCTCTCTTCTAGTAGGACCGGAACAGATGCTCTCTTTCCTCAAACAGATATAGTAGAGTCCTTCACTATTGCTACTAGGAGAGCAACCACTCTGGAAATGAAGTTGATAAAGAGAGGGCAAAGCCCGGAAGAAAGTATTAGGCATCTCTTAATAGAACTGTTCTTAAATTCAGGCCTGCTGCTGAACTGTTCTGTTTTATTAATATATACATATATAGCTTTATTTATATAAATTATTGCATGCATTTATATTTATATTTCTTCAGGTCAAGTGCGATTTTCTGTAACTTGAAAAAAAAAGATTATTAATTCATAAAATTTTCTAGTTAAACTTTTCTTTCTAAAAATGTGATTGGCTAACAAGACCCATATAATACATTTTTGCAGGGATGACATTTGAAATGTATGTATTCTTAAGACTAACTTCTCCCTAATAGTACTCATTATTACTAGTGAAGACTTCTTTATTCTAGCCACAAAAAGTCCTAAAAATATGAATAATTATGATTGAATTCTTCAAAAGAACAAACTTTAATCTCCCAAATATACCAATCTCAAATTATTGAATGTGCTAAAGAACTTTGTATGATTAGATGCAAATAAGGAAGCAATTAAGTCATTATTAATTAGTACAAATGAGCATGTTATTCAGGCTTATGTCTCAAGTAAAGAAAATAAGTGACAAATCCATGAGAAAAGGTGACTACAGGGACAGAATCATAAGCACCCGTGAGATTGTAGTGCAGCCTGGTGTGAACACCTTTCCAACACAGCTTCCCAAATTCTCTCCATGGCAAGGATACCCCTGTAAAAATCATTGGCTAATTGACATCCTTTTTAGGAAAAAAAAATGAGTCAAATTTTACATTTTTCTAATTTAATGCACTCTTCGTATCACTTTAGGCTTATTTGTTCTTGTTCTCTCAAAAGGATCCTACTATGTCTAAAAATATTTTGAATTGTTTTCCCTAACTTTTCCATTTATATGACAATTCTTTATCCCGGGAATATTCTTTTGCTCTAAGCACTGTCTGCCCTTACTGCAGCTTCCCTTTTCTCTGTAAAGTCTAGAGATGTTTTCATGTTTTAACCTCTCTCAAGTCTTCCCACACACCCATCCAATACCAATACGTACATATATACCGCATCTTTGCAACCACTAAAATAATGTTCCATACCCCTGAAACTAGTCAGTCTATTGATGGACTTACTAACCAGCATTCATGTGATTGCCTTTATATCATATATTACTAATGTGAATCATTCATTCACTTATTTATTTATTTAGCAAACATTTCTCATCTCCTTTGTCATAAGCAGTGTTTTCGGCATCTCAATGGCAAGCAGACTTCAACTAGTTTATAGCCCAATGGCTTTGTTAAAACTTAATTAGTTTATACTACATGGAAATATTCTGAAGAGGTTTTGATGTGTTATGTAAAACTAGGTTATGTGATCCTTGAACTACAGTGATAATATCTTTATATCGTTTGCATCCTTATGGCAAAATCTAGAGGTCTATTAGAAAAATAGTCAGGAAAGGAAGGCATCCAAATATAAGTTGTGGTTGAATTTACAGTTGCTTTAAAAATGCTGCATAAGAAACATCATTATGTTACATAATGGGAGTCATGCTTTTCAGTTTGACTTTTGAGCAATAAGTTGTAACAGTGGAATTGTTCTTGCAAGAAAGTGCTCCATCCCATTGACTTATCTTCCCAAGAGATGGTTTTTGTCTTTAAAATGGAGACACCAAGGAAAACATGTTTTCATGGTAGATAAAGAGAAACTCAATGGTGTATCAAACTTACCTTGATCATAATTTTCACCTGGTATGTTTGTAGGTAATAGAGAGTCATCAAGTACCCTACTTGATTATTATGACCAAACTCATTTAGGAAATATTACACTGGAGAACCACAGTAAGATTGACTAGATAAGACCTGACTTCCGTCAGTGTTTTACTGAATTGATCAACTAGAAATCTACCTTTGCAAGTAGAAATAATATCTTTCAAGATTCTCCCACCTTTTACATTTCTGTAGCTCCATTTCAAATACGAAGGTGAAATCATATGCCTTGCTGTGCACCTTAAGTCATAATCAATTCCCATGTAAGAGAAAATCCAAGATTCCAAATACTACTTTATAGACAGAACTTAATTTTTTTATTTGTTACTTTTATTTCAGGTTCAGGAATACAAGTACAGATTTGTTATACAGGTAAACTTGTGTCATGGGGATTAGTTGTACAGATTATTTCATCACCCAGATACTAAGCCTAGTAACCAATAGTTATTTTTTCTGATCCTCTCCCTCCTCCCATCCTCACTCCCAAGTAGGCCCCAGTGCCTGCTGTTACCCTCTTTGGGTCAATGTGTTCTCATCAATTACCTCCCCCTTATAAGTGAGAACATGTGGTATTTGGTTTTCTGTTACTGTGCTAGTTTGCTAAGGAGAATGGCCTCCAATTCCATCCATGTTCTTGCAAAAGACATATGCTCATCCTTTTTTATGGCTGCATAGTATTTCACAGTGTACAAGTACCACATTTTCTTTATCTATTCTGTCATTGATGGGCATTTAGATTGATTTCATGTCTTTGCTATTGTGAAAAATGCTGCAATGAACATCCACATGCATGTGTCTTTAGGGTAGAATAATTTATATTCCTTTGGCTAATGGGATTTCTGGGTTGAATTGTAGTTTTGTTTTTAGCCCTTTGACGAATTGTCACACTGTATTTCACAGAGGTTGAACTGATATACACCCCACCAAGAGTGTATAAGTGTTACCTTTTCTCTACAATCTCTCCAGTATCCGTTATTTTTTAACTTTCTAAAAATAGTCATTCTGACTGGTGTAAGATTGTGTCTCATTGAGGTTTTTTATTTTTTATTTTTTTGCACTTATCTAATGGCCAGTGATAGTAAGGTTTTTTGTTTGTTTTTTGTTTTGTTTTGTTTTGCTTTTTTGGTATGCTTCTTGGCCGCATGTCTGTTTTCTGTTGAAAAGTGTTCATTCATATCATTTGTCTACTTTTGATTGTGGTAGTTTGTTTTTCCCTTGTAAACTTATTTAAGTTCCTTATAGATGCTGAATATTAGACCTTTGTCAAATGCATCATTTGCAAATATTATCTCCCATCCTGTAGGTTGTCTGTTTATTCTGTTGATAGTTTCTTTTGCTGTGTAGAAGCTCTTAAGTTTAATTAGATTATACTTGTCAATTTTTTTTTTTTTTAAATAGCTCTGTAGTATAATTTGAGGTTGGGTAACATGATGCCACCAGCTTGGTTTTTGTTTTGTTTTGTTTTTTTGCTTAGGATTGACTTGGCTATTTGGGCTCTTTTTGGTTCTATGTGAATTTTAAAATTGTTTTTTTCTAATTCTCTGAAGAATGTCATTGGTAGTTTCATAGGAATAGCATTGATTCTGTTAATTGCTTTTGGGAGAATGGCCATTTTAACGATATTGATTCTTCCTATCCATGAGCATGGAATGTTTTTCCATTTATTTGTGTCATCTCTAATTTCTTTGTGTAGTATTTTGCAATTCTCATTGTAGAAATATTTCAGCTCCCTGATTTAGCTGAATTTCTAATTGCAGAATATCAGATAGAAATGAATTTAGTCCTTACACTCAGTGCATTTGTAAAAACACCTATCAACTTTTTTGTTACACTTTCTGGACTCAAATATCTGTTGTAATTATGTTTCTTGAGAGTATTTTTCACATTATCTTATCAAGCTCCTACACATACCAATGTTCCCAATTGTCATAATATGTTTCCATAATATCTTACATTAATATTAACTTAGTGTGTCTCACTTCACTTTTATTCTATGGAACCACGTGTATATTATCTGACACATTTCCATTTGTTCCTACATTCTACAGGGTATAAGTTCTTATTTTTTAAATTAAGGCTACTTCAAATTTTTATGATCTTCTGCTTTTCTATGTCCAGGGCTGTGCTTTTCTATCTACGGTAGAATTTTCACTTTCTCTCCTGGCCCTGGGTTCAACAGTTCCTTCTGAACTTCTTGGAAAAAATCTGACAAATAAACTAATAAATTCTGTAAAACAAAATATGAAAATAAATATCACCATTTCCATTGCCAAATTAAATTTTCATTTTTTTAACGTAGTAGCTAAAAATAGGTCTATATAATATCAGTATCATGTCTCATTCTTTCATATTTCTCCTGTTGTTAAGTTTCACTCTATCAGTGAATAATAACTGGCTCTATTTTAATTCTTTTATTTTAATTATTTTAATTCTATTTTATTTTAATTCTTATGTGGTTAACTACTCCTATTTTCCTGATACCTTGACTTTTAGTTTATTTGGAAGAACTTGTTCTCTACTGTGAACAAAAATTGTGTGATAGATTTACTTTGGAAATTTTAACTGGATATTATAATTTTGTTAAATAAATTATATGATATACTTTGAAGATTTATGATAAATAATTCAAATGCCTCTAATTTTCTCAATTTTCTCACCTAAATGGAGCTAATTTTTCAGATTATGTAATATATGGAAGGCATTTTTTAACACTTTCCACAATGCAGGTACTCAAGAAGTGTTAAATATAATCATTGAATGAACTTATCTTTGGTTTACAAAAATGAGCAACCATTGCCTTATTCAACAAATGTGCTTTGAATATGCAATGATAGCAAGATATTGAGACATTGGAAAGGTGATACACTAAGTGTTCGGAGTTTGTAATATAATCCATACAAAAGACAAGGAGTGATTCAAGGTGCAGACTATATTTGTTTCTTAGTGTCTCTATAGACTTTCGTTTTGTTATTTGTATTAGGCCATTCTTGTATTGCTATAAAGAAAGGTTTTACAAATTGTATTGCTATAAAGAAATGCTTTACTATAAAGAAAGTAATTTACAGAGTAAAGAGGTTTCATTGGCTTATGGATCTGAAGGCTATGCAGAAAGCATAGCAGCAGTCATCTGCTTGGCTTCTGATGAGGCCTCAGGAAGCTTAGGACCATGGCAGAAGGCAAAGGCGAAAATGGCATGTCACACGGCCAAAGCAGGTACAAGAGCGAGAGAGGGTGTGTGTTGAGGGGGAGGTGTCATGTACTTTTAAATGACCAAATCTCACGAGAACTCACTATCATAAAGACAGCACCAACTCATGAAGGATCTGCCCTCAGGATTAGAACATCTCCCACAGGGCCCCCATTGCAGCATTGGACATTTCATTTCAAGATGAGATTTGGGTGGAGACAAAACTATATCATTGTTTAACTTACGCACACTAACCATTGTGCTTCATCAGATATGCTAAAGAATCCAGACTTGTGATACTTTTTCCACATAGACGTCAAGAACTAAACCCACACCAGTCACTGTCTACTATACATTCCAGACCATGAATTCCATGTCATTTTTTTTTTGATAGCTTTGTAGTGAATTTTGATTCCTATGAAATCAAGAAAAGGAAAAGACTGAATCTCTTTTCATTGAAGATAATCACCTCCTCCTAAGGCATTTGTGATCCTCCATCTGAGGGCTTTGTAGTGATCCATGTGAGATGCAGGCAGGAAGTGCAAAAAAACCCTGTGTTCCCAGGGGTAGCTGTCAGCCAATTTCAAGTGAGAGTAAGAGGATACATATATGTCTTCTTTCTTATCTCTCCTTGAGACCAGTTCTGAGGCAGGTTTGACATAATCTCCCAGGTCTTGCAGGACGACATTGCTACTTGTTCATGGTAATAACTGGATCGATAACACCCTTTTGTCATTTTTCAAACTTCTCGATTTTACCTCCCACGTAGATTCCTGGAACTTAAATTCTTGCTTTGGGTTTGCTTCTGGGAGGTGCCCAGGCCAAGGTAATTAATAACTAAATTGGTAAATAGTAGAGACACTGTGATTTATGGACAGCATTGAAGTGGTTCTGTTGAGGTTAAAGAATATGACTTTATAGTGGCATCGATTTGTAAAGACACATTAAAGAATTTCCATTTTAAATTTGATGTCAATAGCTAAATTTAGTAGTATATTTTTTGTGTTCATGTGTCTCTTATGTGATTATAAACCTTTCCTCTATAGTTTAGGTGAGGTTAAGTCAAATGGTATTAACTGAGAGACTATTTGTAAAAGGCCAGTCAAAATTTTTAACAATTAAAGAAATATACATTTAAAACATTTTTACTCTATTATTTTATGATTATGGTTAGCTTATTTCTTTTTTATGTCAACTTAGAAAATGCATGTGTTGATGAAGGAAGTACAAGCATAACAACCTTGATCATATTTTATGCTGGGTTTTTTCTGCATTTTATATTTAAATGTTATACACTGATTTACTATGTGATTATAAATTCATTTTTGATTTTAGAAGTTGCACTACATATATTGTTCAAATAAAAAAGTTAATTTTTTTCAACATTTCAATGATGTGTTTTGGCAAATTAAAATTTTGCAGAAATATATGTATTCTTGGATGAGACAGAAAAATATTGTGGAGGATGCTTCTCTGAAAAATTAAATTTAAAATTAATTTTAAGATATTTTATTTGTTATGTGACCTTACAACCAGTTAACCTGAGTATTCTTCATTATGGTGCTGTCTGAATTGACTTTTACTTTAGAATGATCTAACTCTGCACATTTACATTATTAAAACAAAACTCCTTAACAGTGCATTCTGAATTAAAGTTTTGAGTGTAAGTGTTGCATGCTAAGTACAAATATTGAGTAATAAATCAAAATGCTGAGTCTGGAAGTATTATGATGCCATGGTGGGGCCCAGTAGATTTATGCCTGAATCATTGCCAGGTGCCACAAAATTGCCTCTCACATAAAGTTGATTATTCCAAAATATCTAATTTGATTCCTGATTGATTTCTTTTGGTTACTTCCACGCCCCATCCATTAGCAGATTCCAATAACTGTATATCCCAAGTGTATCATGAATCTGTTTACCTGTTTCCATTACAGGTTCTACCATCCTAGTGAGAATCAGTCTTCTGATAAGACAATAGCTTCACAATTTTTCATATTGTCTTTATTAATCATCTATTCTCTATTCATGTATTCTCTATAGAACAGTTTGAATGCTACCTTTTCAAAGTCTTCGGTGGATTTTTATCACACTTAGATGCAAATGCAATGGCCTTCCCTCAGATTACAGTGTCTTAAATGATCTGTTCCATCCTGACCTGGGCAATCTTTTCTTGTACTTCCCACAGGCTTACCTATTATATGTCAGTCACTTCGTTTTTCTTGCTATTCTGTGAATGCACCTTGTTTGCTTCTGCCTTAAAGCCTTTTCTCCTCCTGTAATGTTTTGTTCTTTTCTTGACATACATCGTCAGTCTTACCATTCAGATAGCAAATGCTACCCCCTAAAACAAGATTTATTTCTTGACCTCTGAATCCCAAGTAGCCACCAAAGTAGTCAATCTCTAATATATCACCTAATTTTATTGTCCTGTGTATTACTTATTATCACATGATAATTTTCTTATTACTTAATGGTTTTGTTTTTTGTTGTTTTTTTTTTTTTTTTGTCTCTATTCACCAACCAGAATATGCTATACTCCATGAAGGAATGGAACTAGCCTGTCCTCCTCATTACTATGTTGTCAGCATCTAAATTATTAGTAGAGAAGGGGACTCACCATGTTGGCCAGGCTGACCTCGAACTTCTGACCTCAGGTGATCTGCCTGCCTCGGCCTACCAAAGTGCTGGGATTACAGGTGTGAGCCATTGCGCCCAGCTTTTTTCTGTAAGAATTCTTTCATTGACTCTTAACCCTCTAAGTTAGCTCTCTCTTAGAAATATAATTGTCTACCTGGAATTGTGAAGTAAATGAATATGTGTGTATGTATGCATCTGTGTGTGTAAATATGAATGTCTAAGATATACATACCATGGAAAATTTTGATTTAATCTAATCTTATTCATTGCAATATGTATACCCCTTGTCAGACTCACCACTTTTTTGTATCTGATTCAGTTGCTTTATACTTTGTAGTTTTAATATGAGGATAAACAATGTTAGTCAAATAGATACAGATAGAGAAAACAGAAATACAAAATCTCTGTGAGTGAGAGTCAGTTACATACGTGTGCGATAAGAACAAAAGAATACGAAGACTGAAGATGGGCAAATATCAACTCCCTTATCTAGAGCTAATTAAATAGACTACTCTCTTATATACAGTTTCACAGCTAGCCCCACCCCCTACTCCCACCTTGAATAGTAATTATATACACTTCTTCCATTTTTTTATTATATACGAAAATATTCAACCAAATGTGTGGTTTCATGATCTGTGCAGCATTAAAAAAATATGTGACGGGTGATAGGGAAACCCTGCCTATCTTTTTGACATTTTACTCTCATCTATTTATACTCTTGAGGAAACTGTCAGAGAGGTAAAAACAATTACCCAAAGTTATACAAGTTGTAAATGGCAAAGCCAGAATTTCCTCCAGTCCTTTTATGTCACCACAGAGGATCCCTGCTCTCCACTGATCACATGGTAGAAACTTGATAAACATTTGTTAGTTTACAGGAAGATAGAGGAGACATAAAAATGGTTTCATCCACTTGGGAAATACAGTTTACATGTAGCTATCCCTAAATAATGTTGCTAAAAAATGTTAACATGTAGCTATTCCCTTTTATGAAGGAAATCACAGTGATATCTTTCCAATATTATAAATATTAAGGGAAGAGAGGCGATACACATTAGCATCCTCATCTTTCTGATGGCTAAGCTTAAGCATCTTTCTCAAGGGCAATCTAATTGCCTCTCCAAGATAAGCTGCTGAGCCTGGGACTTTCAATATTGTTGTCTAAACTGGGTCTTTTCTATGCCACTTTCAGTGCTGTTTTATGTACTGTGAATCTATAGCCTGATCTTCTATTTACTAGGTTCATATAAAATCAATATTTATTTTATAAAGCACCTTGTACTTCAAAAGATCCAAGGTAAATCAATATGTAGGATTCATTCCATAAGAAGAGTAATTAGATAGCCCCTCAAACATTGCAGTTACTGCAAATTTGAAAGCTGTAAGTTGTCTGAATCAAAGGAAAAGTCACCTAGCTTATACTACCACCTTTCTGAAATACAACTAAAGATGCTTTTATATATGGCTAAACAGCGACAATAAAGAAAAACAGAGTTGCTGAAAAGATCCCAGTTTTGAGGGTTTTTTAAATGTGATTCTAGGTGAACAGAAAATATAAACAAAGAATATCTAAAATAATCACTCAAAATTACTTGAGATAACGAAGGGATGTAATGTCAAAAGGTTGTTGGAAGTGAAATTGTGAAATAGAATGTTAATTTTTATTTAGCTTTTTGAGTGTAGGATTCTTAGAATATAATTTGATAAAGCTAATATTCACATTGACAAATCAACCGAGGCATCATTAATGCATTTTGTAAGGAATACATCTGAGAACAGATAAGACATTACAATAATAACTGACTCAAATTGAGAGAATTACTAAAGAAATTGTAACCTTGGCATGAAGCAGATGACACACCAAGGATATCACTACTTCATACTCTAAGACAAATATGTCAGCTTCTACTCTTGGAGGGATACAGCCCTTCCTGCAATGGTTTCATATTTTCCTGAACAAACTACCATCAGATTATCAGCATCTGATCTAGTCCGTCTATCTTGTCATCTGCAAAGATCTTTCCGTTCCAACATCTGCCCCTCTGGATCTCTAGAATTTGACATTGCCCGTGTTTTATGCTTTACTTCCTTATCCTTTATTTCTGATTTCCTGTATGTATATTCCTCAGGTTTATATTCAGAAATCAGAAACTGTAATTTCTAATTTCTAAAAGTTCACAACCTTTTCTTCAAAAAGTGTGTGATCCAACCATTTTAGGGGTTGTTTTCAGATTTTAGGAAAGCTATATGATATAGAGGCTATTATTATTAAAATCAAACAAATTATGTACAGAAAAGTAAGACTGTATGAGTAGAATGAATAAAGAATGGTAAGTAGCCCCACGTCAACTCAGATCAAGTTTTGCTGACAACTGACAACTTAGTTCAGAACAGGTTTGTTCCCAAACGTTTTTGGATTTTGAAGTGGAAATAAGACATGATGAGGCTCTGAATAAATGGTTATACACTGGATAGCACTGCAGATTATTTTATATCAATTATTGTCTTACTCATAACTGTTTTGTCCCAACCTCAGTCATCTATCCCCTTGGCTTTCCCACATCTATGATATTTGGTTGACTGTAACAAAATGCTAAGAAAAATCACAAAAAGAAATTACGAGGAAAACTATCCAGGAACAAAGTCCTCTAATAATGGAAAATACCTCAGTTCCAAGTTACAATTCCCCATGGTATAGGGAAGACAGTGTGGAAATACTTAAGTACATAGTAACTGCTATATGTCCTCCAAAGTTTAATTATTCCTGAATAGGTTCACTAGATTTTACCTGAAGGGTAAATTCATCGACTCACTCAAAATCGTTTCCTTGTGTGTCTATTGTATAGAACCCAGTGTGCCCCTTACTGTGTAGTATTAGTATGAGAGTTAAATACTATAATGCAGAATTTCATAAAATAAAATTTACTAAGTTTTAGCACGGGTAACAGATATATCTTCCAATTTGGAAGATATGGGAAAGTTTAACATGGAAAGAAAAGTAAATACTTAAAGCATATCTTATTGAATTTGAGAAAAATAAATCAAGTCCTTCTACCTTGTCAGATGTAATTATTTACTGCCTGGATGAAGGCAAGGAAATGTTTTATTAGAAACCTGGAACTGGCCGGCATTCAGAGCAGGAGAAGAAAAAAAGGATATATATAGATATATATATATATCTATATATATGACTTTAGATTAAAAATAATAATAACTAGAGTCCTTTAAATCATGTCCAACATGGGTAACTTGCCTAATTTGATATCAGTTTAGTTACCTTAAGTTATTCAATGAAAAAATAACAATAAAAGTTGTTATAAAAATAAAGTTTATAATAAACAACAACAATAAAAGATTGATAATGACACATAAAATTTTGATACTTAAAAATAAAATGTGCTAGTTCCACTTCCAGTATGAATGAATTTAGATTCTTCAGCTCAAAATTTTATCTGAAAACATCTGGAAAAAGTATATGTGAAGACATTGGATTATTATCAATGAAGATAGAGGGTTTGGTAGCACAAGGGTAACAGAAAAAAGAAAAGCCTAGAAACGTCAGCCCAGAATGTCTTTTTTTCTTTTTCTGGAAGCTTACTTTGAAAGCTGTGTTTAAGAAGATGAGCAGAACACACTTGACATCCATAGCATTGTGTCATGGATTTCAGGGATGTTCAAGGAGCATGAGTCTTGTTTATATCCCAGGCATTTATCTGAGACCCCAAATGTCTACACCTTAAAATAAACCATTTACCAACCATGACAAATCCTAGGTTTTTAGCATTTCAGACCCTGATTAGAATAAGGTTATCTTAGCTGCTAAGAGCTACAAGCCTAGCTGCCTGCCAGGAAAAAAAAAATGTACACTCTCTCTAAAGAAATATAATATCAGAATTGATTTTAAATATAAAATACATGACACCGAATCAAAAATAACTGACATAAAAAAAGTAAAATTTTCACAGAAAACCAAAAGAAAGAAAGAAAATGATTAGAGAAAAATGTATGAGATGTAAATAATGAAGTTGTTACTCATGGGCTTTAGTATATTTAATATTAGTATATTTAATATTACAGAGGTGAAAGAAGCTAATTAATATCTTGAGCAGATATTAAGCAAAAATGAAGAGAGAAGTTATAAAGTCAAACTAGAAGAAAATACCCAGAATGAAGCATGGAGAAGCAAAATATTAAAAGTTCAGGGAAGAAAAGCACATTAGATACTAAGAAAAGGTATTATATATACCATCTTAAATTATCAGAAGAAAGGAAGAATAAAACAGTATTATTATATGAAGAGTTAATGAAATATACACTATTTATGAACAGAAACCAAAATAAAGCTAGTGTAGCTATCCTGGTGACAGATAAAAGTTTCAAAAGTAGACCAATTACAAGAGTGGAAGATATTCAATACCATAAAATGTGAAACATAAAAATGATACAATTCTAAACGTGAATGTGTCTGATAACATAGTCTCACAATATATTTTAACCAAAATTAGCAGAGGTAAATAGAGGAATATAAATATAATCATGAACTTGATAGGAATATTTTAACGTAAACAGAAATCCAATAACTATATAAGAGATTTGAACATCAGAATGATCAAACTTGATCTTATTAACATACAAAGCACACTGTACCCAAAAGCCACAGGACACATTTTTTAAAAGTGTTCAAGAATGAGTTTGTGTCCTTTGTAGGACATGGATGCAGCTGGAAACCATCATTCTCAGCAAACTATCGCAAGAACAGAAAACCAAACACCACATGTTCTCACTCATAGGTGGGAACTGAACAATGAGATCACTTGGACTCGGAAGGGGAACATCACACACCGGGGCCTATCATGGGGATGGGGGAGGGGGGAGGGGGAGGGATAGCATTGGGAGTTATACCTGATGTAAATGACGAGTTGATGGGTGCTGACGAGTTGATAGGTGCAGCACACCAACATGGCACAAGTATACATATGTAACAAACCTGCACGTTATGCACATGTACCCTAGAACTTAAAGTGTAATAATAATAATAAAAAAAAGTGTTCATGGACTGTTTTTCCAAAATGATCATATGCTTGTTCATAAAACAGATTTCAACAAATCTCAAAATATTTTAGGCTCTACAGAGAACATTCAATGATTACCATTGAACTATTGAACTGAGCTAGAAAATAACAACTAAATGATAACTGAAAAATCCCCAAGTGTTTGAAGATTCCATAATATGCTTTTATTTAATACATATAGAACAAACTGAAGAAAATATTACAATGTAAATTGGAGAATAGGTTGTACTAATTGATAATAAAAATTATCTCTCTGTGTGTATGTGTGTATGAATTACATATATACACATATGTATAGCATGAGGTTCAACTAATAGCATTCTTATTTATTGCTTTAATTATCTATATATTTATATGTATACATAAAAAAGGGTAAAATCAATGGGATAAAATAAATATGAAATTGATTTAAAAACAAAAACAATTCACTTGTCACAAGTAGGGTATGACAATAAAAATGGAGAAAAGTTCAGATCTTATTTAAATCATTTTTATTTTTATTACTAAATTTGACAAATATTTATTGATATCTTCTATGTACCAGACACTTTTCTAGAGTCAGCTGCAGAGATAGGAGATATAGCAGTGAACAAAACAGACAAAAATATTTTTATTGAGATGAAGTGAGGTCAGGTTACCTGCATGAACTGGCTCCTGCAGCAATGTCTTGAGCCCTGGTAGGCAAGAGGATGAAAAGCAGGATGAAGTGTGTCTAATACATGAGGTACCAAGACTTGGCTTTTTTTCCGAGGTACATAGAAGGAGAGATCATAGAAAAAATATTTTACAGAGATTTATAGAGTTGACTCCTCAATTCACATCTTTGAATGAAAGAGTTTTGAAAAATTCAATTTCACAGATCCTTCGTGACTCCCACAATTTTACTTTTTTATTATTTGAACATTCTGAACATGAGACTATAGATAGCAAGAGTATTGGAGATTTTTTTAAGTAGAGATATTAAACTCAAACTGTGCATGTGGATTGAGTCTAGAGGACCTGAATATCGCCCTAATTCCTTATTTCAGAAATGCCTGGAGTTCAACAGATTTAGAGTTGAAAATAAAAACAGATTATTTGGCGGACATATGAGTATGCTTTCTGAGAAATTCCGTAGACTGTGAACCGTATGAGCCATTATTTATGTTGTAAGTCTGATTTTTGGTAGCTAATCTAATTTACTGTCTGAATCATAAATAACTTTCCCTGTCATGAGAGTGATCTTTCAAAAGGAAAATTTGGAGCTGAAAATGAACTGTGACCATAATAAGAGACAGTATTTCTAGAATTGTGGGAGTAAACATATGACTTTCAACGCTATGCTCTTCTGTATTTTGTGGCTAAACACTGAAGAAGTTTGGACTTAACTAGGTTTGTAAGAATGTGTCTTTTTTTAAGTAAATTCTGTAATTAGAGATGTAATTACGATTCAGAATTAAATATGCTTCTCACTGAATCTTCTCCATGACTCTAAAAGAAGGTCTCATTGGTC
The DNA here is from genome assembly GCF_002776525.5 of Piliocolobus tephrosceles. Taxonomy (NCBI): domain Eukaryota; kingdom Metazoa; phylum Chordata; class Mammalia; order Primates; family Cercopithecidae; genus Piliocolobus; species Piliocolobus tephrosceles. The sequence goes on along the minus strand of NC_045436.1, from coordinate 21,959,294 downwards.
CAAGAGCAGTATTCCCATTTAGTTGACAAAAACCTAGAAGTGATGTTACTGTATCCATAACTGTATATATAGATTAAAAGGTAAAATACAAATTCATTAAAATACTAAATTAAAATTCTTTTAGCTGAATTTATTTACTGATTGCTAACAAGTTAGCCACAGTCACCTATGAAAAATATCTTATGTCCCTCACGCTTACATTTGTAGCAATTTATTCCATGAATTATTTTAGTCCAAATAAATTGATAGCTGAATCAATCTATTCTTTGTTAAACATTTTAATGTGAGTATATAAGAGTAGACAGTGAAATAGTAAAGTTTAAACCAACGATATGTTTTTCTAGGTAGTGAAATGCCAAGATGATAATGATGAACTATAGGGCAATATTTTAATATTCACTGTCGTCTGGAAAATGGCAGATGAACTTCAATGTAGATAAGAAAGTTTGAAAAATAACCTAAACTAAATGTACAAGGACACAGGACCTGAACTTTTAGTTACAACTATAACACACACACACATACACACAGAGAGAGAGATTTAAAAATAACTGCAAATTATTGTTGGAAAATATTAATCCCATTTATTGTTGTAGAGAGATCAAGATCATACCATAGGTAAGTGAAATTTATTGGAAGTAAGATGTAATTATTTTCTTTTCCCTATACATGCAGGAAACTAGGATGCTTTTATACATAAAACAGGATGAATTGTAGTCAGTCCTCAAACTTGAAAGAAAGCTGTTGAAGACCTAGAGAAAGAAAAATAATTCTGAAGCATCTGGGAAATATTATTTTAATCAAATCTTGAATAACATAAATTGATTAGTGTATTTCTTTTTAAAAAGATGAAATAATTAAGGATTATAAAATTCCAAAGGATATGAATAAAGTGAACATGGTATTATTCTCTGGATTTTGATGAACAAGAAATAAAAAGTACTACCATGTGTTGAGAGCTGTTTAAGATCAACTAAAAACTATAAAATGCTTTACATCACAGGGAGTAACAAGACTTTTTTAATGCTGATAGAGACCAAAAATATACAAAGGCATAGGAAAATTTCTGATAAATGTATGTATAATGACAATTCACTTGTTTAGGGAAAAAAATGACATGTATTGAATTATGGGTTAGACAATAGGCCAAGTAGCATACAGTTTATTAGTAGAAACAATAAAATAATCAAATAATACCAACCCAGGCTTATAGATGTAATGCTACATATAGAGACTGGTGGTGTGGTATCTTGCGTGTGTGTGTGTGTGTGTGTGTGTGTGTGTGTGTGTGTGTCTGTATGAGGAGCAGAATACTGAAACTACCGCATGGGTACAGCAAATAAACTGAATCTCCACAAATATTTAGGAGGCAAAGGAGCAAGAAGGAAGAAGGCAGTAGAGTTTCTAAGGCAGGAAGTTGAAAGGAAATAATGGTATATAAAGGAACCGCAACAATGTCACTAGGAATTGTAACACTAAGACTTAGGTATTAAGAGTAAGAGATGAGGCCGGGCGCGGTGGCTCAAACCTGTAATCCCAGCACTTTGGGAGGCCGAGACGGGCGAATCACGAGGTCAGGAGATCGAGACCATCCTGGCTAACATGGTGAAACCCCGTCTCTACTAAAAATACAAGAAATTAGCCGGGCGAGGTGGCCGGCGCCTGTGGTCCCAGCTACTCGGGAGGCTGAGGCAGGAGAATGGCTTGAACCCGGGAGGCGGAGCTTGCAGTGAGCTGAGATCCCGCCACTGCACTCCAGCCTGAGCGACAGAGCGAGACTCCATCTCAAAAAAAGAAAAAGAAAAAAAAAAAAAAAAAGAGTAAGAGATGAGACTGGAGACATAAACAGGCACTCTTTTGCCATTTTAGGAACTTGGCCTTTATCTGAAGGGGAAAGAAGGGCTTTTGAAGAACACAAAATGATGGGGTATGAGATAGAAGTACAATTATCTTTGTCTTTTACCATTCTTCATCTTTGTCTCAGTTAAAACCAGTAGCATAAAAATGAATTTATCCACTGAAATATTTTTAATGATGAGTAAGAGACAAAAGTTCAAAAGCATATAGATTAGAGGATTATTTCAAACTCATATCACAAACTTTAAAAATTATTTCTTGAAAACAATACAGTTAGGATTAAAGTAAAATAAGATTGGAAGTTGACATGAAGTTTCCTTTCCCATACCATGGGAAAGGTTTTTAAGATATTTGTAAAGGACATGATAGAAAACTCACTTATCAACATCCCTGGGTTTGTGGGGACAGGAAGTACAAGGGTGATCATACAATGCATTGATTTAGATGGCTCTATTGTGGATACCTATTTACCTGCCAAGCAACAAGAGTAGTAGCAGGATTTATAAACATTGACATCATGCCATGCCACTTTTTTTTCTTAGACATAGGTAATTAATGGCATGATTTTGTTCTGACATGAAATAGAAGAAAATCACCCAAGATCGAGAGGCTGTGGTGGATGTCAAAGTGATGGAGAATAATCTCTAAAAGTCATTTTTATACATTTGGACAAATGGCAGAAAATGTGACCAGAGGAGGGAAAGATATATTTGACCCTATTTCATCAAACACAGGGGATAATTCCACTTCCAATGAAAGTTGGTAAAACATCTCAAAGTAGAATTGGAACTGAAAACTAAAGAACTTCTGTCTTCCAACTTTAGCAGAGAATGTGGTTGAGTTTTTTAATAAATATCGGTACAACATATTCAGAGACAAAATATCCTTACCATGATGGATAATTTTCTGGTTACTTTCCACACCGCCTTTCCCTTTCTGTTTCTACTCTAAGCTTTGTCAGGAAGACAAAAGAATGAATATCCACTACCATGTACTCAGCTTTTCAAGCCCAGTTTGAAATCTATGGGGTAAGAATTGTAACAATGCTTACAGAGTCAGATGGAGAAAGAGGAAGAGAGAAAGGAAAGGGCAAACAAACATCACCATTTGGAAAAGATCATCCTAAGTAAAGAGAAAACAAAATAAAATCATTTGTGGGACTTAAGCAATATTTTCTCAATGATAAGAAAAAAAATCAACATAAATGAAAGAAATACAGAAATAATACAGTCCTTATAAAGATAGATCTTTAAAAACTTTTGGAAAAAAGCTCACAACTGCAAAAAATTAAACAAAAAGTTATGAAATGATTCAGTAAGATAAGAAGAAACAAAAAAATTTAGATAAAATTGAAGATGGCAAAACTCAGGAAAGAATTTAAGGTGGCAAATAATGCTATTGTGCATTATTAAGATGGTATTGGAAAAGCAAAGCTAACAATCAACAATTTAACATTTTGTACCTGTGATATGAAGAACAAGTTGCAAAAAAAGAATCCCTAAAGTGGAGTGAAGAGGCATGAAAAGAGGAAAGCAGGTATAGAAAAAAATGAGAGATACAGGCTTGCACACCACAGTGAGTCCACATGATCATAACTGATATTTCTATGAAAAGTAAAATTTTAAAAAGCAGGCAAAAATGGAGCAGATATTTTATTTAAAGATATAATAGAAATTAAGGATGTGAATCTGCGGAATAAAAAGAGTCACTGCATATACAGTATTGTGATTGAAAATTAACTAACATTGATAAATAAATTGGTGAAGTTATTGAAAGTCAATTTTAAAATTCTCCATATTCTCAGATAACAGGTATTATTCACTACACACACACACACACGTACACACACACACACACACACCAGGCCAATTTCAGACTTTGTACTTATGAGCTGTAAACATGCCAGAAAACATGAGAGTAATGTCTACAAAATGTTGATAGGAAAAAGCATGAAAGTAAAATATCTCTACCCAGCTATGTTGATGTACACGTGTAAACCAGGACAAAGAGTTTCATCCATAGATCCCGACTGTCATCTGCTTGTGCATGTTATAAACGCTGCATGATGATGTGCTCCCACCAATAGAGAGATGAGGAAAAGTGCGATATACATAGCGCTTTAGACAAGTTATCGGTGCTAATCTACTGATTTCTTCTTTCAAAGGACACAGTCTTTCTCCTGCTCCACCACTGATTTGGTAGTGAAGGCAACCAAGTTAAAGAAAGGATTTTAAAGTGGAAGAATGTTATTGTTTCAATGGGCGACCTCAATATTGATCTCTTCTCCTTCCTCCCAATTTTTTTCAAGGAGGTATAGGGATGAAAGACAGTGCATACTGAAGGAGCGTTGCGTGGCACAAATTTGAGGATGCTGATTATCTACGTTTACTAGGAGCATCACTTGCTAAAAAGTTGACATTGTGTATGAGAATTCCCCTTTCTCTTCCATTTTCTTCTACACAAATTAGAAAAACAGATAAGTATAGATCCCTTGCAATCTCATTGCCTTCTCTTGTTCTCAATTTTGTATTTCTTTATTTCCCTCTAGTTTTTAATGTTATCCTCCCTTCCTCTACCACCCAGGAGGCATTCTCATCACTGAAAGACCTCTGTTAAAAGCTTTACACGAGTGAAGATAATGTAAAGTAATTGACTTTTGCATGTGACTTTCAAAATCAGTATAATTTAATACATTTAAGAGCTATCTAGTATACCTTGCTACTTTAAATAGAAAATAAAAATGATTCAATTTGTAGAGGCAGGATGATTACATCTGTATGCAGAAAGTTGAAGTATCAAAAAAATTAAAAGTAGTGTACCAAATTTAGTAGTAGTTTTGCTAGGAAAAATAATAATAAATGAGATTTTAAAAAAATAAGAGAGAGATAGGTTCGTGCTCTGTCACCCAAACTGAGGTGCAGTGGCTTTATCATAGTTCACTGCACATTGAACTCCTGGGCTCATGTGATGCTTCTCCTTCAGTTTCTCAAGTAGCTAAGACCACAAACACACACCACCACTTTCTGCTAATTTTTAATTTTTTTTACAGATAAGGTTTTGCTATGTTGCCCAGGAGGCTGATCTTAGACTTTTGACCTCAAGCAATTCTCCTGCGTTGGCTTCCCAATGTGCTGGGATTATAGGCACCCAGAAATAAGCAAAATTTTAAGACAGACAGTCCTTGTTTTGCACAGTGCCAAATATGCTTACATACCAATTGCCATGGTTTAATTAAAGCGAATCCCCCACAACATGGTTATAATTTCAATTGCTACAGTGTAACAACGGTATGTGTATAAAGCAAAAACTTCACTGCTGCTCTTCAATGAACGAATTACTACCTAAATAACGGAGGCACATCCCGATCGATGACCAGTCCCTGCTTTTATTTCTAAGCCTGTTGTTGATTAGTCACTGCCTAGGTGTTCACGCTCTGACAGCAAAGCATACAGTTGTCTAACTGCGTTGTCTCCCAGTCATCAGTCAATGTGATAATTTTCAAAAATAGATAATTTGAATGAGTGAATTCACCAATCAAGATGAAATTGCAGCAAAGAGACAAAAAAAATGATCATACTGAAAGTAAAATCCACATTGAATATAAATGGATTTGTAGGAAAAAAATAGCTGACTATGGAAATAACACTACTGCCATTTGAGAGACTCAAGATATGCAGACAGAGAAATTTCCTGAAGGTGAATGAGGAAAATGACTGTGATAAAAACGAGTGAACATATGCCAGAGGAAGTAACGTCCCAAACACATTAACCTTGAAGGAACTCGAAGAAATCTCACGATACTCAAAGTGCAGAGGATAAAATATTGGAAGCTGGTCTACATTTTAAAAGGATTGCAGTGATTCACCAAGGCATAGAAAAGATGTCCACTCAGTATCCTATGTGACACCAGGAGAATGGAACAATGTTTAAACTACCCATGACACTTTTTTTTAATAGAACACTTTCATTATAAATGTTTCTTATGTTTTAAATTATGGTGTCTAAATATTAGACTTGTTATTTTGGCTCCTTTCTTTAAACTTTTAGAACTGATAATAAGAGATATTTTAATATTAGGTCATGTGACAATCACCATTTTTCCTATATCTTATTATAATCACTTTATAAAGGACATTTTTAGGGCTACTTGCTATTCTCCAAAGTGAGAACTGTCTGTCCTTATTTTCCAAAATTTCTATAATATGTTAAATATATGACATTATATATGACATTATATATTTAACACAGTTTGATATATTAACATAATAATAACATATGCATATAGCAACATAATAATATATACATATATCAACATATTATTAATGATAATATATACATATATCAACAATATATTGAATATATTATTTCACAATGAGATCATAATTTGAGGAAAAAATAAAGGAAAATATCAAATGTTTAAAACTAGACATCAAATTTGAGTATTAAATACACATCATTTTGGTGGCACTAGGGTGGATTGAGAGAAATATTCTACGCAAAATCTTAACTTAAGCATGCTATGTCTTTCAGAAAGTTAATTATCTAAGTCTAGAGTTTTAAAAGTCTCTACATCTCTAGAAAATCAAATAGAATATTTAATGTGCTCTAAACATTACCAAATTATTTAATCATTCACAAGAAATTTACTTTCCAAGTATTGCCCCTTCAGTACTACACTACCAAGAAACGTAAGTTCATCTGAAACCCCAGAGACCCAATGACATGCAAAATGATGTTTAAGTGCCATTAATTTACTCTATGACTCCAGTGCTTCACTCTGATGTCAAACAAAGGAGAACAGCAAACATTTGAACCTGTAGAAGTAGAAGAAATGGTTCTTTTGTCACCTCCTTGGATTTCTCTATTCAATGAAAGCAAGTATAATATTATGATAAGAAAACTTTATCACATCCTACTGAAAGGCCCTTTATGTCTTTCAATTAAGGCTCTGAGAGGAGGGTGGAGATGGGTCCCAGACACTGATAAGATACGAGCTCTGTACTCAGAGTTCACGGTCTGTGTTGGGCACTTACTGTCCCTCTCATTCCTCTCAGAGCAGTTCTCCACATTTGCCTGCCCTGTTCCATGCTCAGGAAGCTTCCCCCAACAGACTTCACCAAGCTCCTCTTTGCAGTTATGTTTGTCTTATTTGTTTCACGGGATGCTGAACTGAGAAGATAGATGTGGATTTTTTTTTTTCTTTTGACCTCAGTTCCACAATTTAGCAGTGACTACTTCCTCCTATGATTAAAGATGCTCTTAGATGGTCTTTAATCTGAGTTCCAGCTCTCACGATGTTCTGATAATGCCTTTTCCTCTGTGTTTACTCAGATCTAGAGGTAGTAAAGCCTTCCTACTATTGTTCCCTGGGTGCTTCAATATCCCTTTTTAGTTCTAGTAACCCTATCATACCTCTGGAGATAGTCCCTTTATTCAATTATCTTACAAATCCCTCCTGTTTCCTGCCAAACTACGGAATAAAAGGCAGAATGAGCACTGTGAGAATGTAAACAGAGAAGCTATTAATCTGTTTTGGATAGATTCACAAATACATGTAAACTGGCAGTTTACAAAGATAAATTCTGTCTGTGTGCAATACCCATAGATATTAGCTTTTTTGACTCCTCATCTCCTGCTGGAAGGACATAGATCCCTTTGACAAGAGTAAAGGGCTTTCGGAGATCAGGAAAACTCCTGGCTAAAATTTTTTCATACCGGTCCTTTATAACAGTGTGCTTTTTCATTCTGTCCTTGTTCTTATGTCAGAATTCCCTGAGACTCCCAGAGCACTCCCTAGGGAAATCTGGGCTGCCTCTACCCCAAACCAGCCAAGAGCAATGGTTTGTCAAGACAGCTGTGCAGAACCAAATCTCCACCTTTGCTAAAGCTTCCCTAAACAATTTACTGCCACCAGTGGAAACAATTCTTCATACCCATAGTAAAAGTTTGTCAACCATCCAAGAGGGAAATCAATTACCAAATACTTCTATGCCATGAATGAGAGAAATGTGGTGTCTAAATGCAAGTGCCTTGTGAACAGATCACATCTAAAAGGGACTAAGATAAACTCTCGACTGGGAATGCAGACAAGAAAATCTTCTGCCTTCTGTGAAACCAACAGACACTTAAGATGACATGGAATTTCCCAAATGGTCACAGTCAATGAACTTTACTTGACTTTGGGGATAATATTCTTTTACAAAGTTAATGGTGAAAGATTTAGTTATAGATATCCTCATGTGGCGTAACATTAATCAAATCCCTTTTCTCCATATTTAAGTATGAGTAGGATTTCTCATCAGAAGAAAAGGATAATTAGATTCTGTGTCTATTTTATTTTCTAGGAGCAGAATCTTGCAATAGAATAGTCTGTTTTTTAAAAAAGCAATATTTTACCAATTTATTTTTAAAAATCATATTTATGATTATTTTTTCCTAGATGTTTCATGATTTTTATCTGTCCAGTAAGTATCACAGAGCCTTAGCATCCAAAGAAAACTTCTAAAATATTCTCCCAGAAAGTTTTCTGGTCCTCCTTAATAATAAAATATACCCTTGTTAAAGTCATTAAAAATGTTAAAAATTTTATTTAGATATGTGTAATTATCATGTTAAATAACAATATATACATTAAAATAATTTTTTAAAATGATTTCCAAAAATATTTACCTGGAAAGAAGAAATGAGGTAAAAAAATTAGCAAACTTTTTGTAGCAAATTATAATTGTAACTATTATAAAGATAAATCTTGCAACATTTCTGCATTGGCGGATATAAACAACAAATTTATTAGGGTAGGGACAAAATATCTTCTTAAACATGGGTCAAGATACAGTTCTATTACCACAGGAGTTAGAGACAAGGGAATTAAATTGAGCCATTATAAAATGTCTTCTGTCTTCACAAAGGCTAATTATTGGTAATAAATCCAAAATACACTTAAAAATCACTTGCCAATTTAATTTAATAAACATGCTGTTATCTTGAATTAATAATAATGCCAGCAGCCATATTTTATATAAAGTTAGTATTGTGTACAAAGCTTTTAACTGCACTAAATGTTTAATTCCATACTACGAATAATATTCTTTCTACTACATCAAACATTTTCTACTACTATCTTGATGAGAAAGGCATCGTCTTCATTTTGTATAGTGGAATAAAGAGGATCAAGGGGGCTAAATGATATGCTCCCATTCCTTCCTCTGTTAAAGCTATTCTCTCTCTGACCCTGTAGCCCTCATGCAGCTGTGTTCACTGACCCAACCTAAAATGAGCAGCCCTCAGACAATTGGGTCAAGAAAAACTTTCTGTGGAGTCATTTCACTCTTAAAATAGTCCCTATATATTGAAATAGTTTGATATTACATAAAGTAAAAAGTCTGAGTCATGGGGCAAGATTTTACAAAACCATTTGCTTCTTGTAAAAGAAACACATGCACACGCACGCACACACATTCTGCCTTTACAGTAGTACCACTACTCTACTGAAACAAAAACCAGAGAAATTAAACTTAAGAAATGTGAATAAAGTAGAAAGACTGTTCTCTGATTTTCAGTCTCTTTTTCAGCAGCATTTAACAAGAGGACTGTGACAAGTACGCCTCCTGTGAGCCCAAACGGATGTAACAGATAAGAAACCAAGTGAATAAATAGCCAAGAAAGCAAGTGATTTAAAATAATATTCAACATCCAATGTCAAGTGAAGCCATTAGGGAGAACTTAAACATTTTTAACACTTTAGAATCTTTACCAAATCTCGCCACTGAGTCCCAGTTTGCTCAGCTAATGAATGTTTTTGTGCCCTCAGTGTGGAAAGTGTACAAAGCCCTCTGTTGTCTCTCATTAAAATATCTATAAAACGTACTGCAGATGCCCCTGAAATGAGGCTCATCTAACTGACCCTTTTATAAGATTTATGACATCAGAGTCACATATCCAATTCCAGCTGATTAAGGAAGTTTTATGGAAGCAGAACTAGAAGAAAATGGAACTGAGACGTGGCTATAAATACGGTGTGCAGCGACAAGTCTTTCAGAAGTGTTTATTAAATGAAAAACGGTTTTTCCACCCTGACTGCTGTATTTCATCAGAGGCCCCCGAGCTCTCTGTCAATACCCTTTCACACATATGATGAACACAGGATAGGCACTGGAACCAGCAAAGGCACCTTAGCCTCAATGATTCCTTCTCCTTAAAACTTGGTGGGAAACTATGAATCAATAATATATTTGTAGTAGGAGAGGGGGGTTTACTAGTGATAATCACCTTGATCTTTAACTGCATAGAGGAGAAAAGAGAAAGAAAAGAAAGTTTATAAGATCCATGACCCATTCAACTATGAGTCCAACCTGGATGGATGATTTATTATGACCCAATTTATTGTTTCTCCTCTAAAGCCAGTCACAATAAAGAACACTTATTCTAAAACTGCTCAGTTTGTGGTGTTGTTTTAGCCTCCTTTTTGGAAGTTGCTTAGCAGAAGTGTATTGTGTTTTATACTCTGAAAATTTTGTTTAAAGTTTTTCACATAATAAAGGATTTGAGCATTATTCAATCCCTTTAAAGAGATAATAGAGTTATATTAAATATAGCTTGGACTATTAACGTTTTTTAACACTTTTTGAATATTTCACTTTTTACATCGCAGGTTTTATGGCCTCAATCTCTTCATTCTGTGTTTTAAATTTCTTGCAAATGTTTGTAATTAGAAGCTAAATACCATTTAGAAGTCAGAATTAATATGATAAAGAATACGATTGATTTCTTATTCACATTTCCATGTCCAAATCAACATTGGTATTTGATGCTTGAATTTTCGTTCACCTGTTCTTCTTGAGTATCATACAACTATCAATTTGCATACTTTTCTCAGCATAGAGCAATGAGTTCCAACACTGTTCTTGCCATATGTATGTTAGTGCTGTTGTAATGTAAATAATAACAGTTGTAACTTGACGAAGAAAATGGAGTGGACCTATGTTGCGCTTGTTTAGCTCTGAAATACATTCCTGAGCAATAATTAATCAGTAATAAACAATTTTTTTTTGGAAAGGAGTCTCACTCTGTCGCCTAGGCCGGAATGCAGTGGCACAATCTCGGCTCACTGCAACCTGCGCCTCCCTGGTTCAAGCGATTCTCCTGCCTCAGTCTTTGGAGTAGCTGGGACTATAGGCATGTGCCACCATGCCTGGCTAATTTTTTGTATTTTTAGTATAGACAAGTTTCATCGTGTTAGCCAGGATGGTCTCAATCTCCTGACCTCATGATCTGCCCACCTCAGCTTCCTGAAGTGCTGGCATTTCAGTTGTGAGCCACCGCACCCTGCCTATAAACAAATCTTTTTAAGGAATCATAGAATATTTGAGCTGAAAATCTTAGGAGCTGTATTTGTTTCCCAGGGCTGCTATAACAAAGAACTGCAAATCAGGTAGCTTAAAAAGAGCAGAAGTGTATTGTCTCACAGTCGTGGAGGCTACAAGTCCAAAATTGAGGTGTCTGCAGGTAATGTGTCTTCTGAATCCTATCAGGGAAATTTCTTCTGTGCATTTTCCTAGCTTCGGTTGGTTCACTGCAATCCCTGAAGTTCTTGGATTGCAGCTACTGCACTTTAATCTCTGTCCCGTCCTCACCTGTTGTTCACGTGTACATGTCTCTTTGTCTTTCTTCCTCTACTTACAAGGACAACAGTCACATCAGATTAAGAGCCCACTCTCCTCTAGTATGACCCCATCATAAGTAATTACATCTGCAACCACCTTGCCTCCAAATAATAAAGTTACACTTTGAGGTTTAGATTAAATGCCCCTCTACATATCTTACGAAAGTTAAGAGTTCCATATATCTTTTCCAGGAACACAATTTAACCTTTAACAAAAGTCATCTATCAAACCACTTCCTTCAAGGATAAGAAACTAATTTATATTGGGGAAAAGTTTTGTGAATTAAGAATTTATACATGTGATTTTATTTGTTCCTAGTAAGGCAAAATGTGACCTAAAAGGAGATGAAGAACATATACATTCATTAATCTCTTGATATTTGTAGGGTTTTTGTTGTTGTTGTTGTTGTTGTTACTATGCCAAAATTATGAGACAAGCTGCTAGGAGCCCTTCTTTCTATTTTTTTTCTTTTTTCTTTTTCTTTTCTTTTCTTTTTTTTTTTTTTGAGACGGAGTCTTGCTCTGTTTCCCAGGCTGGAGTGCAGTGGCGCGATCTCGGCTCACTACAAGCTCCGCCTCCCGGGTTCATGCCATTCTCCTGCCTCAGCCTCCAAGTAGCTGGGACTACAGGCGCCCGCCACCACACCAGGCTAATTTTTTGTATTTTTAGTAGAGACGGGGTTTCACCGTGTTAGCCGCCGTGTTAGCCAGGATGGTCTCAATCTCCTGACCTTGTGATCCGCCCGCCTCGGCCTCCCAAAGTGCTCGGATTACAGGCTTGAGCTACCGCGCCCGGCCTCTTCTTTCTATTTTTAACAGATGGAACTGTACAGCAATTCTATCTCTTAGAGAAAATAAAATAAAAGCGAAGGTTCAATAGAAAAGCATGAAGACCAAGGTTATTGGTTAAATGTAAAAGGCTTCAATGAATACAAAAGCACAACAGCACTGAGTCACTCATAGTCCATCACCTATTTAGAGATGAACCATCAAAAAAAATTGTAGGTCACTTCATGCTGACTTTGAGCTGTTGTCTCTCTAGAAGCAGGCTGGACAGTTTTAATGCCTGTGAGATCTGTGAAAACACCATCTGATTTGGTTCATCAGGCTTGGATCTACAACTCAAGCAATAATTGTCACATTAGCCTTTTGTCTTACTTTTCTTTAAGACTTTGTTCCCTCAGTATTAAACTAGGCATTTGAGCCGTCCTATATTAACTATTTTAGACCACCAGAAAATCCTTTAATTACAAAGGTACATTTTCATATACTTGTCTTCTTAGATGCTCAAAGCTTGTAGAAACAAATGTAATAATACACACCACAGAGGTAGCATTTAAAAACTAGCATAAGCTTGCACAACAAATCAGAAAATAGCCTATTCCTGAGATGTATTACTGAGGAAATCATGTTGTCATTGGTTCTAGTCTAAGGCTTTCAGATAAAATCTTGATGTCTAAAAGGAAAGCAAGCAAGCTGTGGCACTTTATTTTAATACCTTACTCCACATAATAGAAGATAAGGATGATAACAGGTAGAAGACTATTTTCTCCAAATAGGACTGTTAGCCAAAGCAGGCATTAGCCTGCTAAAGTCACACCTGCTGACTGTCTTCAGTGAATGACGTTGGTGTCCTAAAATAAACAACTTGAAGTTCAATGTGATTTCTGAAATAATTTAACTCCTAAAAGTAACATTAAGAATTTGGGGCATTATGGACCCTTGGAGGAATCTGATGAAAACTGAACACTCTTCACCAAAAAGGTGCATATCACAGTCTTATAAAAGTTTGCATAACATTTCAGGGTCTAAATGGGCTGCCTGTTTTATACCCCTTCTTTTAGGTGATGTTTCTATCTTGTTAGAAGACACACTGTGGAACAAAACACGATCACAAGAAGTTGTCTCATTCTGAGGAATTTGACATAGCACATAACTGTTTCCACTGGAAACCATGTTGAGGAATCTGGGCTCCTTTCAAAGTTAAATTTCTCTGTGATAACCTTGCTATGCTTTTGAAAATTACCATAAGGACCAGGTATAACACTTAGTGACTTAGTATGCATGTCTTATTTAGGTAAGCCTTTAAAAGCGAGTATTGAGTGGAATAACTTTTCTTTTTTTAACCAGCCTGAAATTGCCTTATCTGTAAAAAAATAATTTCAGTTGATATAGTAAACAATTATTTTACTGCAAATATTTGTCCTGGATTTCCTATTTTTCTTAGTTGCTCACTACATAGCATAAAAGCAGAGGTTCAAAAGAAAAGCATGAGGACCAAAGTTATTGGTTAAATGTATAAGGCTTCAATTAATACAACAGCAGTGAGTCATTCATAGTTCGTCACATATTTAAAGGTGAACCATCAGAAAAATGTGTAGATCACTTCATGCTGACTTTGAGCTCTGGTCCCTCTAGAAGCAGGGTAGATAGTTTTAATACCTCTGAGATCTGTGAAAACACCATCTGATTTGTTCCCCACTGAACAAATTTGGTTTGGTTCATCACTGCTTGGATCTACAACTCAGGCAAAGATTGTCACATTAGCCTTTTCTCTTACTACAGTGAACACAACGTATGTCCATTTTGCCACATGTTTTAGAGACAGATTAGACTATTTGGTAAACATATGACAGGATTCAAGATAGAATGTGTATCTTTCTATTTAAGCTAAAAAATATGTATGCAATAAACTAGGTCATGCAAACCATGTAGGATTCTGCTAAGCATTCATTGCTTGAAATGTAAGAAAACCCAAGTACTGTTAAGAGAGAAAGGAAGGTAGGTAAGATGGTAGGAAGGAAGGAAGGAAGGAAGGAAGGAAGGAAGGAAGGAAGGAAGGAAGGAAGGAAGGGAGGGAGGGAGGAAAGAAAATCTTACTAAAGTATTAGAAATTAATTGACTGCACAGTTTGATATGAATTCTGAAAAATATTGTTTTTCCAGGTAGTATTTATATTCTATGCAAAGAGTGTGAAGCAGTCTTAATTCTTTGAAAATGCATGCTATCTCTTGCCTCCAGATTGTTACCATGTTTGTATCAATTTTTCTTTTTCTCTTTGCCCTGGACACTTTCTCATGATCATCAGATTCAAGGTTTGATGCACCTTCACTAGGTTTTCACTGCACCCATCCAACTCACAAGCCCTAAGACAGGCTCTGTCTCACTTGTTCCTGTTGTTCTCACGCATGGCACATGTAACCAATGCTTGAAAAGAAGCATATTGAATAAATGAATGCGTATATAAATGAAGGAATGAATGTCTTAATATACAGAGTGACCCATTTCTCTTCTCTGTAATCATGTGACACTATAGTGAAATCTTAGTTGTTTTCAGTGGGTTTCAATTTTTATTTCTGTTTCCACTAAATTATCTTCCTCACTTCTGCGATTTTTTCATCTTGATTTTCACTCTCAAATTTAGAAGGTTTTTAAATGTATGCATGAACCTATACTTCAAATATCATTTCAAAAGGCAAAACTAAACAAATTATTGTCATACCTAAAACTTTATAGAGCCCACTTTAGTCGTTTGCTTATAGTTCTAAAACGTGATGATGTGTATGTCTCTACAGGTTTGAAAATCATTCCAGATCCAAGATATTCTTGTACTTGTTCAATAATCATGTATTAAGTGCCAAGTATGTGCCAGTAACTATGCTCAATGTTGGAATAAATAACTGTAACAGAGTTCTCATAATCTGGTGGGAGAAAACAAGAATATAAATAAATAAATTTAGCAATTTTTATTTATATGTACAGTTTTTCATTTTATAATATTTTCATATGTGTTTTGTTTAAAAAAGACCATAACAATAGCTATGAAATAACAATGTGATGAATGTAATGTAAAAAATACCCAGAATACTACAGAAGCACAAAAAGGATATAGATCACTTCATTAACTTATCTGGAAGTTGAAATTCTCCCAAGCTCACAATTCAGTATTTTCTTCATGTGAAAGTGCAAAGTCATACACCAAAATGTTGCATTCTTATCTGCTTCATCCATGATTATGTCCTTGTGTAATCAACATATATTAGGTATTTGGAGGGCAGTATTTACTTATACAAGACAATAGGGTAGCAACTTTAGGGCCCTGTTACAATGGGGCCTCTACTTAAATCTATACTATAAAGGTAGCCAGTCCTAAGATATCTAACACATCATGCCATGAGTGTGCAAAAATGCACAGAAGGAACTGAATTTTCAGAACAGTAGTTTTTCAGCCCAGAAACTATTTCTCCTTTAATCAAGAAAATTAACATTGTTGTTTACACCCCTAAATCACTCTTTGGTTATTCTTCTACTTTTAAAAAATATAGTATCAACTCCAGCTTCCGATTATTTTACATAAATCGACAATTTTACATTACTCTTGAATGGTGCATTGCGCTATCACTCCTTACTTTTGTTGTTCTGACTACTGTATCCCTGTTCATCATTGCTCTCCAGTTGATCTCTGGGAGGAAATGGCATTCTGTTGGCCTATTAATACTGGGCTTTGTTCCTTCTCACATGGCTGATCTTTTCCTACCTCTATTTCTCTATGCTTTAATAGCATTTATAACCAACAGAATTAGGTTCCTAGCTTAAATTGGATATTATGAAGCACAAGGTAGTACATGAGTAATGAACATTTCTCCTGCAGAAATTAGAGAGCATCCACAGCCACCTTGTGGGCCATCATTAAATCAAAGGAAGGGGCCCTCTGTGAAATGAGCACCGGCTGTGCATTGACAGTCTATGATCCCCTTAACCTGTCAGCTTTCATTACTCTACTGAAGATGAAAAATTACTTTGAATGGCAAGATGAGTGTGGCGATACTGTGTTTGTGGATGCACGCATTCCAGAAATTGAAACTGACATTTTCCTCTGCACAGTGCTGAACAGAGAGCAGCATTGTTCACCTCCGGTCCATCCAAAGTTCAAACGAACCATGACTTATGAGATATTTTATTTCCAGGACACCACCACATAAATATATAAGGCATGCTGTATTGATAAAGCCAGGGTCTATCTTATGCAGTGTCTACCTCATACTGTGGCACAAGGAGATTGTTATGGGATTAGGCTAGGTGAAATTCTCTTACAAAAAAGTCAGAAATATATCATTAAATAAATGTATCTTTATTTAACAATTTCTCAGAGTCTGAGGAGATAATGCTAAAAAATTTTGAAACTACCTATTTGTTGGTGTATACTTTATCTAAAGTTTTACTGGATTCATGAGTTTTTCTTGATTTAATTTGTGTACCTTTTTCAATTTACATTAAAAATTACCTCTGTCAAGTTTTCAGGGATTCTCTAATATTCCAGTTTTTGATTTTAAAAATGAAGGTACCATCTATTTCTTTTATAGTACTATACAGATTAATCATATGGCTTCCTAGCCATTTAACTTTTCCAGTAATTTTAACTTTTAATAAGAATTCAGAGAATTTTAAAAATATTTTCAAATAGCTTAAGTGTTTATCTCTGGCTTACTGGAGCCTCCATAAGCCTTGCTTATGTTAAAGCAAAGAGGACTCTAATGCACACTGTAGATGATGCACCATGGATTTGTTACATGAGAGCTTACTTTTGCCTTTAGGCCAAGTTTGTTCAACCCATGGCTCGCGGTCCACATGTGGCCCAGGACAGCATTGAACAGGGCCCAACACAAATTTGTAAACTTCCTTAAAAGATCATGAGGGGTTTTTTTGGTTGTTTTTTTAGCTCATTAACTATTGATAGTGTTCACGTATTTTATGTGTGGCCCAAGACAATTCTTCTTCTTCCCATGTGACCCAGAGAAGCCAAAAGATTGGATACCCATGCTTTAGGTTACAGATGTTAGTATCTTTTAGGAAACTAGTTATTTACATATTTCTTTCTCATATCACGATATAACATTGCAGTTCATTATCTTATAATTTGGGTTAGTAATATGAGATACATTTCTTTTTATTTAATATTTCTTTCTCAGAAGACCTTAGCATTTCAACTTAAAACAGGCATCATAATAATTGTGTTTTGGCATTCAGAGGATTGTTAACTTTTCAGATGATTTGTTGTCTGATATTTAAGTAATTTACTGTGCAATGAATTCTGGAAGGTTTTCATAGAGGCCCCAAACTAAGGCATTTTCTTAAAACGCAAACACAATGACACAGCAATAAAAAGTAATAATTTCCAGGACTGTGTTATACTTACATATAAAAATGCATCACTGATGCTTTATGTGTGTCTAACTATACTAGACCAACTATTAGAGCATCCACATTAACAGACAATTACTGGCAGTAATGGATGAGATATCCAAAGGAACACTGATCAGTCGAAGATTCATTAGTCTATGAAAGTGTGTAAATTTACCACAGGTATTCAATACCTGCTAGAGATCTTCTCTGCTAATGATGTTGAGCTTTACTGTGAAGTCAGTGAGAAGAGTCTAGAACCCTCCACATAATTTCCATCATATAAAGTTTTGATCCAGAAGACACAATATAATTTTAAAAGTTTATGTAAACAGGTTTGCATGTTAAGTCTTACTACGGAGAGAAAGTAAGCTTCCCCCAAATTTTTCAATACTTTCTTTCTGATATTAGTCCAACTACATAACTTTGGAAATATCTTTTTTATTTTAACAACTACAGTGAAGGTTGAAAAATATAATAAATATTATGAAATATTCCTCTTCTACACTTTCTATTGTAAGTGGTAAATTTAAGATCTTATTAACTAGGGATATTCTGAATGATACAATGGTTGACTGAGAGGGTAAAAAGAATACATTGCTACAAAGGAAAATCACAGACAAACCTTCTTGTATCTGGTTGATACAGTTTGGGTGTTTGTCCTGTCCAAATCTCATGTTGAAGTTTGATTCCCAGTGTTGGAGGTGGGGCCTGTGGGAGGTGTTTGGATCATGAAGGCAGATCCCTCATGAATATCTTAGTGCCATCCCTTTGGTGATGAATGAGTTCACTTGAGATCTTGTTTAAAAGTGAGTGGCACCTCCCTGCTGGCTCCCTTCCTTTGGCTCTCACTGTGTGATGTGCCTGCTCCCACTTCACCTTCCATCGTAACTGTGAGCTTCCTGAGGCCTTCCCAGAAGCTGAACAAATGTAAGCACCATGGTTCCTGTACAGCCTGCAGGAACATGAGCTAATTAAACCCCTTTTCTTTATAAATTGCCCACCCTCAGGTATTTATTTATAGCAAAACAAAAACAGCCTAACAAACTGATTGAACAAAACTTGAGAGTTTTGAGAAATTTCACCTTTAATTTGTCATATTGCTATTCTTCTGAAATTTGATGAAAATAATTTTAACAAAAATATAATCATTAGAAAATATTATGTCTTAAAGATCAGGTGGTCTCAAGAGGACTCGCTAAGGATGAATTGGGTACTTGTTAGTCTGAACCTAAAATAACAGTAAGGCTATTTCTTAAATATTTTGCCATGCTTTCAACCTTCCGAGTTTTTGCATAGAGTCTATGTCTTAGACTCTTATGTTCTAACTCACTTCTGTGCATTCATACTTACCTCATCCCCAGTGCAACTTCTGCCCTTGTGCTTAAAGAAATCTTCATGTCCTTATCATTTCAGAAATCCTTCAGTGGCTCACAACCAAGAGCTGAATGATCTTCCTAAGCTCTTTAGCATGATACGTCAGTGTCCTGGATTTCTTTTCAATTTTGTCTCCCACCTAGACCTCTTACTTAGGCAATCTGGACCATAATGACAGCATTTTCCAAATACTACACATTCTTTCATACTTTCAAAATTCTGAACATTCTTTTCTCTCTGCCTAGAGTGCTCTTCATTCACATTGTAATTCTGGTAATTTAATCTTCAATATTAAAATTGAGCTCCAGTTCCTTTCCTCTAGGAAGTCTTTTCTGTCTTGTCTCAGCAAGGGCAAATGTCTTCTCCTCTGTACTCTTTAAGTAAACCATTTAATCTTTATTTTGGTGTTTACAGAAGATCTGTGGTTCTTTAGTTTATATGCTCTTTTCGTGCAGGACTGTGGGCCCTGTGGGCCCTTCACTTGTAGGACTGTGAGCTATTCATATTCTCATTTTTAATGAGTCGCATAATGTCTGGTACCCAGAAGATATTTGAATTTATATTTGAGGAATGAATAAGTCATTAGTAAGCATTTGATATTGGACTGTGGCATCGTCGTTTCTTTTTATTCCGACACTCTCCTTTTCCTCTTCATTGATGGTTCCTGTGTGAGTGTGTGGCCCTCCGCCACTGCCCTGCCCTCAGTTACCTTAGTGGTCGTTGCTCAGGAAGAAGGCTCAAATTCTTCCACTGAATTTTAGAATGCAATCACGTAAAAGGGTAAGAAATTCAATCAAACTGCTACACAGTTTGTCAGGAAAAGAAATTAACAACCATGGCACATTTTCCTGAGTTTTATTTATGTTCTGGAAAATGGTTTCCTCCTGACCTAACCATGACTGAAAAGAAACATTGTTTCTTAAAATGTCACCAATAAATTTAACAGAGTGATATTAAATATTTTATAGGAGAAGCCCTAGCCAATACAAGCAAAAGTTCATCTGGTGTGAGTTATATATTTTTTCTGAACTTAATTCTCTCTAAAAATATAAAAGCTGATTATTTGGGAACAGCCAATATGTTTGCCATATAAAGGATCTTAAGTCCAAACTGTGTCACTTCCATTAAGGATTGAAGAACAGGAAAGAAGACAGTTTCAGTCTCCCAAGTCCTTACACTAAGATCATTTCTACAGAGTTGAACTGAAAGTACTTTCTACTGAGATCCAAGATGGATCTATTATTGGAATATTAATGTCATATGGATTGTCTCAGTTTTGGCATCATTATAAGCTTTCTTTGTATCACAATTCAGTTGATTTATGTCCTAACCATCCTGTGACACGGCCATTATTAAGTGGATGCAGGGATGTGATACAGTTCAGTTCAAGTTAACCTTGCTTCACAGTAGTGACATGAGTTAATTTAATTCCTGTCACCAGACTCCGCAAGGGGTATATTGCACATTACCTCTTGTTATTGCAGCTGCAAGTCATTATCTCCAAATCGCCCTTCGTAAAACCTATATGTGACCCTTCTTACATGTGTCCCATACAAATAGAGAGAGGATGCATAATCAAATATCAATAAAGAAATATACCATAAAAATGAACCTCATTGGAAGTTCATTACAAATATGTAAAATGTTTAGAAGTTTATTTCCAGTAAAATGATGTCAGTTCCATAAACTGTCCCAAGCTCTCTGAAATATCTGAGCAAAAACCTATAGAAACATTAACAGTAATCTCAATTGCAATAAGGACAAAGGAGGACAGTGAAACTTTGCCAGAATAGGCAAAATTCCTATAAACATGATTCCTATCATATATCTGAATAATGAGATTAGATTGCCATTCATAGTACAGATGTAATTTTAGTTTCCCAGAAATAAAAAGGAAGGCTTCTTTTTTCATTCATACTCTCCTTTATGTTGAAGAGATGCCAAATCTCTACCAAAAAGAAAATGAAGCAGTCTTCCTCCCACTGTGTTGATGTTTCTCTTTTTTAAGAACATATGTATGTGTCTAGTGTGTGTGTGTGTGTGTGTGTGTGTGTGTGTGTGTGTGTGTGTGTG
>NC_045436.1:21874157-21938136 GCF_002776525.5 Piliocolobus tephrosceles | reverse complement strand
TGTGTGTGTGTGTGTGTGTGTGTGTGTGTGTGTGTGTGTGTGTGTGTTGAGAGAGAGAGAGAGAAAGAGAGTGAGATTTCCTAATATAAAGCAATAAAATTTCCCATGGGCCATGTTAGGACATAAACAAACACAGACATGTACTTGGGCAAGGCAGGAGTGCTTAAGATCAATTTTCTTTCTTCCCCCATTCTTCTTGGATCTGCATGTCACATCCTTGAGGTTATTTATACAAATATCATCACTATTAATTTTCAGGCTAAACCATTTATTTAGTATGTGGTATGCATTTTACCTTACTGTCCACTGTTTTTCTTCTAGACAGGTTTTCAGAGTGCTAAGGTTTCTAATTTTTTTTTTTCTTCTTTGACACAATTTTTATTGAGTAGGAAACGTCATGTATTAATCATTTTAGAATATTCAAATAAATGTATGAGTAAGTCAAGTGATCAGCCTCTACTCAGTCCACAGCTCCTCATTATTCCAATTGGCTTTATCTTACCATTTTCCCCAGCACTAGAGTCTAGTTCTACCTTGGACCTGCTCATCTCTCTTTCTCTCTCTCTCTCTCTCTCTCTCTTTGGGCAGGACTCTTTCCTTCTGAAAATAAATTTTGGTTAGAGGCTTATGAGATCTGCTCCTGAAAGATTTTATTGACTCTGCTGATAATTTCCTATAGCATTATCCAATTTTTATATTTAATCTTTCTTCCTGGATCTGGCTTTGCAAGCACTTACACATAATTTGAACTTTTTGAGTTTTCTCCATGTCTGCGTTTCCTGAAAACCAGCTTGTAGAGTTCTTAATGTCTTCTTGTTATTATTATTATTAGTCTTTTTGCTATTTCCAAAAAAAAAAAAAATAATTCAGAAATACATTGTTTCTATATCTCTAAAGGAACCAGAAATCCTTGTCATTTTTTTCATTTTTTTTTTTTTTTTAAGAACGCAGAATAGCACCACCTTAGACCTGGGCAGTCTAGACCTTTACTCTGAATCCTGTGGCTCAGGGTCTGCCATCTTTCCACTTTAGAGTGATTTCCTGCAGGAAGGTCCTGCTCCAGTGCTTAGAACATATTGGGACCTGGCTAGGTCTGTATTACTCTTTCTCCTGTTTCACGTGTGCCCCGACCCCCTATCCTATATGTGAGATTGACCAGATGCCCCCAAAGAGGTGCAGAACTTGCACCTGAATTATCCTAGTGAGGTAACGCTTTTGTAAGATAGCTGAGGTTGGGTCT
Source organism: Piliocolobus tephrosceles (assembly GCF_002776525.5). Classification (NCBI taxonomy): domain Eukaryota; kingdom Metazoa; phylum Chordata; class Mammalia; order Primates; family Cercopithecidae; genus Piliocolobus; species Piliocolobus tephrosceles. Next base: position 21,936,896 of record NC_045436.1, on the reverse strand, counting down.
TCAGATTAATGCTGACATGCTCCTTGAAGTGAGTGTGGGCTGAGTTCAGGATCCTAGACAACTGAAGCTACACTACTGGTGCTTGGACGTGAGCTAGATATGTGTTCTAACCATGATACCACCTATGGTCTTTATCCTCCAAAAGTGGTAGAGGTGTAACCAGCAAAAGGGTCTGCATGCTTGCCACTTATGAAAAGAAACCAAGATGACAAGAGTGAGGTGTGATCAAAAAGAGAATGAAATTTTATTATCCATGCCAACAGAGGGAGGAGTGGGTGCAATTCTTATCAAAAATTTCCACTCTTCAATTTGTGGAGGAAACACAAGAGTTTCAAAAGAGAGGGTTTGAAATTCAGACGAGGCAGGGGGGCTAGGATGTGTCAGGTGATGTGACACACACTCTGATGGCTTGTCTTCAATTATTGTTTCATTTAGTGATGGGACTAGCACCGTTGCAGCTGGAGGTGTCTGGTCTATACCAGGAGCCAACCCCTGAAGCTTCTAAGAAAATATACGATCAGAGAAGTGAGCATGGTGTGTCCTTAACAAGCACGTAGGTAAATAGGTGTGCATAGAACGGGAAAAGAAAGGGAGTGAAAGCTCATAGTCCATTTTGAGGCTGCATTTCAAGATGAAAGAAAACACATATGCAGCTTTTCTTGAAGTTATGTCTTGAAATTGGGGAGAAAGAAGGAACAAAAACAAAGTTTTAAAATGCAGTTTGAAGTCAAGCTGCTTCATTACAGCAGGTGTTCTCTATCTGCTCCCACTTCTGGCACTCAGGGTTACCCACCCCCCTGCTCCCAGTAGGCTCTCTGCCACATGTTAAGCAGTCCTCAGGGATGGCCACATCTATGTTTTTCAAGAGTCTTGAGACCATTGTTTCATAATGCCAGCAGGCCCTTCCTATCAGTATTCTCTTTTGCATTCAATCAATATGGTGATGTCCAGCTTTCCCAGTTCAGTGTAAATTTGTAACAAACAGCAGACTGACCTCTTACAGGCTTGTGGGAATGTTTCCCTCTCCACCAGCACAACCTTTGCCATTCCTTCCCTGCTGACGGTTCATAGAAGTCAGGTGTGCAGGCAACATCAAAGGAAATCATATTCTACCATGCATTCATTCTGGCTTAAAGACGTCACAAGATAGCTTAGTTGGAAAATGTGTTATTCTACATTTATACTACACAATTCTGACTGGTAAATTTAACAAGAAAATAAGCAGTTGTTCAAAGTTTTCTCCAAACAGTGAATAACACTTGGGTTGATGATCATCATCAATGAAGCAAATAACAATCTTTGAGAAAGTCACTCAAAGCCAGTATTCACTTTTGGCATGATTGATGATGCAGTCTTGCAATTAATTGCAGAACCAGAATTAAATATATGATACTGAAGAACTGAAGAGAAGATCTATTTTGCTTTAATACATTATAGAGCTATGGCATTATGAGTAATAACAGCTTTGCTATCTTTTTCTCATAGTGGAACATATTAAATTAGCTGGAAATGGCACATTTTAAATAAAGAATATGAAGAGATGGTTTCTGAACCTGAAAAGGAAGGGTTGACTTTTCGGCTTCCAAATCTACATCACATGCACTGATTAGAAAATAAACAAATTTTTAAGTTCCTCTTCAGTACACATTACTCTAAATATTCATCATTAAGTCACTATATATTCACAGTAACTCACAAATTTTATAATGCACATTTAATCAATTTTTATGCAGAGAGGGAAAGCAGAAAAGCTTTTGTCAAAGGACCTGCATACCCTAAAGATGACCTTGAGGCAGCATGCCGAATGTCTATCTTTTCATTTCTATTCTCATTCCTCACCATATCTCAATATTCAAATTAGTTGTACTTAAATTCATGAAAAATAGATGGGCAACAATTGATGTCTGTGTATAAGGATGTGATTGGAGAGTAAGGTAGTTGGTATGGGGAGTGTCGCCTGCATCTGATCATGTTGAGTCTGGAAATACTATCTGTCTTTTAGAAAGTTGATTAAAGTACCTTAGGAAGTTAATATAGGTGACCTCATAACATGTAGGGGGTTAAAACAAGGTTAGTTTTAGGGAATGATGTGTGTCCTTTTGAAGAGGTGAAAAAGATTCTGAAGATAGAATCCAATATAAGGGCAGACCTCGCAAAACATGTAGGCTGAAATAATCAATTATGTCATTTCAATTAATTAGTGTTTTGAATTCTTTTCTAAGGATAATATTTTATGGGTTAAAGGATTTGAGTAAAAAATTTATGATATAAAAATATTTTCAAAGGAGTATTTTGAATAATTTCCAATTTAAAAAAACAACGAAATCAACCTAAGTGTTAATTTGGTTATTAACCTTGTACAAATCCAATTTATTCTTAAATAGAAAAAATCTAATGTTACTTATAAATTTAATCTACCAATAACTTAAATATAAATCTAGAATTTAATCGGAGAGGATATATTGAAAGCAAAATCAATGTGTAATACATTTCTCATTTAATATGTGAATGTTTAAAATAAACTATTATTTTCTAACTTTGATAATTTAACAAGTACAGGTTAATATTGTTAAGCTTCATCCTTATGAATCATAAACAAAATAAAAATAAAGAAAATAATATAATGAATTGCAATGAAATCATGCTAGCTGAGTAGAAAATTCAATGTGCAGATTATTTGATTTTACTGAGTATACTGATAAATAAAAAATGTATACAGGGCATACATTTAAATATTACCAACTATTTTTATTGGATAGTAAAAAATATATAATTTATTTTATTTTGGATTTCAAAATCTTCTTAAATAAGCTTTATAATTTATAATCATAATTAGCATATATGTTATTTTTAAAATTTAGATCCATCATCATAATTTAAAGATGAGTTTACTGTAAAGAGGTTTCTCCCATAGTAGAGAGTTTCAAGGTCTACTTTTTGGACCAAACTAACAGTCATAAATATTTCACTGATATGGAAACTGGAAGTGAAAGACATCAGCTTCTAAGAACATTTGCAAAACCAAAATCCAAAGTTCTTTGACTTAGGATGTTAACCATTGTTTGAAATTGTTGTGCGTATATATACACCATATATATATTGAAATTGTTGCATATATATATATATATATATATATACACACCATAATATATGTTCATATTGCAGACAATTGCCTTTTCACGGTTTAAATTATTTTAGCCAGCATTTTAATTAATGACTGCTGCACATACCTTCTCTTTTGCAATATGTGTTTCATAACATCATTATGATTGTGGTGTAGAAATAGAGCCTATTAACTCTGACAGAACTTACAGAGCTTTTCCTATAAAGGACTCTTGTAAATTGTGCAAGCAACTAGATCTACCAGTAGATATAACAAAATAGGTATTGTATTCAATATTTTGACTTGATGATTAACAAGCAAATACTGGAAACCAAAGCCATATTTAAGCAAATTATAGCTTTTGATTAAAATAAAAAAATATGTTTAACATAACTTATAATGGCTTTTATTGAGTAGTCTGTTTCATGTGCAATTCTAGGCTCTTTTTCGGTCATTACATTTAACCCTTGAAAACGCGGTGCGTATTGTAATCTCTGTTTGATAGATAAGGAAACTAAAGTTCAATGTGGTCACAAAAATTGAACAAATCCCATAGATAACAAATGTCAGACCTGGGAACTTATCTAACTCTAAAATGTATTATCTTGGCCATCATTATAACTATCATAAAACTCACTGATTTTAAAAAAAGGCAAAGACTAGAGAAGGCAGTATCACATCGCAGGACACACACACATTTAGAGTTCCTTTTTGCAGGAGAAATTTATAAAATAGAGAATGTAACAAGAATAATTTTCAGGGATAAATTGTGTTCTTAAAAAATGAATGAAGACATGGTTTATTCAAAAATCCAGAAGTACAACGGAGAACATCAAACCTGTTACTGTTGCTATAATTCAAATATTTGGAATGCGTTAGGAAAGAAAGTGGCCACTACAATATATAAAGCTATTCAAATATTTAATGATCACTGTTGTTCAAGATATTCTGTTAGGCAGTTTCTCTCTCTCCCTCCCTCTCTCTCTCTCTCTCTCTCTCTCTCACTGTATCTCTCTCTGTCTCTCTCTCTGTCTCTCTCTCTTTCTCTCTCTCTGTGTGTGTGTGTGTGTGTCTGTGTGTGTGTGTGTATTAAAGGACATAGAGGGCAGAATGGTGTCGTCACAATCTTGATTAGACAGTAGAACTTTCAGAAATATTTCAAAGATAAAATTTATGGACTCCCCTCAAGGATGTTATTAGATTATAACCCTATTTTGTTGGAGGCCAATATTCACAAGCATAAGGCATCTTAATGAAGTATAGATTATTGATCTTAAGCATGTTAGTTACTTGATACTGAGAATGAATGTCTGAAACCATAGCTTCATACGGAATGCTGTAATTTTTAAAGAGGTCCTCTAAAAATGCTTTTAAGACAATAAAAAATTTCCTGCCACTATGAAGGTATCTGAAGTTTTAAGAACTTCAGAATCTCAACTCAGATATTACCAAGGAAGCTGAAGGACTTTTACATCAAACATCAACATTCTCCTTCTACCCCCTTGTTTTACTTGAGCCTCATTTCTTTCCTGAATTCCGTTTCTCAGCCAACACTTTCCTGACTGTAATCTCCCATCCCCTTGAACCCAGTAACAGAAGCAAAACATCCTCATTCACCAATGTCCTTCTCAGAATATTCAACATTCATGCAAACAAAATTAAAATCAAAAGACCACGAGGAAACTTCTGTTATCTTAAGTTAAACCAATCAGTCATACAACAATACAACCAGCTGCTTGTTAGCATCTACCATCTGGCAATTATTCCCTATCATTCTCATTCACAGATTTTCCTTCCACCTTAAATCTTGCCATAATTGGAGGTATTTTTTGCAGGTATGATGTATTCAATCTTTTACCCTCTCAATTCTGTGAATGCTAAAACTCCAATAATATTCAATTCCGTTACACTCAAACCAAGAACTTTCATATTCATGGAAGTTATCTGACCTAATCTAAACAAATAAAAATAGCAAAAGAACACCTTTGCTTTATTTTTATTAAATTATCCAGCAACCCCTCTCTCTTTTTTTGCAGGTAAATGTCTTTAAACAATGGTACTATTGTGACTAAGTCTTCTCTTTTGACTCATTTCCCCAACTATGTACTCTGGTTTCTGCCACTCATGCCACTGAATTTGTCTCACCAAGGTCATCAGTGGCATAAAACATTAAATGCAAACTCTGAGTTATCTTTCCTGATAGCCACCAAACTTATTACGTACCCACTGATACGGTTTGGCTGAGTTGTCACCCAAATCTCATCTTGAATTCCAATGTTTTGTGGGAGGGACTCAGTGGGAGCTAATTAAATCATGGGAGCCGGTCTATCCCATGCTGTTCTTGTGATCATGAATAAGTCTCACGAGATTTGATTGTTTTTTTCTTTGTTTGTTTGCTTGTCTGTTTGTTTGTTTTTGGAGATGGTATCTTGCTCTGTCACCCAGGCTAGAGTGCAGTAAAGCAATCGCAGCTCAATGCAAACTCTGCCTCCCAGATTTAAATGATTCTCCTGCCTTAGCCTCCAAGTAGTTGGGATTACAGGCACCTGGCACCACAGTCAGCTAATTTTTGTATTTTTGGTAGAGATGAGTTGTCACGATGTTGGTCAGTCTGATCTTGAACTCCTGACCTTGGGTGATCTGCCCACCTCAGCCTCCCAAAGTGCTGGGATTACAGGTGTGGGCCACCAGGCCTGGCTGAGACCTGATGGTTTTTAAAAGAGTAGTTCCCCTGTACAAGCTCTCTCTCTTTGCCTTTTGCTATCCATGTAAGATGTGACTTGCTCCTCCTTGCCTTCCACCATGATTGTGAGGCCTCTCCAGCCATGTGGGAATATAAGTTCATTAAATCTCTTTCTTTTGTAAATTGCCTAGTCTTAGATATGTCTTTATCAGCAGTGTAAAATGGACTAATATAATAAATTGGTAGTAGGATTAGGGTGCCGATGAAAATATACCTGGAAATGTGGAAGCCACTTTGGAACTGGGTTACAAGCAGAAGTTGGAACAGTTTGGAGGGCTCAGAAGAACTTTCTAGAGACTTGTTGAATGGCTTGTGCCAAAATACTGATAATGATATGGATAATGAAATACAGGTTGAAGTGGTCTCAGATGAAAAAGACCAACTGGACCAAAGGTGACTCTGGCTATGTTTTAGCAATGAGACTGTCAGCATTTTGCCCTTGCCCTGGAAATTTGTGAAACTTTGAACTTGAGAGAGATGATTGAGGATATCTGGAGGAAGAAATTTCTAAGCAGCAAAGCATTACAGAGGTGACTTGGATGCTGTTAAAGGCATTCAGTTTTAAAAGGGAAACAGATCATAAAAGTTTGGTAAATTTGCAGCCTGACAATGAGATGGGGAAGAAAATCCCATTTCTGAGGAGAAATTCAAGTCTGCTACAGATATTTGCAAAAGTAATGAGGAGTTGAATGTTTACCACCAAGATAATGGGAAAATGTCTCCAGGGCATGTCAGAGACCTTTGTGGCAGGCCCTCCTATCACAGACCCAGAGGCCTAGGAGGAAAAAATGGTTTTGTCGGCTGGGGCCAGGGTCCCTCTGCTATGTACAGTCTAGGGGCTTGGTGCCCTGCATCCCAGCCTCTCCAGTCATCACTAAAGGGGCCCAAAGTACAGCTAGGTCCATAGCTTCAGAGGGTGCAAGCCCCAAGTATTGGCAGCTGCCACGTGGTGTTGAGCCTGCAGGTACACATAAATCAAGGATTGAGGTTTGGGAACCTCTGCACAGGTTTCAGAGGATGTATGGCGATGCCTGGATGTCCAAGCAGAAGTTTGCTGCAGGGACAAGAACTCATGAAGAACCTCTGCTAGGACAATGCAGAAGGGAAATGTTGGGTGGGAGTCCCCACACAGAGTCCTTACTGGGACACAGACCTAGTGGAGCTGTGAGAAGAGGTCCACCATCCTCCAGACCCCAGAATGGTAGGTCCCCCCACAGCTAGTACCCTGTGCCTGGAAAAGCTGCAGACACTCAACACCAGCATCCAGGAGGGAAGCTGCACCCCTGCAAATCCACAGAGGTGGAGCTTCCCAAGACCGTGGGAACCACCTCTTGCATCAGCATGACCCAGATGCCAAACACAGAGTCAAAGGAGATGATTTTGGAGTTTTTTTTTTTTTTTTTTGAGACGGAGTCTGGTTCTGTCGCCCGGGCTGGAGTGCAGTGGCTGGATCTCAGCTCGCTGCAAGCTCCGCCTCCCAGGTTTACACCATTCTCCTGCCTCAGCCTCCTGAGTAGCTGGGACTACAGGTGCCCGCCACCTCGCCTGGCTAGTTTTTTGTATTTTTAGTAGAGACAGGGTTTCACCGTGTTAGCCAGGATGGTCTCGATCTCCTGACCTCGTGATCCGCCTGTCTTGGCCTCCCAAAGTCCTGGGATTACAGGCTTGAGCCACCGCGCCTGGCACGATTTTGGAGTTTTAACATTTGAATGCCCCATTGGTTTTTGGACTTGCATGGGGCCTGGAGCCCCTTTATTATGGCTAATTTCTCCCATTTGGAATGGTTGTATTTACCCAATGCCTATACCCCATTGTATCTAGGAAGTAACTAATTTGCTTTGGATTTTACAGGCTCATAGTCAGAAGGGACTTGCCTCGTCTCAGATGAGATGTTGGGCTGTGGACTTTTGAATTAATGCTGAAATGAGTTAAGAATTTGAGGGGTTGTTGGGAAGGCATGATTGGTTTTGAAATGTGAGGACACGAAATTTAGGAGGGGCCAGAGGTAGAATGATATAGTTTGGCTGTGTCCCCACCCAAACTTCATCTTGAATTCCCACATGTTGTAAGAAGGACTCAATAGGAGGTAACTGAATCATGGGGGCAGGTCTTTCCTGTGCTGTTCTTTTGATAGTAAATGAGTCTCACGAGGAGTTCCCATGCACAGGCTCTCTCTCTTTGCCTACTGCCATCCATGTAAGACACGACTTGTTCTTCCTTGCCTTCCACCATGATTGTGAGGCCTCTCCAACCATGTGGAAATGTAAGCCCATTAAACCGCTTTATATTGTAAATTGTCCAATCTTGGACATGTCTTTATCAGCAACATGAAAATGGGCTAATACACCAACCTATGTGATCCCATAGAAATTGGTAAAAGGTTACAATATAAAAGCAACTATAATAGCCCTGGACTCAGGTAGCTGAAACACTAACAGAAAAGAGAAACAAGAAAACAGTGAAAATACATCAGTAACATATTGAGAACTTAAATAAATAAGTGGTTCTCAAAGTATGGTCCCCAGACCAGTAATGTCAGCATGAACTGGGAACTTGTTAGAGTTGTAAATACTGAGGCTATACCCCAGACAAACTGAACCAGAATCTCTGGGGGAGTGAATTTAGAAATCTGTATTTTGAGAATCGCTAAAGATTATTGTGTTGCACCCAAATTTGTCAACCACTTACATAAGTGTGTGTGTCAGTGTGAATATCTATCTATTCATATATATTTTTATGTGTAGGCATGTGTTTGCATATTTTTATTTTATGTTTTTTCTTGGTCTTTCCTCTCTCTCTCTCTGTGTGTGTGTGTGTGTGTGTGTGTGTGTGTGTGTGTGTGTGAAGGAGAGAGAGAGAGAGAGTTTCTCTCTATCGCCCATGCTGGAGTGCAGTGGCATGATCTACCTCTGCTTCCTGGGTTCAAGCAGTTCTCCTGCCTCAGGCTCCTGAGTAACTGAGACTACAAGTATGTGCCACCAAGCCTGGCTAATTTTTGTATTTTTAGTAGAGACAGGGTTTTACCATATTGGCCAGGCTGTTCTTGAACTCCTGAACTCAAATGATCTACCCACCTCAGCCTCCCGAAGTGCTGGGATTTCAGGTGTGAGCCACCGCACCCAGTATTTTTAAGCAACTTTCTGTGAAATAAAATGACAGAGAATCTACATTTAAAAAATAACTTTATTGAAGGCTTTCATGAGAAGGTCTTGTTTCAATGTAGACCTAAAACCAAGGGTACCATTCTATGCAATTATCGGGGAACATTATGGGAAGAAAAAAGAGCAATATGCGAAGACATGATATGAGGAAAATGCTTCATGGAACTGAGAAAGGCACTGTGTCTAGAACATACTGATTAAATGGGAAAATAACATAAGAAGATTTTAAACAGGCAGGGCATAACATCTATGACCTTGAAGGCAATGAGAAAAGGTTTTATTTTATTTTAAGTGTGATTGGAAGTCATTAGAAAGTTCTAAATAGAGCAATCCCTTGATTTTATTCACTTTTAAGAAGTTACTCCTACTGCTTTGAGAGAACAAATTGTAAGAGACACAAGTGAAAGTTGAGAGACAGGACGGAAAACTGTAGTGGACTGAGGGAAAGATGATGCTGACCATGGCTAAGGTGTGGCTGTGAAGACAGAGAGATATTCACAGCTTTGTAGATTGGAAGGAAGGGGTTAGAAGGTGTGGTAAAGAAAAAAATATTGATGAAGACTCCTGGGTTTCTCACGTGAGAAATGAAAAACCTTAAAACAGTCATTCATGTTTAGGTCTTAAATTTGTTGGTAATTTATTTGAGAAGATGGCATATGGTAGAACAATAATTTGTTTTACATAGCACTCTTTTGTTACCAAACCTTTACAGAAAAGCCCATTATCCCTATTGATTGGAGATGACGCCATCTATGTTTTGTATTGAGTTCTGAAATAGGTATGAAGAGTCTTTTTCTGCCATCAGTATATTTCTTTATTTCTGTGCCACTGTGATACTGTTTTAATTATTCTAACAAACAATTTTGTCTTGATGCATGGTATGTATTCTTTGTTTCTTTATACCCCCACAAAAAAAATCTTAGTTATTTTACCACGCCTTCTTTAGAATCAGTTAATGGAATCATTTTAGGATTTTTTTCTAAGAAATTTTAGAACAAGTTAATCCAGTTTCACACACAAAAAAATCTTGTTGGAGAGTTGAGACAAATATTAATTATGTAGATAGACTATTTTTGGAGGTGTGTATCTTTATATCTTTAAGCGTTGTCTCAAAAAATGATATATCAGTCCCTGACCCATGTTCTCTCTTACATCTTTTAAGAAAATTGTGCACTTTTCTCTATCATGACTTACAGTGGACAATGTGGCACTCCACTCCTCTTTCTTTTACTTTTTGTTTTGTTTTACTTTGCTATTTGTGCACATAAAAATCACCCTGTCCTCCTTTGTGCACTATTGCTTCTAACAGCCAAGACCTGTTGCACTTTTTCTGGAAGGCTCATGCTGAGGTTTCAGGAGCCTCTTTACCTTTATACAAAAATGTTGGACATCCCTGGGAATTCAAATGTGTGCCTCTCCTCCCTTCCTTGAGTCTTCAGCAGCCGTTTACCAATGAAGCAAAAAGAGAAAAGTATGAGAATCCACCTCAATTGCTTCAGGGCAGGTCAACTTTGCAGTGCAATTTACATGGCATCCTTTTCCAGTGTGGCCAGATGAAGCTCTTGGGTTTGAGACTTTGCTTGACTCTTCACTCAGGTTTGTCCTTTTCTCTCCTTCTGTGTCCTGCCTCCCTCCCTCACTTATAAACTTCCCTCAGAAGCTCCTTCTGAGTAGATCACTTGCACATGAAACCTTATCAAAGGTCTCCTTCTGGGAGAGAGTTGATGGCCAGAAGTGGCTCTGGAAAGCTAACTCTAACTGTTGGATTCTTGTTTTGGATCAACTGTCAGCCACATGGCAACTAGGAGCCCATGTTGGTGGTGAGCAGAGTGGGGATATAACTGATTGCACTGTAGCATTATAATTGCAAAGGTTTTCATCTGTAATGATTTTGAAGGTTTTGGGGTTGGGTATAGGTGGGAAAGCATGTATGCCCATATGATAATACTGGGAATTGATAAATATGAAAAATAGCCATTATAAGGATTATATGGCTTTGACATGGTATAAGCATAGTCTGCTGTTGCTCACTACAAATTATTTTAATCACACTTATTTTGCAGTTTCAGCAGCGTCTGCCTTCAAACTATGCTGAGGGTATGGATCCTAGTACAGATTAAAGTTCAATGTCTAATTTCACTAAATCCCCATTGAACCTAATTTATATTTCTTCTCATTATCTACTTATATACAGTCATGTCAACATGGCTGATTTGATTTTATGGCTTCATCAGCCTGCAAGGTTCTTGAGAGAAATAACTCTGTGTTAGTAACTTTTGTCCTCCCTGCATCTAGCACCACATTGACTTGTGTATCAGAGACAATTACATATGTACTTATTTATTCCCAGTTTTGTCTCAAACTGCATTTGAGAAATAGTTCACCAAATTACTTAGCTTAATTAAACTTAATTGAGAATAAAGTTATCAGATGTAATAATCTGTTCTCTGGGAAAAAAATGTAATTGCTTTTACAAATGCTCTACAAATTAAACATGTTTTTCAGTTATGTTTTAATAGGCATACTTCTGACTCAAAATATAACAGATTTTTTCTTCTTTTAAATAAACAAAAATTCATACCTTTTAGCTGAAGATTTGCTTGATACATATATACAAACTCTTTCTTGACACATATGCTGTAAAAGTTCATAAAATAAAATCCAACCCTCTACAGCCCATGCTAGTTAAACACTGTAATTAAAATTCCAGAGAGCACCAACAGAAGTAAAAGCAATTGTTAGCTATTCTGTCTGAACATTTTGGAAGAAAACAGTTACTGAAAATAAGGCAGGCAAACTGACTATTTGGCAGACTAGTCTAGGACAGTTTTGTACCTAATTGCAACAGGCATCAATGTATTACAATTTTGTCAATGATGACATTCGAATAGAGATATCTATTCGAATCGAGATGACAATGATGACATATCGAATAGAGAATCTCTATTCTAATGAATCAATGATGATATTCAGTAGAGTTTTTTTTTTTTTTTGCAAAAATGGGTAAATTTTGTTGTTTTCAGTAAGTATTTTGAAGAATATTTGTGTTTCCACAGAGAAATGCTGATTTTTTTGAGAAGCTCTTTTGAGGACGTAGTCAGGTGTGTTCAGTTGAATGAGGCTGTCCATACATATTATATCTTGTGTCAAAAAAATAAAATAATAGTTTAATGTGTTACTGACTTATGTGATAACAGTCTGGTAACAGAAATGACAGCAGTAGTTGAATGTATTCGCAATGGTAAACACATGGCCATGATTACATAATTAGTATACATTTATTCTAAGTTTGTGAACTCGAGAAACCAGTATGAAACCATTTGCATGAGTAAGTGTTTTGAAAAGTTCTATTCCTAAGATTTGTTTTAGCCATGACCACGAGAAGAAATAACATCTAGATCTGACCATAACAGACCCCACGTTGGGTCTCCATGCGGATCTTCTTGCAAACAATCCAGAGCTCTTATATGATTAAGTGCATTGATTATATACGGATATTCTACTCCCTGCTGGAATCCTCCCTCTATCTAGCACTTACCCACCCCCGATCCTGTCCACACTCAGAGTGCTATTATTCTCCCCAGTCATCACCACCATCAGTTTTCAGTAGGGGAAGTCTATATTCTTTGAAATAGTTCTTATGCTATTCAATTATAAGAACATGAAGAGCCATTATGCAGAACTATTATTGTAAATATTAAAGTGTTTTCTAAAAATTACCATTATAGTTCGACATAGTGGACAATATCATTATTTTTTATAGATGAGGTATAATGTTCCCATAATTCTACAGCAAATAAGTGGCAGAGTCTGGGATGTAATATAGATTTTTCTGACAATAAATCTCATCTTATATAAATGTCTATATAATTGTGATGAGGATGTTGTGATATAAAATGACTGATATGTCATTCTAGGGGAGCAGTGTTAAATTATTTCGATTTTCAGATTATCTCAGAAACAAGAAAGTATCTTCTGTAAGTGACCTACGCATCATGAGATCTCTACCTGCATTTGTCTATTTAATCTGCTTGATTTAACTGACTAGGATCAAAAGATGCTAGCTTTCAGGATCTCTATACTATCAAAGCCAAACAACTAAAGCAAAATGGAATCAAAAATCATTTTAAAAGGAAAATAACTAAGCCAGATTTTCATGTAGGTAAATGCAATACATGGTGATCATTTTTCTCATTTATCAAAGCAGCTGTGTAATGAGAAAGAATTCCCACTATTTCCAAAAGAATATTCCTAATACCAATAAAGCTTGCCCCCTTGCTTCAAATGGGGACTCAGGCAGTCCATCTACATTTGGTCCAGTGCATTATCTGTGAACAGGGAAAAGCTGTGCGGGTAATTTGTATGGGATGTATACTCCAGGTTAGGTGTCTATCCCCGATACAAAGCTCAGTGCTGTTGTGGCAAACGTTGAATGAAGAATGCAATACCATTTTATATTCTTTCCAGTTTCTGCTTTGTGTCAGCCTTACGTGACAATCATCTTTCCATGCTTATGTTTGCCTAAGTTCTTGCAATACCCTTTAAACCTTTTTATTCATTTTCCCCCTAGGAACACAATTCACAGACAGAAAGAAAAAAATCAGAACGATTTAAGTATGCCTAAAATTTTGAGAAATACCACAGCTTATTTCTACATCAAACATACCAAATGTTATGGAGAATCAAATTTTTTCCTGTTACTCTAATAAATATAATTATTATTAAGGAAAATTTAAATGTGTATTTCAGTATTCTAATCCAGAATAATGTCACCAAAATATAATCTCTATAACAAAACACACTTTCCAACATGCTTTGATTATAAATCTGAAGTTCTGAAATTCTAATACATAAAACTATTTTAAAGGATTACAAGCTGTAAAAGAAAATTACTAATTTTAAAGTGAAGATTTATTAATAGCAGCAACTTCACGATGTCTCCTTTTGAACATCTCAAAATATTTAAAGGCATTTTCATCCTAGGGAAATGTTTCTAAAACTATTCAATTGGTCTTGTAAATTTAGACACTAATGAATACTCAGTTGAAATGTGTTTTTTTCTATCATTAAGAGATGTGATGACTTTAGACCATATAAACAATGGGAGTGGTAGACAAGATATCCTCCTAATTTCAAATTTTGTATTTCTGATTCTATAATAGTAATAGCTCAAACAATTCAGTATGCATGTGTGTGTATATATATAAATATGCATATGTGGGCGTGTATATATTTATATATACTGGGAACATACTTTAATATAAAAATATTAAATATAAGGAATTTGCTGTTTCCTCAAGGATTATCGTGTATAAAAATGGAAGGCATAAAAAGTTTCTTGCACTTGATATCCAGCTGCAGAAATACTGAAATAAATCAAAGAGTAGAAATCCTCTATTTCTATTCTTATTTCCGTAATGTCTTCTCTTTATTGAAGCTAACTTCATGTCAGAAATTTTATCTAAGTTTTCTAAAAATTGCCATTATAGTTCTACATAGTGGACAATATCATTATTTTTTATAGATGAGGAATAATGTTCCCATAATTCTACAGCAAATAAGTGGCAGAGTCTGGGATGTAATATAGATTTTTCTGACAATAAAGCTCACCTTCTTTTATCCTTTCGCATTACTTCTCTGCTAACTTTGTCAGCAAGGAAAAAAAGATCCTTCCAGTGCCACAACTAATCACCTACAATCCATACCTGACCATTAAACAAAATTCTCTCTTTACTATAAGCTCTCTTGTGAATGAAGTGTCATAGTCACTGGTTTCTCTTCAGAGCTTGTTATAGTGTCTATTATAGAATATTTAATAATTTTGAAAAAGCAAACAAATAGGTTCATTCATTCTGTGTAAACTCTATAGGAATTAGTTAATTCTCTGCAAAATTCTAATTTTAATGAGAAATTTAGAAGTATGGTGAGAATTAACATCCCTAATTTTTAAGGCAATGTGGAAGAAAAAGGTAATTAACATTCTTAAGACAAAGCTATACACTCAAGGTAAAACTATTAACTGATACACTCAAAATAACATTTCAGAGGTTTTTCATCGCTGGACGGGATAGAAGAGGAGACAAAGGGATGAGTGATTATTGTGATTTGTCAGTAAAATATTTGTTTTACAGTCATATTTTATCCTCTACTCTTCCTCCTGTGTTTGTTTTTTTCTAGATCTACCAATCTAGATAGCGCATACAGGACACCCATTCAAATGCAAGGTAATACAAACCAACCTTTAGATTACTAGCGTTGGATTTATATTATTACTACAGTATGCAGGACTGTTGGTTTATGATAGTTTGTCTTTCATGTCCTCTTTCTAAATCCTAAGGCCCTTTCTGTAAGATTTTGTCTAACATGCCTTTCCACGTGATGTGCTGCCAGAAAGACATTTTATCTTCTTTGGTGAACCGATGAAAAGCTTAGACTCAAAAATGCTGAAATTGCTTCGTTTATCTGTCAGGACATTCAAACCTCTCTAAGGCCAGAAGCCAAAAGAGGGCTTGAAAGGGAAAATGATGTCAGAAATAGATCAACTTGACAGGATTTGCAACATTAAATCTCTCAGTTGTTGCAGAAAGGTCTAGAGTCTGTGAACCCCACTTAGTATTGTAGAAGAAATCACTAGAAAATGCACACGGTGAAAGTAATCTGTGAGAAAACCAATCTATTTTGTCATTGAAAATCAATTACGTATCTCTTGCTTTTATGTCTTATACACATTTGTTCATAAATCATATACAATTAATTGAGCTATGCAACCATATAAGGAAGGGGTTTGGAAAAAATCTGGCCATTGGTTACAGGGTCACCACCCTTGTTCCAGTTTCCATCCAACTGCTTTAACTCTCTTTGTACATCACCTGTGGGCAGCTGCGAAGTGAGCATCAAATGAGACCATCCAACCAGAGTACAGGATTGCAGAGGGAGGGCGCCCTCACGAAATCACTCCACATCTAACCTCAGGGCCTCATTGAACTCCTCCATTTAATATATTTACTTAACAACAATCAAATACTGCTTATGCACAACACTCTTCTCAAATATTTCATATCTCCCCTCTCAAAGAAGCCTATTTTAACATGAGTGTAAACTTTCCGAGAGGAACTAATTTATTACATGTATAAAAATAGTTTAATTTGCATATTACTTCAATAATTTCTGTTTGAAAAGGTGAATTCATCACATTCTGGGATTTTTTTGGTAGAAAAATATATTATAAAATATTAAATATTTTAATAGCAATTAGACTTTTCAGATTTTCTTTTTAGTCAGTTTTATTTCAAGTTGCAATTATTAAGAAATTTATTTCTTCCAGTGTTACTGATTTAAACGTTTTCAAAATAGACTCATTATTATTTTATTTTTCTTTTTAACTTTTTAAATTAAAAAATTAAATTAATACCAAATAATTGAACATATTTATGGGGTACATAGGGATGTTATCATACATATTATATACAGTTATCAGATCAGGGAAATTAACATGTCCAATATCGCAATTTTTTTTTTATTTTTGGGGATGTTGGGGGGCATTCAATATCCTCCCTGTAGCTACATGAAACTGTGTAATATTTAGTCATTCTACAGTGCTATAAAACACTAAAGCTTAATCATTCTATCTAGCTATAATTTTGTGTCATTTTAATGTCATAGGTCTGCCATGATATTTTTTGCTTTGTTACTGATAATAGTAATACATATTTTCTATCTTTATTTTCTGTGAACAGATTTACTAGATTTCTTTTGTTTTAAAATAGTTTAATTTTTCCTCATTCTAACTTTACCTTTACTGATTTTATTATATAGTTTTTATTTCATTATAGCTTTTTTGTTAATATTTTCTTTTTCTGTTTTTGAGGGGATGCATGTAACATTCCTTTTCTAATTCCTTGAATATGATCTTAGAGAATTGAGATTCATACTTCTCTTCATATATACATACTTCATATATATGGAAGCTGGTATATGAAGTATATATATACTTCTTTTCAAATACATATATATACACACATATATATATGGCTCTGTAAAAACTTAAATAAAATAGCATTCTAATTTATAATTCAGTAACATTAAAAATTTTCAAGAATTTAGCCAGACTTTTGAAAGCATTTATTGGGGGTCTTAAAAGGTAAACATTGAAGAGCTTATTCCAATATTTTGATGTTAATTCTGTAGCAAAGGATTGGGGTACAAAGATATTTTGTAAATATTTTTCAACATAAAGATGTATTTAATATATACTGCCTTGTATCTGTAAGAATAAAAACTTAATTTCTCAACTGATTTTTACCATTTAAATGACTTTTGTCCATTTACATTTTTGAAATAAATATACATAATATTTGTATACATTAAGATAGAAGTTCATATTTAATCTTCTGATACTTTGTCCCTGAATTAATCGGCCCATTTATTATTTCAAAACATTGGAATTAAATCTGAAATATCATTAACACTGTTTCTTTTAGAGAGACCATCAAAGCATTATAGGAATCATTAAAAACTGGGACAGTGAAATGTGGAGGTGGCAAATATTTCAGCAAGCAACTGTAACCAGAAGAGTGAAAATGTATGCTGATATTCGATTTATTTATTTTTCTTCTCAATCACTTGCTGTTGTAAATTGCCTGCCACATCACTTCTAATGCTTCTCAGTAGTTTAAGATTTGTGACCTGGCGCAGTGGCTCACACCTGTAATCCTAATGCTTTGGGAGGCCAAGGCAGGAGGATTACTTAAGCCTAGCATTAAAAGACCAGCGTGGGCAACATAGGATAATCGGGCCTTTATAAAAAAATTCTTTTTAATTTCTGATGGCATGATGGCACTGGCCTGTACAGTTCCAGCTACTCAGGAGGCTAAGGTGGGAGGATCACTTGTGCCTGGGAGGTTGAGGCTTCAGTGAGCCGTGATTGCCCCACTGCATTCCAGCCTGGATAACAAAGCAAGACTGTCTCTCAAAAACAACAACAAAAAGAAAGATTTGTCACCCATGGGTTAACATTTATCTTTTTTTCACCTAAGTTATAAGTACTATTTGGTGATTATTGTGATTTAGTTTTTGCATTTTATAACCTATTATAGTAAAATGTACTGCTGTGATATTTGTTCATATTCATTACATTTAAGGTTTTAGCAACATATTCAAATAAAAATTGTTAAATGAAATTTGCTCTTTGTTTGCTAGCTTATAATGTTCTTTCTTATATTCAGAATTAGATTAACGCTTCATGTATTTAGTACTTTAATTTTTCTATAATCTTAAATATTTTACACAATTATTTGCCATGAAACATATTTAGGAAATCAGCTAAATGTGAATCTGTTCTTAAGCAAATTACTAATAATGGATTGAGTTTGTGATTTTCAGGAAAAATGGATTCCTTTACACATAGTAGTAACATTGGTATTTTGGAGGTCTCTATGAATGGAAAAACTACTGAAAATCCACCTTAAAATAATATTGCCCGCAATATATGCAAATAATTGAAAAATTTTCCAAAGGGTAGCATGGTCCCAGCAAGCTTGGGTGTGTGCTCCTTATCTTCGCTTACATTCTCCGGAAAATAGAGTCTGAAGCAAAGCCTTACCTGTTACATCTGTCTTAGGAAATACAATGTCAGTAATGAGGGAAAAGAGTTATGGGGCACAAAAGGAGAGAGCCAATACAATACCAAAGGGATGGGAGTTGTTTAATCCCAGACAAATACGTGTAAGAATCCATATGATGTATTGCATATCAGATACATCTGCCAGAGTGGAGGTGTGGATGATGGTGAGGAAGAAGAAGAATGCTTGTTGGTCAAAGATGTACTCTGTATTTCTGGATTACATGTGCTTTTAGTATCTGGTGAGTATGCAGTGTTTCATGCCGTGGTAAGAGCAAACAAATTTTTTTAAAGCTTTGGATAGAATAAGTGCTTTTTATAAGAACGAACCCAGGACTATGTAGTGTGCTAACCTAAAATTATCATGGCCCTTGCAGGGATGACTGCTTCAGTAGAGAATGACTATAGCAGAACAAGTTGTAGGCATGAGATTGGAGTCAGGCAAGAGTCACTTGTCTCTTTTGCAAAAGGTAAGGGTGCATCGAAAACTCAGTAATAGAGATAAATAGCATTTAACATGATATTTAAAAAATAAAATTAATGCAAAATCAATGATAAATATAATATAGTTTAAAATAAAGACAAGCTGTTATTTGTTTGTTTAACTACTTTGAGTCATGCAAAAAAAAAAAAGAAAAAAAGAAAAAAAAAGAAAAGAAAGAAAAGAAAAAGCAGCAGTTTGCAATGATCCAACAGTCTGACCAATGCAGTCATCAGGATTTTTGCAGGGTAATTTGAAGAGGGTTGAAAATTGCCTACAAACAGATGAGGTAATTTGAGGCTTGACATATAGCCTTTTTTTTTTTTTTTAATTGTAGAGCTCTCAGTAACTTTTGCCATTCAGTTCAAAATAAGGAAAAATATTTTGATAAATATCTATATGAATGCACATTTTTCCTTTTGTCTCAGGTTCCAATATGACTCTACCTGGCCTGAACAAAAAAAAATGGTCTAGTGACAGGTGAGAACAATGAGATCTGAGGTGCTGCACATAAACTGTCTATAGCCCAACATGTCCACCTAATGTTTATCAGACCATCACGGCATCACTTTCTGACATTTGAAGTACAAAATAAACACAACTCTTTCTCTGTGGCATGTACTATCTCAAATTACTTTAGAAATGATTCAATGTGTCTTTGTCATCTAAGAGTATTTGAGAAAATGTCTACTCTTATATGCTTTCATCAAGGAAAACCTTAATTTTAATTTAAAGATAAATTATCCTAGACTTGATTTAAAGCACATGTGTTTTCTTCTCAGCTTTTCTTCCAGCATACCTACATCAGCTGTCTTTAGGTTATCTTCTTTGACACCCATGAGACAATCAAAATGTACAGATGATGTTGCATTGCTTTGATTCTGTCACATATGCCTATGTTCTCTTCTCAGATAGTTTTATATTATTAGATAAGAAAAACTTGAAATCAAATAAGTGTAGTAAAGGATGTGAAATATGACTTCCCTCTTGTCTACAGGTTTCAACAGCCTGAGCCAAGAAAGAAACAATGAGTGCCATTTACCTATACATCCTAGAGTGAACTCTGAACAAGTTCCAATAGTATTAAGCTGCTGTATAGTCAATAGCCATATGAAAGATTATACATGAGAAGAGAGATAGTGGAGAGTGACAACATCTTTAGCGAGAGCTGACTGAGGGCTATGGCACGCCCTTTCTACTCCCTATGGGGAAAAAAAGGAGGATGCAGGCTGACCTCCAGCCAAGTGTGCCAGGTATAAATGTATTGCCAAATCCATCCTTATTTCCCTAGTCTTGTGATAATTGAGCTGGGCCCTGCGGATATTCCTTCTTTGCCAGATTGCATAATGAAAGCATTTTCAATGAAAGATGCTGGATGAACATTGTATGAAGAAGATAATTTTCTTGCTGTTTAAAAGAGTTTGCTTGCTTGCTTGTTTTCTTTCTGTCTCTTATGGCACAATGAAAATATTTCCTCATCAGTGAGTAGTGCCTCATCAATGGGTGGCTTCCCTGACAGTACTATGCAAGAGACCCAGTGGTACAAACCCTTCATCTGGTTTTGCCATTATCTTAGCAGGTGAATCCTAGTCAATATAGTTGATGCTAACATCAGAGAGCTTCACAGTCCCTCTTGCTGGCATAAATTCCCTAGTGAATTTCTCTTGTATTCCAGTAAAAAACTGCCGAGTGTGTTTCCTTCCTACTGCCCCTGGTTTATGGCACCTCAACAGAGTTCTCCACCATGACTGGGTTCCAAGCACACATTCTCCAAGTTCTGAATGTATTATCCATGATGGGATCTTTCTTCTGTATTTGTTGTGTAAGCTCTAGAGTTGATGGATGCTTCCTATATCTGCTATACCTATAACTTTTACAGTTCTGGTTATCTTCTTAATAGGTAATTCCCTGCTACTAGTTAATTTATTGAATAAAAATTCACTTTCACATTATCAGTGTAGTTTCTGCCTGCTGACTGACATGCTAAGTACATAAGACTTCAAGAAAACATCCTTGATTACTCTGTTCTATATTTTCTTGAATCAATCACTTTCTAGCATAATAGATAATTTGTTTATTATGTGATCATGTATAGCTGCCATTTAGAACCTCTTTTTCTTTTTTCTCTGTCTTTATCAAATCCTTTCAGTAGGGACTGGTTCTACTGCATTGAGTATGTATCCTAAATCATGTGACTTTCTACTGGGTGTTTTACTTGCTTCACTTTCTTTGAGGAGACCTAGAATAATTTTCGTTCACTATGTTCTGCTTCCATATAATTGCATTTCTTGCACCCAGATGCTTCTGTTTATCATGACATATGAAGACAATTGCAACTAGCAAATATTTTTCCACTTGTGACTACCCTGAGGAGACATTAGTGAGATGGGCTAGCAGCATCATTACAGTGTTGAGTAGGAATGGTGAAAGCAGACATCTTTGTCTTGATCCCAGTCTTAGGGAGAAAGAATTCAGTCTTATTATTAAGCTTGATGTGAGCTACAAGTTTTCATAGATGCTTTTTATCAGTTTGAGTACGTTTCCAAAGTATTCTTAGCTTGTTGAGAGATTTTTGTTGTTGATCTTGTTTTGTGGTTTTTAATTATGAAGTACTATTAAATTTTGTCCAAAGCTTTCTACTTATTTAGATCATCATATGAATATTTATTCTTTATCTTTGGATATGCTGAATCATATCAATTGATTTTCAAAGGCTCAACTTGTCTACTTTGGATAAACCCTACTTGATCACTGTGTATTATCATCTTTTTTATGTATTTCACATATATTAAAATTTTCTTAATGACTCTTCCCTTTACATTACTGAGTGATACTGTTTTCTTGGTATTTATTTCTTTGGTTTTACTATCTGGATAATGCTGACTTCATAAAATGAACTGGTGATTTTTTTCTCCTCCTCTAGCTATTGAAATTTTTGGTCAGAAATTAACATAGTTTTATCTTAATTATTTGATTATATCACCAGTGAAGCCATTTTGATCTCAGATTTCATTATGAAAACTTTTTTAGAATTATTCATAGACACATTTTACTTTATATAAGATAAAACAAAAGGGACTTCCTATACAGTAACTTAGTCCAAATGAATACATTAAAAACACCAACAAAGATGCTTACATAGTAAATACAGAGTATAAATGTATTTTTCTTGTAATTCTTTTCCTATATCATTGAAATAAAAACTGCATAAAGAATTATAAAACATTGTTTATGTGTTCATATATGTTTATATAAATATATTAGATATATGTATTATATATAAATATATAAAAAGGCAATTTGTATGACAATAACAGCACTAAGTAGTGGAAAGAAAATAGAGCTTAAATAGGAGTAAAAGTTTTTAGTAATATTGGAATAAATTTGGTATTAATCTGAAGTAGGTTGTTATAAATTAAGTTGTAAATTTTAATCGCCAGAATGAACTTTAAGAAATCAACTCAAAAAACAGGTAGTAAAAGAGATAACAAGGGAATTAAAATGGTTCACTAAAAAAAAAATGGCTCACTTTAACACAGATTAAAGAAATAGTGGAAGAAAAGAAAAATAAAATAAGAAAAACATAGAAATAAACCAAAATAAATCCTACCTTAATAAGTAAAATAAAATAAATCCTACCTTAACAGTAATTATATTGGTTGTGAATGGAATAAACACCCATCAAAAGGCAGAGACTGTAGAATGTGGGGAAGGAAAACAGGATCCAACTGTACTCCATCTACAAGAAACACTTTAGTCCCCAAAAAAAACTACCAATATATTTTAAAGAGTTAAAATAATAGAGTATTTGCTTTAACCATAATGAATTAAAATAAAAATCAATAAAAGAAAATGATTTGTAAATTCATATATATGTGCAAATTAAACAACAGCATCATAAATAATCAATGGGCCATATAAAAAGATCAAAAGAGGAATTATAAATACTTTGACATATGATCCAAATCCAGGAGCATATAAAAATAATTAAATACCATGTCCAAGTGGGATTTGTTCCCAGGTTACAAACTTGGTTTGGCAAGTGAAAATCAAGCAAATACAGCATATTGATAAAATAAAGGACATCAGTCACATGATAAGCTCTACAGATACTGGAAAAGCATTTGACAAAATCCAACATCTTTATGTTATATTATATATAGAGAGAGAGAGTTTTATGAGATAAAAACTCTCAACAGGCTAAAAACAAAAAGAACTTTCTAAACTTTAAACATGTTATCTATTCTAAAAACAGCTAAAATCTTACTTAATGAAGAAAGACTGAAAACTTTTTCCCTGAGACCATGATTGAGACAAAGATGTTGACTGTCAACATTTCTTTCACCATTGCAAAACACAGAAATTAGGCAAAAACATGAAAGACCTATAGAGTGAAAAAGAAAAAGCAACCTATCTCTACTTTTGGGTGACAGAATTATTTATATTAAAAAAATTTTTAAATATCCACCAAAAGAAAATCCTAATGGAAATAACAACCAAGTTAAGTGTGGTACAGGATGCAAAATCGTTATGCAAAAGTCACTGTCATTTCCATACACTAGAAATAAACAATCTGAAAAGGAATTCAAGACCAGAGGCCAACATGGTAAAACCCCATCTCTACTAAAAATACAAAAATTAGCCAGGCGTGGTGGTGCACACCTGTAGTCCAAGATACTCGGGAGGCTGAGGCAGGAGAATCGCTTGAACCTGGGAGGTGGAGGTAATAGTGAGACGACATCGCGGCACAATAAGAAACCATTTTACACCAGTCAGAATGGCTACTATTAAAGTCAAAGAATAACAGACACTGGCGTGGTTGCAGGGAAAAAGGAACATTTACACAGTATTGGTGGGAACGTAAA
This sequence comes from Piliocolobus tephrosceles, assembly GCF_002776525.5. Taxonomy (NCBI): domain Eukaryota; kingdom Metazoa; phylum Chordata; class Mammalia; order Primates; family Cercopithecidae; genus Piliocolobus; species Piliocolobus tephrosceles. Next base: position 21,912,924 of record NC_045436.1, on the reverse strand, counting down.
TTAGTTCAAATGCTGTGGAAAGCAGTATGGCAATTCCTCAAAGTGCTAAAAACAGAACTACCATTTGGCCCAGCAATCCCATTACTGTGCATTTACCCCGAGGACTATAAATCATTCTATTACAAAGACGAAAGAACGTGAATGTTCATTGCACAACAGTGAATGCATGGAATCAACCTGAATGCCCATCAATGACAGATTGGATAAAGAAAGTGTGATACATATACACCATGGAATACTATGCAGCCATAAAAACATAACAAGATCAGGTCTTTTGTGGGAACATGGATGGAGCTGAAGGTTGTTATCCTTAGCAAACTAACATGGGAACAGAAAACCAAATACCACATGTTCTTACTTATAAGTGGAAGTGAAATAAGAACTCAGAACACAAAGAAGAGAAGAACAGACACCCGGACCTCCTTGAAGGTGGAGATTGGGAGGGGGAGAAGATCAGAAAAAAAAAAAAAAATCTATTGGGTACTAGGCTTAGTACCTGGGTGACAAAATAATCTGTACAACAAACCCCTATGACACAAGTTGACCTATGTAAGCAAACTGCATATGTACCCTCAAACCACATAAAAGTTAAAAGAAAATAAAAACCTCATTTCTGCAAATCCACATAGATACATGATTCTGAATAAAAAGGGCAATATCTGTACTCTGATTATTCAGCTTTCTTTTAATAAAATGAGAATAAAGTAGGTATGAGAATGACATTCTGAGAAATAAAATGGTATACATTATTTTATGGTATTTTGGAGAACTTATCATATGCACTCTTTTACGAGTTAATTATAAACTGAAGCAGTCATCACATTGTATAGAAAGTACAAACTAGTAATAGAACAGCTATTTACTCACAAGCACTATTTTCCAATTTACAAATACAGTGTATAACAATTTTCTGTTCTTTCCCATGTGAAGAAATTGTTTGTAGTCCTAAACAATCTCTTTTCTGAAAGAGATTTAATTAAGAGTAGATTAGTTTTATAAAGACAATCAGAATTGTGCTATTATTTCTATAAATAGTTAAGAACTAATGTAAAGGATGCTTCCTGCATAGTTTGGATAATGAGAAAATAAGTCAAGTTCTAAAATGTTCTACAATGTTACGATGTATTCTGTTAAGCACAACTCTAAAAGTTGTACGGACCAAAATAAACCCCAGGTCATTAGAAAGCATATTAAATTATTTTATAGAATTACATATGAAAACCATAGAAGAAATAATTTTATAGTAAATATAGGAAATCTATAATCACCATCTAAAAGTGGATATTATATATAATATATGGCAACTTTAATTTACTTGTGCAAAATTTGTTTTTTGTGTATTTCTGGCACCTTTAAAAAGGAATTTCAAGTAAACAAAAAAGGTGACTTATCACCGTGTTCACATAGATGGGTTCTAATCAGCAAGTATAATTTATCTTTATTCCATTACTTTCTCTGCCATCCAGTTTTCCCTGGAGAGTTCTCTTTCTGAGCTCAAGGATACATATGTCCAAACATCTATTGGTCATATCCAGAACTGAACTGAAAGGATAAATCTAGAAACAGGTTGAGTATCCCTTATTAAAAATGCATGAAACAGAAATTATTTGGGTTTTAGATTTTTTTTCAGATTTTGGAATATTTGAATATACGTAACAAGATAATTTGGAAATGGGATCCAAGTTTAAACCCAACTTTATTTATGTTTAATATATACCTTACACACAGTCTCGTGGCAATGTTATACAACATTTTAAATAATTTTCTGCATGAAACAAAGTTTGGACTATATTTTAACTGCAACCCAACACATGAGGTCGGGCATGGAATTTTCACTAACGACATCAGGTTGGCACTCAAAATGTGTCACATTTTAGAGCATTTTCAAACTTAAATTTTTGGAGTAGAGATGTTCAACCTGTATAGATATTTTTATTTCCTGGTTCAAAGGAAAAAAATTACTTAATCAAAGGGTAATAAATTTCAACACAGACTGGATCATCTATTTTCAATGAGCTGATTTTTAAAATTTGTCAGAAAATATGCATGTTCAATGGAAAAAAACCAAAGCATAAAGGCAAATAACTCATAAAAATAAAATGCAAGTTGCTAAAAATAATAACATAAATACTAAGATATAGTTAATTGATCAAATTATCCAATATTAAAAGTAAAATCATTCTGGGTTGGAAAGTGTACAAACAAGCCTCCTCAGATAGTATATTCCTGGTGAAAGTGTAAACTGATACAATATTATAGAGGGAATTTAACAAAAGTAATCAAAAGTCTTAACACTTTATGTACTCTTTGCCTGAGCAATGTCGTCTAAGAATGTATGTGGAAAGAAAAGATACAGGGATGAGCAAATAATTTACGTAGGGTGCTCATTCCACTGGGCTCGAATCCTGATTTGATCTCAAATGAGAAATAAGGGATATAGATTTAACTTCAACAGTAATCAAGCAATAATATTGATAGATGCTCTAGAGATGAACAAGAACTTATTTTGAAAATAAATTGGACAAATACTTGAGAAATTTCTGTATTTAATAACAAAATAAAAGGGTGGTGAATATGTGATATAAAAGGAATGGTCAAGTACTTGGAGGACATACAACCACAGAGATAAGCTAATATTTCAGAAAGAAGAACAATCAACCTTCTCTAGTCTTGTTCAGATGACAAGGAGAGTGAGGACTAAAAGATGTCCTGTCCATTAGATTTATGATATTAAAGCTATCAGAGAACTTAGTAACAACTTGTTTGTTCAGCTACTCCCAGTAAAAATATTCTTCATAGGTGGGGCTCTGTGGCTCACGCTTGTAATCCCAGCACTTTGGGAGGCCAAACTGGGCGGATCACCCAAGGTTAGGAGTTCAAGACCAGACTGTCGGTCAACATGGTGAAACCCCATGTCTACTAAAAATACAAAAATTAGCCAGGTATGGTGGCACGCTCCTGTAATCCCAGCTACTTGGGAGGTTGAGGCAGGAGAATCGCTTGAACCCAGGAAGCAGAAGTTGCAGTGAGCCAAGATTACTCCATTGGGTGTAATCTTCAGCCTGGGTGACCAGAGCAAAACTTCATCTAAAAAAAAAAAAAAAAAAAAAAAAAGGCATTCTTCATGGACGCTGCTCTTTTTCATATTTTCCTTTCACAATAAATTTAACTATTTTTATTCCAAATCAATTTATTTCCAACGTAGGCCTTTTAATAGAAATTTAGAGTTTTAGTATGAGAGTCAATCACCATGGTTTGGAAGAGGCAATAGATGTTTCTTCATTCTGAAACATAAGGGCATCAGTGGGATTGCTCACCTCCAGTGCGATGTCAGTACCAAACCTCTGAGCTTATCCAACCTCTCAACCCATTTTACCAAGTCTTACTCATCTCAAATAATTGAAACCCCTTTCAGTTCTTCAGGCCAAAAAATGGAGTCATATTTCCCTCATTTATTTTGCATTGTACATCCAATATGACAGCAAATCCTGGAGACTCTATTTCCAAAGGTACACAGAATCTGATTTTGTATTATTCCTTACTGCTGACATTTCTTCCAAATCACTGTTTCCTCACACCTGAATTATTGAAGTAGCCTACTAATTTTTCCCCCTGCTTCCACCTACTTTCCCCACATTTTGTTCTTAATTCAAGAGCCATCTCTATACATTTTAAATTAGTACTTGTTACTTCTTGGCTTAAATCTCTCTAATGATGTCTGTTCTAACAAAGAGTATTACACAGCATTCTACAATGACTCTCATTATCTCTCTAACATCATCTCCTTCTACTTTCCCCTCCACTCAGTTAGCTGCCTTGACAGCCTTGCTGATAATGGAGCAACCCAGGATGCTTCCTTCCTCAAAGACTTTGCAGAGAATTGTTCTCTGTTATTTCTTTAGAACATTATGCTTTCTTTACATGTTTTCTCACACCCTTCTCATTGAGACAGTCCCTGTCCACCCTACTTTCCATACTATTGTCCACCCCAGACCCAGCTTTTCCTATTTTTTCTTCACTTTTTGTTTTCAATAAGACATCATTATCTAAAGTCCTATACCTTACCTATTTCTATATCCCTCATGCACAGAATAGCACTGATGCACTATAGTTGCAAAATTAATATTTCATGAGTGAATGAATCAAATATCCACTGAAATATTTATCATGTTTGGTCCCTAATGAAATGTCTCATGTTACTTTCTGCCTGTCTTTTTCCCATTCAGAGGTATTTCCTCTCCTCTCTGTTACCCTGGGAGGCAGAAATTATTCTGCTGTTTCCCACTTGTCATGGAAATTTTAGCGAGAGAGTCAGAGACCTTTTACTGAGCCTATGCTATACGCCCATTCTTTTAATAGGGTTTTGCAACCCTTCCTCTTTCTCTTTTTGACCCTGAAAAATATGTGACATATTGTTACTTCGATGGAGGTTTGATTAAAAAAAACAGGATGCAGATTATTTCTCTCCAGGACTCTACAATATCGCTTCCACTCTGTCTTTTTGCCCACATGCCCTCATTTTGAGAAAAATATTTTTATTCAATTTTTTCTTTTTTTCTTAAGCAAGCAAATGAGCAAACAATCCACAGTTGTTCTCATACTTCTTGTCTCCCTTATTTTTCTATGTCCCATACACAAAAACAACAACAAAATTTAAAAGGAAAACAAACACCTAATTGCTAGCTCTGCTTTTAGCCACAAATTACATTGCAAAAATTTGGTAAACTGAATTGGAGTACATGGTCTATTTTATAGACTATAGACTTCTGGGGCTTCTTTTACCCTAAACTCAGATAAAATTTTATATATTATTATTTAGAAAAAAACAAAACAAAACAAAACATTGCAATGCTCATTCAATCAATGTCAAAAAAATTGGAGCCTAGGAAATGCTGTTAAAAGCCCGTTTGACCCTAATGCCTAGCATGGAGTTATCCAGCGGAATCTTTAATCTTGACTGTCCTTTGGTAAGGAGTAACTGGGAGGAACAGGGAGCAGGTTGGGTGGAGGGTGGTAAGAGGATGGTTCACAGATTACCCCTGAAGCCATGTGGAAGGCAGGAGAGAACACAGACCCAAAGAGCTAACTTAATGATCAGGCCACATGAGGAAATGAAGAAGAATGAGAAATTGAGTCATGTGCCATATTTACAGAACTTTCAATGAAAAGTGATTATTCTAAGACTGACTTTAAAAATTGCCAGATTAGAAGACTCTCTCTGAATGTACTAAGACACTAAGTATGTTGTGGGAGAATAAATAATGGCATGAAATTAAGGAAGTCCTACCACCTTTGCCTAAACTTTGAAATGGAACAAATTTTGCCTTAAAATGTCTCCTTCCATTACATTTCTTAGGGAACATTTATTATTTTTCTTTGATTTAGGAGTCAGGGGCATATAATTATTCAGCAGATTTTATGCAAATCTTACTTGCAATTTAAAAATATTTCAATTACGCAAAACATATATATCACATTTAGCGTCCTTTCCTATCCATTATTGTCCCTTGGCTTCCCCTCTTTGTCTTCTCACAAATGCAGTCACTGACACAAGAAATTCAGTGTGATTAGTTAATTGGGAATAGATTTCAGTAAACCCTGCTAGGGGAGTGGAAAAATGAGACAAAAGAAAGGAAAGCGGCGGGGTATAGTATCAGGAAAGTTATCAACTGTGAGCAAAGGAATACCCTGATCTCACTGCGGAATTCTAGGAGACAGCATAGACAACATTCCTCTGAATTATTCCCATGCAGGGCAAAAGAGTGAGGTATTTAAATGTCACATCCTCATCCATCACAGTTTGAGAACTTCTTCCATAGGTGTTCATTCTAAGGCATTTCTAGTTTGCTTCCCTGGAACTGAGCCTGCTCCTGAAGTTAAGGAGAAGCCCCAAAGCAGAGAATTGCAGTGACTACAGGAAACATTGGCGTGAAGGCAAGTATTGACTGACCATGGGTGGAGCCCAATGATCTGCAGCTATATTTCGTTTACAGAATGGAATAGTAATTTTGTTTGGCTTCATTTGCTCTATTTCACACTTACTCTGTCAACTTGCTTAGCTATTTTCTTTTTTGCTGATTTCGTATTGATTTTGTCATCTTTTAAAAAACTCTCTATGCCTCCTGATGCCATTCAGAATTTCTGTAGACTGTTATTCTTGATTTTACCTTTATCAGAAAATCTGTTGGTGTAGCTAGCTGTACAAACATAAGGCTTCCAATTAGAAAGAGCAATGGATTCGGGAAGGTTATCCATATGGATTTTATAGATTTTTCTTCCATCATTAAGCTACTACTGTCAACTCTCAGTTATAATTACATTCCATCTTAAAGCAGACTGACTGCAAAGAGCAAACCAAGCATACCATTCTATTCTCTCAGGGAGCCATTCGAATAGGGTGTAATTCATCTGTGTAAGCATTACCATATGTTCTCACATATTGTGGATTTTAGTCTCATGCCATTTACACTGTGGACCTTTCAATAAAAGTGATAGTTGATACTGAAGTGCTCAGTGTGTGAATTGGTTTGCAGAGAAATTCTAAGGATGGTTTCTTTCACCGATATTACAAGTTAGATAACTTAGATGGAAGCTGGCAATTTAAATTAATAAAACACTATGTTCTTAGGTGATGGGAAAATAAGACATGGTAGGAGAGTATTTCTGAAGTTGAAAGAATTTTTTTTTTTTTCCAGTAAGCTTTTTGCACTCTATGAAATAATTTAAACTGTGGCTGCTAACCTTTTTGGCATCAGGGACTGGTTTTGTGGAAGACAAATTTTGCACAGACCAGTGGGGAGGGGGGATTGTTTAGAGATGATTTAAGAACACTATATTTATTGTGCATTTTATTTATGTTATTATTACATTGTAATATGTCATGAAATAATTACACAACTCACCATAATGTAGAATAACTGGGAGTCCTGAACTTGTTTCCTGCAACTAGGCAGTCCCATCTGGGGGTGATGGGAGACAGTGACAGATCATCAGGCATTAGATTTTCAAAAGGAGAGCACAACCTAGATCTCTCACATGCGTAGTTCACAATAAGGTTTGCACTTCTGTGAGAATCTAATGCTGCTGCTGATCTGACAGGAAGCAGAGCTCAAGCAATCAAGCAGTAATGCAAGTGATGGGGAGCAACTGTTAATACAGATGAAGCTTTCCCGGCTCACCTGCAACTCACCTCCTGCTGTGTGGCCCAGTTCCTAACAGGCCAAGGATTAGTACTGGTCCATGGTCCAGGTATTGGGGGCTCCTGATTTAAAGAACTAGATATCTACCTGGTTAAATCATAGCTAAGCAAGAGCAAAAGGAAAATATTGATGCTCAAGACAATAAATTCCAGTCCAATTTGATCTCTCTTTTTTCTTAATAAAATGTTGATGTATACAAGTACATTCCCTCCTTCTTTTAAAAAGTAAATGTTTGATTGTTACTCAATACTAAGTATCAAATGTTTGATTGTTAACTCAGTACTAGGCTTATGGTGAGAGAAGATTCTCTAGTGTCCTGGTCCAGCCTCAGTCAGGCATGCTGTGGGCATCTGGGCCTAAAAGTGGGGTTTTCTCTACCCCTGCTTTCTTTCACAGCCAAGCATCTCTGTGTATCTGTGGTTAGATTAGATTGAAGATTTATTTACTTTTCCAGTGGTAGTAGACCTCTGCTGAGTTTTGTAGATTGATATTGTTGGTTGCTCTTACCTGTATTCGTTTTTGTCTTCTTTTATTTTTACTCATGGTGGGTTTAATTTACTCTTTCTTTTCTACCTTCTAGAGAGGAGCACAGTGATCATTGATTTTTAAAGTTTCTCATTTTGCAATATAGACATTCAAAATATGTAAATTTTCCCTACATACTGATTAAATTTTTAATATACATGTACTCAAATTTTAAAATATCACATATTAATTAGTGTTCCACTTGAAATATCTGATTTCTCTTTTCATACACATCTTCTTTGACTGAAATTGTGCTAGTTGACTTCCCTATACTTTGGAATTTTTCTAGATAAACTTTTTATTGATTTATAATTTAATTACACTGTGTTCAAGAACCTAATCTGTAAGGTTTCAAGGTTACAAATTAGCTGAGAATTATTTTAGGACACAACAAACATTTGATCTACATTGGAGAACATTCTATGTGGAAAGAAAATGTGTGTGTTTTATTTGTGTGCAAAATATCTCTCAATCAGGGCTGTCTACAGAATTTTTAGGGCCTATTAAAAATAAAAACACAAAACTCCTTGTTTGAAAGGAAGGTAGAAAAGTACCATGAAGGTGGTAATATATGAAGTTTCTTTCTTTTGGGAAAGAAAGACCTGTCATTTGTTTTGCTGTTGTTGTTGTTGTTGTTTTCAATATGCCTATTCCTATGAAATTATGGGATGCATATGTCTAACTCTCCACCCTTGTCCAGGTACTCACGAAGGGCAAAGAGAGACAACTGATGCTTGGTAGGCACAGGGAGAAAGGGAGATTAAGTAGGACTGGACCACCAAAGCTGGGGAAATAGATGGCTGGGAACCTATTACATGGGGGCAGAGAGATGGCAGGAAGTGGGACAAGTGAAAGATAAGGCTCCAAACCCTGATGTATGTTTCATTGTCCTATTGGACTTCATTTAAAATGCACAAATTCAAATGTAAAATTATTTTTCTCTTTGGCCGAGACTATAATATATAGATTTTATATATACAATTTAAAGGGTATTTAATGTCAGTTATTGAAATAAGTTTGGCATTATAGGAAGGATAAAATTAAAGACAAGTTTGTCTATATTCTGGCTGGATTCGAATGTTGTGGGATCTAGTGTGTGTTGTTAATGTTGTTTTGGATTGCTTGATAGTTTTATTTTGTTTTGCTTAATCCTTCAAATATAGTAGCTTGTAAGATCTCTTATAAGATCTATAAAAACTTTTGCAAACTCAATATTTACGTAGTTTTCTAACCTGGTTAATTTTTCTCAAAAATTCTTTGACTTCGATGAAATTTTTTCAATAACTTCTTTATTATTTTTCAGTAATAAATGCATTATTAATGAAAACTGAAGTTGAAAGTATAAAGTGCTCAGATGCAGAATCAGTTAAGTCTATCCTTCTCATTGGGCTATGTCAAAATTATGTCACTTACTATTATGAGTTACATAAAGAATTAAGTTCTGCCAACTTAAAGTAGACTTTTGTTTCCTAGGACATTGTTTACATTTCTAATTGTTTAGGATTCCAAAAGATGCAATAGTGATTTACTCTGCCCCCAGTTACCTACTTTAATAATATACTCAACTATTCTTTATGTTCAATATTTTATATAGTAGCAAAACAAAAAAATAGAAATTTGCATCCTGTAATTTCAAGATAAATTTATTTTAAAAGTGTTGTCACAAATGACAGGATTTCCTTCTTTTTCAAGTCTGAATATATTCCATTGTGTATATGCACCACATTTTCTTTGTCCCTTCAGCTGCTGATGGACACAGGTTGATCCAGGTTGGATAAATGTAAAGTAAAAGATATTAGGCTAAGTAAAATAAGTCTGGCACAAAAAGACAAATACTGCATGATCTCACTTGTATATTGAACCTAAGGAAGTCAAATTCGTAGAAGTAGGGGATAGAATGCTGGTTTCCAGAGGTTGGGCTGGGAAGAGAGGGGAGTTGTTTTATGGGTGTAAAGTTTCCATTTTGCAAGGTGAAAAGGTTTTGGAGATCTATTGCAAAACAAGGTGAAGATACTTAGGACTACTGAACTTACACTTAACAGATGCTAAAATTTACGTTTTTATGATAATTCAGTTAAAAATAAAAGTAAATGCTTTATTACAGTATTTTCAAACCTTTTGTCAACTGAAAAAAGATTCATTCAGGAATATCTTATTCTTATCGATGTTCTATTTTGTTACTAAATTGAATGTAACAATTTAATAATTAATGAAAAGTTTCTTTAGTTATGAAAATATGTAGGATGTGCTACATATCAACAAAGTATTTTTCCCAGAATAAAATCTCATCATGCAAATTTGTTTACTGAAGTGCTGCAAATAGTTTTTAAAATTGAAAAAAAAAACATTCCCTAGAAATTTTATTTTATTTTTCTGTATTAGTTTTTTTCAGACAGGGTCTCAATCTATCACCCAGGCTAGATTCCAGTGGCATGATCATAGCTCACTATGATCTCAGACTCCTGGGCTGAAGGGAGCCTCTTGAGTCAGCCTCCCAAGTAGCTGACTATAGACATATGCTATAGCCCAGGTAATCTATAATAATAAATAATCTACTAATTATTTAGTAGGCATTCTTCAAATCACCTGGAAAGGCAAATCTAAAATAGAACAGCCAAGGTACCTTAGAAGAGTTGGCATTTTCATCTCATCTGTTGTTTGCCAATCTTAGTATTCTGATAGCCTCGAGCTAAGCTACAGCAAGCCCATCTCACAAGCGCCAGGCTTCAAAATCAGGATTGCACCTCCTTGTGGTTACAAAGTACTTTAGCTGAGGTGAGAGCTTACTGGGTAGAGGGCTTCATAAGCACGTGGTTAATTTTGCTAACTATGTGTTTTGGAATTTAGGCTGATAAATTCATTTTCTGTAGGAGGTTCTTACCTTCCCTTGTTTTTCCTCCCCTACCTACATCTCTTCTCCTCTCCTCTCTTTAATCCCTGTTCCTCTGCCATTTCTAAAAGATCAAATGATCTATTGATTCAGCCCCTTCATAAAACCTGATATTATTAATATTTTCACATACATTTGAAATTGGCCTACACATTTATTTACTAGTACTGAATAACAGTGAATAATATAATTTTGAAGTCAACCTAACAATAGACTCATGAAATAATTACTGATTGGGATACTCTGCCTGTAACATGCCCCGCTACGGTCCCTGCCTCCCGGTGTCCATGCCCTCGTATGAGCCTCTTCTTCTGAGTGTGGGCTGATCTGCTAACTCATATCTAATAGATTATGGCAATATTGATGGGCTCTCAATTCCAAGATTACGCTACAGAAAGATTCTGGCTTCTGTTTTGGTTGCCTTCTCTGTCTCTCTGTCTCACTTTCACTTTCTCCTATGTGTTTCTTTCCTCGGTTTTGATGATGGTTTATCTATCGTCTTAGCCTTTAAAAATTCACCAGCTGTTAGTTTGCAAAGTATCTCTATTGCTTTGGTTATTCATCTCACAGATTTTTGTATATTTGTTATTTCTTTGTTCTGTTCTATTTCTTTTTTTTTTTAACTTTAGCTTTTTTAGTTCACCACATATCTTATTTATTTTTTATTACAAATGAGTTAATTCAAATCTTCATTATTTCTCAAATACTCTTAATTGTATGTCTTTGCACGCAGAAACACATAAACATACAGTTACCTCAGAAACTAAAATTATTGCCATGTATCAAAACTTTTATCTTATTCATGAATAGTTATTTAACTTGTTATATAATTGTAGATTGTCAGTTGCTTTGCAATGTTTTTCTATTGCTTCATGACATTGGCCAGTTGCAACAAATCCTGATATTCATCTAGTTCTTATTTCTTTGTAGGTAAACTCTTACATTTGCAGCAACAAATTTATTGCATAGGAAAAAGTTTAACCATATATGTGTATATATACATACATACATATATAATTATATGTATAAATTTCATATACTTCTGTAAAGTATAAAAATAGAGTAAATATTTATAAATCCACCAACCAAAATAAGTAATGGAAAATTACCAATGCCATTAAAGGTCTCCCATTATCTATATTTGGTCACATATTCTTCACTCTTACTGAGGTATAATAACTATCCTGAATATGAATATCCTGAATATTATCATTCCCAAGTTTTTATGTATATTTTAACATACACGTATTAATTGCTGAAATATGCATATGCATATATACATTACTGAAATGTGTGAATAGTAGTTTCTGCTTTATTTAACAGTTTTTTGAATGTACTATTCTACAAATGGCTTTTTTTTTCTAAATTGTACTTTAATTTCTGGGATACACATGTAGAAAATACAGGTTTGTTACATAGGTATTTATTTGCCATGGTGGTTTGCTGTACCCATCAACCCATCATCCACATTAGGTGTTTCTCCTAATACTATTCCTCCCCTGATGGTTTCCAGCTTCATCCATGTCTCTGCAAAGGACATGAACTCATCCTTTTTTATGGCTGCATAGTATTCCATGGTGGATATGTGGCACATTTTCTTTATCCAGTCTATGATTGATGAGCATTTGGGTTGGTTCCAGTCTTTGCTATTGTGACTAGTGCTGCAATAAACATACGTGTGCATGTGTCTTTATAGTAGAATGATTTATAATCCTTTGGGTATATACCCAGTAATGGGATTGCTGGGTCAAATTGTATCTCTGATTATAGATCCTTGAGGAATCATCACACTCTCTTCCACAATAGTTGAACTAATTTACACTCCCACCAACAGTGTAAAAGTCTTCCCATTTCTCCACATACTCTCCAGAATCTGTTGTTTCCTGACATTTTAATGATTGCCATTCTAACTGGCGTGAGATGATATCTCATTGTGATTTTGATTTGCATTTCTCTAATGACCAGTGATGATGAACTTTCTTCCATATGTTTGTTGGCCACATAAATGTCTTCTTTTGAGTAATGTCTGTTCATATCCTTCAACCACTTTTTGATGGGTTGTTTGTTTTTCTTCTTGTAAATTTGTTTAAGTTCCTTGTAGCTCTTTGTCAGATGGATAGATTGCAAAAATTTTCTCCCATTCTGTAGGATACCTGTTCACTCTGATGATAGATTCTTTTGCTGTGCAGAAGCTCTTTCATTTAATTAGATCTCACTTGTCAATTTTGGCTTTTGTTGCCATTGATTTTAGTGTTTTAGTCATGAAGTTTTTGCCCTTGCCTATGTCCTGAATGATATTGCCTAGGTTTTCTTCTAGGGTTTTGATGGTTTTAGGTCTTACGTGTGAGTCTTTAATCTATCTTGAGTTAATTTTTGTATAAGGTGTAAGGCAGGGGTCCAGTTTCAGTTTTCTGTATATGGCTAGCCAGTTTTCCCAATACTATTTATTAAATAGGGATTCCTTTCCCCATTGCTTGTTGTTGTCAGGTGTCAAAGATCAGATGGTTGTAGACATGTGCCATTGTTTCTGACACCTCTGTTCTGATCCATTGGTCTAAATATCTCTTTTGGTACCAGTACTATCCTGTTTTGGTTACTGTAGCCTTGTAGTATGGTTTAAAGTCAGGTAGAATGATGCCTCCAGCTTTGTTCTTTCAGCTTAGGATTGTCTTGGCTATATGACTGTTTTTTGGTTCCATATGAAATCTAAAGTAGTTTTTTCTAATTCTGTGAAAAAAATCAATGGTAGCTTGATGGGGATAGCATTAAATCTGTAAATTACTTTGGGCAGAATGGCCATTTTCATGATATTGATTCTTCCCATCCATGAGCATAGAATGCTTTTCCATTTGTTTGCGTCCTCCCTTATTTCATTGAGCAGTGGTTTGTAGTTCTCCCTGAAGAGGTCCTTCACATCCCTTGTAAGTTAGATCCCTAGGTATTTTATTCTGTTTGTAGCAGTTCTGAATGGGAATTCAGTCATGATTTGACTTTCTGATTGTCTATTATTGGTGTATAGGAATGCTTGTGATTTTTGCACAAGCAAAATGTATATGCATATATACATCCCTGAAATGTATGGATAGTAGTTTCTGTTTTATTTAACAGTTGTTCTAATTTACTATTCTACAAGTTGCTTTTTTTAAGTCAATATTATATTTTAAGGATGTATTCATATTAATGCTTACAGTTATAAGCCATTAATTTTCATTATACTGATTATTTCATGTCATGTGTACATCAGTTATTATTAACCATTCATCTGAGAGAAAACATCTGGGTGTGTATTTCATTATTAGCAGCAATAGTAGTACATACATTTTTTAACGTCTCCATGTTCTCCTCTGTAAAATTCTCTTTAGTTTGTAAACTCTGGAGAGGAATTGCTAGGGCATAAAATTTTAACAGTTTTATGATGTTTCATTTCTTCCTTTCAAGTCACTTGTCTTATTCAAGAGAGTATAATCTTTTCCTTTCCTTTGTTCTTCTTAATACATTTCAGAGTAACTTTATCAAGTTCCATGGAATTCCTATTGGGATTAAAATTAGAACTTCAGTAAATGTGTAGTTCTATCTAGGAAAAAAATAACTTCCTCATTTTACTAATTTCTCTTTTCCCTAGGGAAAAGGAATATGTGTAGTTTTTCATTGATTTAGTTCACCCTACAGTATGCACCGAAAGACATACTCCAAGTTGTTTATACCACTGCTCCATTGAAGGCACAAATCTCCTTTCAAACAGTTTGAAAATTCTATTATTAAATTCAGTAATTTGTAAAGCAAGACCTGAGTCCTTCCCTCTAGAAAATAATCTTAAAAGAGCAGAATGGACATATTATGATAGATGTAGGCTTCAGACTGTGTGGCTCTACCACTGATTGCTGAGGCACCCAGAAAGACTATCCATTTGATCATTTCTGCCAGTTTTACCTCAAATAAGCCCAAATGATGATGATAGGGAATTTCAGCCTAAATGCCCATCTTTCTCTGGGTCACTATAGAAAGAAGTTTGTCAGTAGCAATGTCTTAATTGAGTTCTGTGTTGACTGGATAAATATGATGGTGCTGAACTTTCACAGCACATTGGGAGCAGTCCAAGTCAAAGATATAATTATTTTGTGGTACTAAGTGATTGTATTCAAGAGTAAAATGCTGTCTAGATTTTTGAGGTATTGTCAGTTCAGATTTCCCTGAAAATTCATTTCAATTGGAAACTTTACAACTAATTCTTAAATACTCTCCACAGTTTTACAAGTTGACCATATACTCTCAGATGGCAGATTTCCTTTAATGCATTTCTTATTTCCCCAGTTACCTTTCAAGTATATTCATTTTTTTCTAGTATCACATTTAGCTCTTTACCTTGCTGTGCCAAAATATTTCAAATGGTCTCCAGAATGTCTATGTCTGTGAACTTCCTCAAGCTCAGAGGAAAATGTAGTAATTGCAAAGACCAAGAAAGAAATATCAAAAGTTCTCTCTACTTTGAATCACTTTAGTGCTAAGAGTAGAGGAATTACCTGTCATGTAATTCTAAATTAAATTTACTGGGAAAAAATCAGCAACGACTTTCATTTCCTCCTTGTGATCAATATGTCCACGT
The DNA here is from genome assembly GCF_002776525.5 of Piliocolobus tephrosceles. Taxonomy (NCBI): domain Eukaryota; kingdom Metazoa; phylum Chordata; class Mammalia; order Primates; family Cercopithecidae; genus Piliocolobus; species Piliocolobus tephrosceles. The sequence goes on along the minus strand of NC_045436.1, from coordinate 21,897,707 downwards.
TGTCCTCAAAATTTTATGTATTCTCTTTGTATTTGGCCTTCTAATTATGATTAATGGGATTACATTTTCACCTTCTTTACCAACTCATCTTTTTCTTTATTTAAATACATAATGCTATATTACATATAATAAATATATGTATTATTTTTAATAATATACAAATAATTGTATATACTCACAGAAGATTTAACAATTAAACATGCTTAGCATTATTGGCAATTGATTCAGTAACAGTAAAAACAAGAATTACAGATTGTCTCAAGATTAATATTGTTGCTCTAAAAAGGTTTTAATGCATTTTCCTATTAAAGAAAATTCATTTTAATATTCTAAACGTATTCTCAATATCTTATAAATATATTTTAATTGTAACTCTAATTATTTGATACTTATTTGTGAAAATCCACTGGAAAGGAAATGGAAATACAGTAACAAGGAACAGATTGTAAACTGAAAATAGTTTAAGCCTAATACAGAATCAACAGAATTCTGACAAGCAAAGTACTTTTGCTAATGTATTGATTAATGTTTTTCAGCTGTTGGCATTCTTCAGCGCATATGGGTAGACACAGATATCTTGTCACCAGAGGCAGACGGAATAGCAGGAGGTCATTTCACCTGCTGCTCATAACTGTCAGTACTTGGCTTTTGGGCTGCCAGGCTACTCCAAAGGTTTGTGAGGGCCCAGAAATAGTCTTTTCAAGCTGTGATTGGGATGGCCTGTTTTTTTCTAACAGCAACTGTTGCTATGTGGATATGAGATAAAAGAGGTAAGCTCTTTCAGTTCTCTTTAAAACCATGAAGATTTGCTCCTTATTGCAGGACTAGCACCCCTTCTTCGTTCCCTGCCCCATCATTTCCCCAGCCTACCCCTCCACATCCATTTTATAATAAAAATTAAATAAAGAAATGGAATGTTTTCCACTGATTTTTTCAGGCAGGCCTCAGTAATGTAAAGCAAACTACATTCTATGTTTGTCGAAAAGAAACAGTCTATACAGAATAGGGAAAGCTTATAATAGATTGAAACCTGATACGCAGGAAAGAAAACAGGAAAGGAAACACGTAAGATCCTTAAACTCACTGCCTCTTCATGGTCAGCAGCAAGGTGTTAGAGTAAGATAGAAAATTGAGACAAGAAAGAAAAAAGAGAAAAATATATCTCCTTTATGGGTTTTGCAAGACTGAGTAAATAAGCCAAATGATGACGGCAAATGTGAAATCTACAGCAACTACTAGCGATACTGCTGACCACAAGTGAAGGCAGGCTCCTTCAGTTGAATAATGAAACAGCAGGAGCTCTCTAGGAAGGATTCATGACAAAAATAGCAAGAGTATATTTATTATGAGTAACATATACTGCCTGAAATAGGAAGAAACCTTTCAGGAGACACTAAAAGTTCCCCAGGTCCTCATTACTGCAGTCACCATAAAGAAGAGAGGAAAAGTGGATGAATACTTCTTTCCATTTGAATGAAGAATGAAGATTTAAAAAAACCCACAGATTGGCTTAATCGAGCTTTGCTTTTTAAGAATGTTTACAATTAATCAAACCTAAAAGCGCATTGTGAAAATCATTGCACTTTTATCTTTAATTTATGATGCTATGTTTACTTTCATTTATGAATATCTCCACATGTTACTACAGATTTGTCAGAGCCGTTTGAGATCTGGCAAGCATTTGACAGAGGAATATAGAAATATAAAGCTGTTAAATATCTTAGTTATATTATAGCTCACTCCATTTATTTGATAGATGAAAATAGAGTCCAATAGGAAATAATCAATTTTCACAAATTAATTCTAATGAGTAAATGAGCCAAAATTTCTAGGGTTACTGATTCCAAACTATTGTGACTCCCAGACTGCTTTTATTTATTTGTATGTTTCATAATTAACTTTGAATCTAATGTTCTAGGAATGCTATTTTTAAATTAAAACCTTTTAGTTTGGATTTCCCAACATAAATTTTAAATATAATTTTTGTCCCTCCTCTCAAGATTTTCAGGCCAAGGAGTGGTACCTAAAGAATGCGGTTTATTGAACAAGTGAGCTGTGGTGACCAGCACACTATTGGGAACGGCAAAGATCTATTTCTATCCCAGTTGTTTCTCCTACTATTTTGAACTTTTCTAAGTTTTTTTTTTTTTTTTGAAATTATTTATGCTTCTGTAATAAAAGAGAAATAAGTGAGTTATTTGAGTTAAAAAGTGTGTGGCTATCAAAATGAACATCATAGGGGCTAACACTGGTTTGAGGTAAATAAGTGTGTATGTTTCAAAGCATAGAAAGCTATCCAATGACTTACAAACTCTTTTTCTCAAGCACATGGATATACCCTACTGTTATGCACAGTTACTGAATTGCAAACCACTGCATTTAGATAGCAGGGAGGACTGATGGAGAAAGAAAGAATAAATATGAATATTAACCTTAGGAATAGATGTAGGGTAATTTTTACTCTTCCCCATGGTGACTTGAATTTTCCTCCTAAGTTACTGAGAAATAGAGATTTCTTTAATCAGGCTTGTCCTAAGGCAGTACTTACACTTTTCCTAGATTATTTTCTAAGTCTTTAACTACTCACAGGGTTTTAACAGTAGAGCTAAAGTGACATTTCTTTAATTAGATTTACATTAACATACATTTGTTTTTCTAAACAGAAAAAGTCTAAATTTTTTTTAATAGTTCATAACTTACCTATGTTTATTCACTTCAATTTGTGTATATGGATATAGCCATGGTTTCTATTCTAGATAAGTTAAATGAGATGTGTTCGCTTTATCTTTCTTAAATAACAGTGTGATCCAGAATAGAATACTTTTACAGCTAGATCTGGTATTAAACAATGACAAGGTCTGGAAAGTAGGCATCATGTTTTTCCATTCCTCCATCTTCTCCCAGGTGTTCAGTCCCTCTCATGGCTCAACATTTCAGCAACTAGAGGTCACTTTTCCAAGCAATTCTCCATATTTCAAACTTTTTCTACTTCTTACTATTAATACATTTTATCTTTGCTATGCCTTCCAAATTTTAGAGCTAGAGGGCACTTAAGTTCAGTCTAGTTTTGTCATATTTTACACATTTAAGCAATAGACAAGCAGGGAAGTGAAGTGACACTCCTAAGGCAATGCAATAGGCAGTGACAATACTGGGACTACCTCAAGTTGCACTGTGACTTATTCCAGGTATTAAGGAATCTGAGTAAAACACTCTACCAAAGAGTTGCTGATGATATTGGCAATTCCAGACAGTAACAAAATGTGGGGCTGATCATTTGGAACTAGAAAACTTTCTCACTTGTCTACCATGAGGCAAGAGTTAGCTGCATTTTTTCCATAGTAATGACCAGTCACTTCACACTGATGTAGGGAAAGAATGTGAAATGCATATGGTATTATATTTTTATTTGGCACCTGTGAGATTTTTACTTGTCACATATAACCTACATTCCATCCAGTAAAACTGAGAAGCTGAATCTGGAGACAGTTATTAAAGTTACCATGATATTCAGGTTACAGTTTTTATTTTCCTCAAATAATTGATATTGATTATTTTCTGTTTCATTATATACAAAATTACTGGAAAAAAGGAATTATTAATGTTGACTTGATTAATACCTTAAAAATGCAGACAGATCTGGACTAAATCATACTTAAACATTCCTAAGTCTCATTGCTATTGCTACTACTAATATGAAATAATTTATTTTTATTTTTGAAATAAACTTTAAACTGGTAGATAATTTTTTTCTAATTTGTAGAAATGTTTTTACGAAGATATGCATTAATAGTCAATTTTGAAAAACTTTCAAATATTAGAATATTGATATCTGATTTATTTAAAGCCTTAGTCTTCTTTATTGGAAGAAATATATTGGTTTAGCAAAATCAGTTGATACAGTGGTACTGTCAATACAAATTAAATTGTTAGTCATGCTTTCAGTAAATAATATTTCTTTGAAATTCTTTGACTGTCTTCTCTTCTGTTTACTATATTTTCATAGCATTCTATGCTATTTTGTTCCAATAGAATTTCATTTTGAGCAAAACATTTTCAGTCTCAGCTGTTGGCATCTGTATTGTTGAAAATTTGAGAAATACACCAAGTATAGAGAGATGAGTTACTGATAAGCTTTTCACTTAAATTTTTACTCTGTAGTTGACATTAGAATACTTCAGGTCTAGTGACAAATTTCTGTTCTGTATGATTTTAATGTAAGAAGAAAGGTAAAACAGAAGAAAGAAATCAAGGTGGAAAACCAGGTATAATTCTGTGTTGAATATTAAAACACATCTGGTAAAAACTACACTCAAGAATAGAAGTGTAGAGATAAGCATGTCACATGAACACTTCAAGAAGTTACTATTAATATTGATTGGATTTTCCTCAGGCTGTAATACATTTTGCCTATCAGAAAGTAACAACTGCATAAATTTCACTCAGTAAGAAAGCTTTTCTTAAAGTAATCATCTGTGCATTTCTGTGTTCATGGTATGTATACACAGATATACACATAAATATACATATATGCTCATATATATGTATATACACATATACATACATAAAAGCATACAAAGTGCTTGTACATATACATAGGGCTAAAACATTAAACATTATATAAAGTAAGAATAAAAGTTAAAAGCATGCTTTCCCAATTGCTCCCACCCACCATAAGCCTACCATCCAAGAAAATAATTGTGTCCTGTGAATACTTCGAGAATGTATATATGTGTGTCGGTGTTGAAAATAATTTATGGAAAAATTGACCTGACCTGAGGCTCCCAAACAGTGGCGACCAGCCACTCCTACACTCCTGATTAAAACCACCTTTGAAAAACTTACAAAAAACAGTCTAAAACAATTTATCTGTTTTTCTCACTCTTCTAAAAAAAGCAAAACTATAGAATGTTTTAAGTTGAATTCTATGGATTGTACTAGGTTAAAAGAATAGAATATTTGGACCAGCCTCTCAGTTTGCTGAAAGACCTAATCATATCAGCATGACCTCTCTCTGCTTCAGGCCTAGAAAAAAGTTGTAATGGGATCATCTGAGAAGCTGGCATAAATCTCCAGGAGCTTGGAAAACCGATGGATCAGAAGACTAAGGTTGGTGAGTTTCTCTATTCAAACAGATAAGGGTGCTGCCACGGGTTGGCATGCACTTCTTGAGCAGAGAATGAGAGTGTTTCTTCAGACCACATACAGTCTTCCTGTAAGAGAATACTTTTGTAAAACTATCTTAGATCCTACCTAAGAGGGCTGCATGTTAGCCGAAAGAACGTGGAGGTGTCTGCACAAAGCTTATACAGAGAGAATCATAAACAACCAACTAGAAGAGATACAATAATTGCCACCAAGATGCTGGGATGAGCATTTTTTAGATCTGTCAAATGCAGAAAACAGCAACACTAGCCCACTGAAATACTAACTAAGGAAGACTTTTCCTACTCCGATTTACCGCATGGTAGGGATGTCAATAAATATTATGTGATGAAAGCTTATGTTCTTGACAAATCTGGGTGTACTCTGTGCCATGGACATTAAAATACCATGTCTGTGCTCAAGACATATATAGTCATGATTTTGAAGTTCCAGAGAAACCATCACATTGCACATTTTCCTGACAGAGAAATTCTTTTCGTTGTTGTTGTTGTTGAGATGGAGTCTCGCTCTGTCGCCCAGGCTGGAGTGCAGTGGCGCGATCTCAGCTCACTGCAAGCTCCGCCTCCCAGGTTCACACCATTCTCCTGCCTCAGCCTACCAAGTAGCTGGGACTACAGGCACCCGCCACCATGCCCGGCTAATTTTTTATATTTTTAGTAGACATCGGGTTTTACCGTGTTCACCATGATGATCTAGATCTCCTGACCTCATGATCTGCCTTGGTCTCCCAAAGTGCTGGGATTACAGGTGTGAGCCACTGTGCCCGCCTCCCTGACACAGCAATTCTTATCAGCTTTTTTTACATTGCACTTCTTGAATTTGTGTTCATTTGTTACATTCCACAGGGCTGATGTCTATGCCAAAATAGGTCATTAATTTGTCCAGGGTGTAGTAAGACATATTGAACCCAGGCGATTCCTTAGGCATTCATTAAGATACAAAAAATTCACATATTCTCCTAATCCCATAGGGTGGGAAACTAACTGAACCTAACTAGTCTTACTAATGCTCTCTCTCTCTCTCTCTCTCTGCTCTGCCATTCAGAACTATTCCAGTTAGCTGTTTACATTCAGAATTCTCTAAGCTAATAGTCAATATTATCAATGCCTTTGGAAGTCATCAAAACTCAGAGACTTTTGTCAAGCTCTCACTACTCTGTCTCTGTGGGACTGGAGTAAGCCTTAACTGGAGTTGTAATACAACTCAACAGTTTTCAGCTAGGAAATCAATGTTCATTTCCTCATAATTGTAAGTATCCTACATTTTATGAATTTTTCTCTTAAAATCCTCCTACCTTTTCTTGAAATAAAATCTGCATCTTGATTCTCAAAGTGATAAGATGTAATGAACTAAAATATTCAGTCCAATAACAGTTTCTTTACTTTTCTTTTCCTTTTTTTTTTTTTTTTTTTTTGTATTTCTAGTACTTCATAAACACTTGAAAATGATGATGGGTTTAAACACCAGAAATTCTCCTCACCGCCCTCGATTCCTTAGAAGAGATAATTAGCAGTGTTCTGTGATTTCTTCTTAGAATCTATTAAGGGAGGAGACCACCTCTCATATTGTCTTATGCCCAATTTCTGCCTCCAGAGAAAGAAGTCAAAACTAAAAGGCAGAAATGAAATCCACAGGCAGACAGCCCGGCGCCGCACCCTGGGCCACCAAGTTAAAGATTGACCCCTGACCTAACTGGTTCTGTTATCTATAGATTACAGACATTGTATAGGAATACACTGTGAAAATCCCTATCTTGTTTTGTTCAGATCCAATTACCAGTGCATACAGCCCTCAGTCACGTAGCCCCTGCTTGCTCAATCAATCACAACCCTCTCACTTGCACCCCCTTAGAATTGTGAGCCCTTAAAAGGAACAGGAATTGCTCACTCGGGGAGCTCGGCTCTTGAGACTGAAGTCTTGCCGGTGACCCTGGCGGAATAAACCCTTTCCTTCTGTAACTCGGTGTCTGAGGAATTTTGTCTGCCGCTCGTCTGCTACATTTCTTGGTTCCCTGACCAGGAAGCCAGGTGAACAGTGGATGGTGGAGGCCTCTCCTTAAGTGGCTTAAGCCTGCCCAGTGGAACATCCCTGCCGGGGACTCCAACCAGCCTGAGCGTTGCGGATCCTGAGAGCGCTCCGGGGTAAGCATTTGCCCCGGTGGGACGCCTGGCCAGAGCAGTGTGTGGCAGGCCCCCGTGGAGGATCAATGCAGTGACTGAACACCGGGAAGGAATGGGCACTTGGAGTCTGGACATCTAAAACTTGGTAAGACTAGTCTTCGAAACTTGCCCACTCTGTTTGAGTGGAAGCATGGCCTGATCACTCATGGTGTGCCTTTATAGGCCCTTTGGTTTCTATTTTGATTTGGTTTGAATTGCTTGACAGGACCGGTCTTGGGAACTTGCCCACTCCATTTGAGTGGAAGCATGGCCTGATCACCCACGACGTGGCCTGATCACCCAGGGCGTGCCTTTATCGGCACTTTGGTTTTGCTTTTGACTTGGTTTGAATTGCTTGACAGGACTGGTCTTGGTAACTTGCCTCCTCCATCTGAGTGGAAGCGTGGCCTGATCACCCAACGTGTGCCTTGCTGGAACTTTGGTTTTTGTTTTTGACTTAACTGGATTGCTTGATACTTTGGTTTTTGTTCTGCACCTGGCTTGGATTTCTGGATACTCTGATTTTGGTTTTGATTTTGGTTTGGTGTAAACTACAAAAGTGTGTGTGTGCCCTTTTTACCCGTTCTTTGTTTTGTGGTGTGCCTGTGGTGTGAGCGTGGTGTTTTGTCTAGAGGAAACATGAGTGAGGCACAAAGTAAGCCCACCCCACTAGGAACTATGTTGAAAATTTTCAAAAAAAAGAAAAAAAGAATTTAAGGGAGATTATGGAGTACTGTGACACCAGGAAAGCTTAAAACTTTGTGTAAGCTAGACTGGCCAGCATTAGAGGTAGGTTGGCCATTAGAATGAAGCCTGGACAGGTCCCTTGTTTCAAAGATATGGCACAAGGTAACCTGTAAGCCAGGGAACCCAGACCAGCTTGTTTTAGATCTCCCACCCCCAACCCATGGCGGTTGAGAGAACAGCAGCTTAAGTGGCTGGCAGAGGCAAGGAAAGACCAGCAGAGAGAGAGAAAGGAAACAGACAGAGAGGAAAAGAGGCAAAGAGAGAGAGAGAGAGGAAGAGACAGACAAAGAGGATGTCAAGGAGAGAGAGAAAGACAGAGACAGAGAGAGAGAGGAAGAGACAGAGGCAAAAGGAAAGTCAGATAGCGACAAAGTCAAAGAGAGAGAGATATGCAAGTAGTTAAGAAAAAAAAAAATGTACCCTGTTCCTTTAAAAGCCAAGGTAAACTGAAAACTTGTAATTGATAATTGAAGGTTTTTTTCTGTAACTCCTAACACTCCAATATCACTTTGTTGTCAGTGTAAACAAGGGCATATTCCGAAAGCACTGAGGCCTTTCTTCTGTTAAAAAAAAAAAAAAAAAAGTTATCATCTTTGGAAAAAAAAGGGGGGGGTGGAATTTATATAAAAAGAGTGTTATATGGTAAATTCTTGTCCTGAAATAAATTAACTAGTTGTTTAAAGAAAAAAAAATGTTTGTAATAAGTCAGAAAGTTAAGGCATGTGAAAAAACAATTGCCTGTAAAAGTCGTGAAATAAAAAAAAAAAAAAAGAAACAAAGGGTTATAAAAAACTGTGTGTTAAAAAAGAATTATGCGAAAAAATGTAGTATAATTTAAAAGTAAGTAGGCCTCCTGAATGTAAAACTATTGGGGGAAAAAAAAAGTTTAAATGAAAGGTGTATAAGAAAAGCAAAATATATCTTTGGTAAAGGGATTATAAGGAGGCATAAGAATACACATTTTTAAAAATTATTGTTTTGAAGGTTTAAGCAAGTTCTAAAACGTTAATTGTAAAGAATGTTCTGTATGTAAGCATATTAGCTAAAGTTAAAGAAGTATCATCCAGTTTTTCTGTGAACTGGACATTAAAGTAAAAGCATAACAGGTTTTTCTTAAAGCACCAACCCGCTCTTTAGCAAAAATTATAAAAGATTAAAAAGAGTCTATAAAATTTTACGTTATGGTCAAACATTAAAAATTAAATAAATATGTCCACAAGATTTTATTAAAATTAGGTTTAACATTAATAACACACTAATATAAAGATAAAATTTAGCTTATCTTGTATAAAAATCATACGAGAAGCACTGTTAAATGTAAAGTGGTATTTGGCTTTCTTTGGTTTAAAAACTAATAAAAATAGGTGCTAAAGGAAATTTCTCAGTAAAAAGGCACTAAGGACTATAAAGTCCACTGCCAAGGGCCCCACATTTAAAACAAAAGGTCAATTTCTTAAAAATTGTATACTTCGTTTATCTTCCACTTTCCTTTCTCACAAAAGAAAAATAATTTTTAAAAAATGGACTTATCACACCAATCCCTCCAGAGTCGTGGGCCATAGTCCCAGGGGAAAACTCATGTGCGTCCGTGTAAAGAGACCACCAAACAGGCTTTGTATGAGCAATAAAGCTGTTTATTTCACCTGGGTGCAGGCAGGCTGAGTCCAAAAAGAGAGTCAGCGAAGGGAGATAGGGATGGGGCCGTTTTATAGGATTTGGGTAGGTAAAAGAAAATTGCAGTCAAAGGGGGGGTTATTCTCTGGTGGGCAGGAGTGGGAGTCACAAGGTGCTCACTGGGGGAGCTTTTTGAGTCAGGATGAGCCAGGAGAAGGAATTTCACAGGATAATGTCATCACTTAAGACAAGGACCGGCCATTTTCACTTCTTTTGTGGTGCAATGTCATCAGTTAAGGCGGGGCAGGGCATTTTCACTTCTTTTGTGATTCTTCAGTTACTTCAGGCCATCTGGGCTGGGCGTATACGTGCGAGTTACAGAGGATGCAATGGCTTGGCTTGGGCTCAGAGGCCTGACAAAAACCCTACCAAACTAAAGCTAAGAAAAATTTAATTCTTTTAATCTATTCTATTACTCTTTCTTCTTTCCTCGTTCTATTGCAGACCATCTAGTTATTAATATAACTAAGTCAATTTCGCCTCAAACTATTGCATTTAATGCTTGCTTTGTTACGCCCTGTGAGGACTTGCCAAGCCAAAGACAGCTTTCTACTGCAAAAAAAGTACTTCTGTCCCCCTGACTCTCCTCAGACTAGACATTAGTAAACTAGGACCATTTAATCCAGGGAGATTTCGATAAAGACCCCAGTGCCAACCAGGAGTGTTGCCCCCTGATGTACAATTTTCATGCCATAGTTGGTCCAAAGTTCTGTGGACTGCTAAAGAGCAAGGATGCACTGCCCCAACTGGTTTTTGTAATTTCCCTAAGCCATACATTCATTTTACTAAAGGATCATAGAAGTTAAAGACTTAAAACACACTTTAGCAATTAAGACAGGATACCAAGATGCAAATGCCTGGTTAAAACGGATCAAATATGCCATCTGCACATTAAACAAAAGCAATTGTTATACTTGTGCACATGGCAGGCCAGAGGCCCAGATTGTCCCCTTTCCACTAAGGTGGTCCTCCAGTCGATCAGGCGTAGGCTGCATGATAGCTCTTTTACAGGATTCTACAGCCTGGAGTAAGAAGTCATGCCAAGGTCTCTCTGCTATATCCCAAAGTCCCTGTGGGTCAGCCCCCGAGGGCCATCCAGTTTCTGTTTCCCAACACTAAGTTAACTTTGTGTCTCTCATGACAGGGAGGAAACTTAGCATTCCTTGGAGACTTGAAAGGATGCAGTGAGCTTAAGAATTTTCAAGAGCTTATCAATCAGTCAGCCCTTGTTCATCCCTGAGCGGATGTGTGGTGGTATTGTGGTGGACCTTTACTGGGCACTCTGCTGAATAACTGGAGTGGCACTTGTACTTTAGTCCAATTGGCTATCCCTTTCACCCTGGCATTTCATCAACCAGAAGGAAAAAAATAATAAGACATCATAAAGCGAGAGAAGCCCCTTATGGGTCTTTTGACTCTCATGACTATTTAGATGCAATTGGAGTCCCATGAGGAATACCAGATCGATTTAAGCTTGAAATCAAATAGCTGCAGGATTTGAGTCAATATTTTAGTAGGTGACAGTTAATAAAAATGTAGATTAGATAAACTACATCTATTACAACCAATAGCAATGAGCTTTTCATGAGTTAAAAAAAAAACTCATGTTGGCCCCAGCCCTGAGGCTACCTGACCTGACAAAACTCTTTATACTCTATGTGTCAGAAAGAGAAAAAATGGCAGTTGGAGTTTTAACCCAGACTGTGGGGCTTGGCCAAGGCCAGTGGCCTATCTCTCGAAACAACTAGACAGAGTTTCCAAAGGCTGGACCCCAGGTCTAAGGGCCCTAGCAGCAAAGGCCCTGTTAACACAAGAAGCAGATAAACTAACCCTTAGGCAAAACCTGAATATAAAGCTCCCCCATGCTGTGGTAACTTTAATAAATACCAAAGGACATCATTGGTTAAAAAATGCTAGATTAAACCAAGTACCAAAGCTTGCTATGTGAAAATACCCACAGAACCGTTGAAGTTTGCAACACCCTAAACCCCACCACCTTGTTCCTGGTATCAGAGAGCCCAGCTGAACATAACTGTGTAGAGGTGTTGGACTCAGTTTATTCCAGCAGGCCCAACCTCTGAGACCATCCTTAAACATCAGTAGACTGTAAGCGGTACGTGGATGGGAGCAGCTTCACCAACCCCAGCAAAGTGACTCTGAAAAAGACAACAAGCCCTGCTCCAGTCACACACAGAAGCTGACTGGTCCACGCACGGCCGAAGCATGAAGAAACTCATCGCGGGACTCATTTTCCTTAAAATTTGGACTTGTACAGTAAGGACTTCAACGGACCTTCCTCAGACTGAGGGCTGTTTCCAGTGTATACATCAAGTCACTGAGGTAGGACAAAATGTTGCTATGGTCCTATTATTTTACGGTTATTATAAGTGTACTGGAACTCTAAAAAGAACTTGTTTGTATAATATTATTCTATACAAGGTATGTAGCCCAGGAAAAGACCAACCTGATGTGTGTTATGACCCATCTGAGCCTCCCATGACCACAGTTCTTAAAATAAGATTAAGGACTAAGGACTGGTGGGAGCTCATAAATGATATGAGTAAAGTGTTAGCCAAAACAAAACAAAACAAAAAAGGGTGCCCAAACAAGTCACCTTAAAATTTGATGCCTGTGCTGTCATAATAGTAATGTTAGAAATAAGGTGTGGTTCTCTTAATTAAAAAGGAGTCTATATGACAGAAAACAAGTACATTTGTCATAAATTAGGACTGTGTGAAAATAAATGTAAATACTGGTCTTGTGTCATATAGGCCACTTAGATAAAAGAAAAAAAATGATGAAAAGGATCCAGTCCACCTTCAGAAAGGAAAAAACAGCCCTTCCTGTACTAAGGGACAATGTAACTCCTTAGAGCTAGTAATAACCAGTCCCCTTGATCCTCGCTGAAAAAAAAGGGGAGTGTGTGACATTAGGAATCGATGGGGCCAGACTGGATCCTCGAGTAAGTATCTTGGTTCTAGGAGAAGTGTACAAACACTCTCCTGATCAGTGTTTCAAACTTTCCATGATGAACTAAATGTACCAGTACCAGAAATTCCAGGAAAAACAAGAAATTTGTTTTTGCAATTAGCCGAGCATGTAGCACAGTCTCTCAATGTCACTTCATGTTATGTATGTGGAGGAACTGTAAGGAGCGATCAATGGCCATGGGAAACCCGAGAATTAGTGCCTACAGACCCAGTTCCTGATGAATTCCTGGTTCAAAAGAATCACCCTGATAATTTCTGGGTCTTAAAGGCCTCAATTATTGGATAATATTGCATAGCTAGGAAAGGAAAAGAATTCACTCAGCCTATAGGATGACTTAGTTGTCTGAGACAGAAACTGTATAATGGTACCACAGAAACAGTCACTTGGTGGAGTTCAAATCACACAGAGAGAAATCCATTTAGCAAATTCCCAAAGTTGCAAACTGTGTGAACCCACCCAGAGTCCCACCGGGACTGGACAGTCCCCACTGGATTATACTGGATATGTGGGCATAGAGCTTACACCAAATTACCTGATCAGTGGGCAGGTAGTTGTGTTATTGGCACTATTAAACCACCTTTCTCCCTACTGCCCATAAAAACAGGTGAACTCCTGGGCTTCCCTCTCTATGCTTCCCCCATAAAGAGAAGCATAACTATAAGAAATTGAAAAAAATGATAAATGGCCTCCTGAGAGAATCATACAATATTATAGGCCTGCTACTTGGGCACAAGACGGCTCATGGGGATACTGGACCCCCATTTACATGATCAACCGAACCATACGGTTACAAGTTGTCTTAGAAATAATCACTAATAAAACCGACAGAGCCTTGACTATTCTGGCCCAGCAAGAAACTCAGATGAGAAATGCTATCTATCAAAATAGATTAGCTGTCAACTACTTGTTAGCAGCTGAAGGAGAGATCTACAGGGAATTTAACCTTACTAATTGCTGCCTACACATAGATAATCAAGGGCAAGTAGTTGAAAACATGGTTAGAGATATGACAAAACTGGCACATGTGCTCGTGCAAGTATGGCATAGATTTGATCCTAGGGCCATGTTTAGAAAATGACTCCCAGCACTAGGAGGATTTAAAACCCATATAATAAGAGTTATAATAGTAATAGGAACCTACTTACCGCTCCCTTGTTTGACACCTGTACTTCTTCGAATGATAAAAAGCTTCATCGCTACCTTAGTTCACCAAAATGCCTCAGCACAAATGTACTATATAAATCACTATCAATCTGTCTTGCAAGAAGACATGGGTAGTGAAAATGAAAGTGAGAACTCCCACTAATAAAATGAGTGAGTCTCAAAGCAGGGAATAAGGGAGGAGACCACCCCTCATATTGTCTTATGCCCAATTTCTGCCTCCAAAGAAAGAAGTCAAAACTAAAAGGCAGAAATGAAATCCACAGGCAGACAGCCCAGGGCCGCACCCTGGGCCACCAAGTTAAAGATTGACCCCTGACCTAACTGGTTCTGTTATCTATAGATTACAGACATTGTATAGGAATACACTGTGAAAATCCCTATCTTGTTTTGTTCGGATCCAATTACCAGTGCATGCAGCCCCCAGTCACGTACCCTCTGCTTGCTCAATCAATCATGACCTTCTCACGTGCACCCCCTTAGAATTGTGAGCCCTTAAAAGGGACAGGAATTGCTCACTCGGGGAGCTCGGCTCTTGAGACTGAAGTCTTGCAGATGTCCCCGGCCGAATAAATCCCTTCCTTCTGTAACTCGGTGTCTGAGGAGTTTTGTCTGCTGCTCGTCCTGCTACACTATGTGGGATTGTTAGGTCCACTGTGGTTTTATTTTACTTTATATTGTCTTTTATAAGTTGAGGGGTACCTGTGCAGGTTTGTTATACAGGTAAACTCCTGTAGTGGTGGTTTGTTGTACAGATTATTTTGTCACACAGGTATTAAGCCTAGTACCCATTAGTTATTTTCCCTGATCCTCTTCCTCCTCCCCTCCCTTAAACATCCAGTAGGTCCCAGTGTGTGTTGTTCCCTTCTATGTATCCAAGTGATCTTATCATTTAGCTCCCACTTATAAGTGAGAACGTGTGGTATTGGGTTTTCTGTTCCTGCACTAGTTTGCTAAGGATAATGACTTCTAACTCCATTCAAGTTTCTGCAAAGGACATTATCTTGTTCTTTTTTATAGATGCATAATATTCCATGGTTTATATGTACCACATTTTCTTTACCCAGTCTACCATTCGTGAGCATTTACATTGATTCCATGTCTTTGCTGTTGTGAAAAGTGCCACAGTGAACATAGACATGCACATGCCTTTATGATAGAATGATTTGTATTTCTTTGATTATATTCTCAGTAAAGGGATTGCTGAGTCAAATGGTAGTTCTATTTTTAGGTCTGAGAAATTGCCACACTGTTTTTCATAATGGGTGAACTAATTTATACTCCCACCAACAGTGGGTATGTGTTCCTTTTTCTCTGCAACCTTGCCAACATCAGTTATTTTTTTTTTTTTACTTCTTAATAATAGCCTGACTGGTGTGTGATGGTTTCTCGTTGTGATTTTGATTTGCATTTCTGCAATGATTAATAATGTTGAGCTTTTTTTCATATGTTTTTGGTCACATATATGTCTTCTTTTGATAAGTAACTGTTCATGTCCTTTGCCTTCCTTTTAATGGAATTGTTTTTTTCTTGAAAATTTGTTTAAGCTGCTTGTAAGTTCTGAATATTAGACCTTTGACAGATGCATAGTTTGCAAAAATTTTCTTCCATTCTGCAGGTTGTCTGTTCACTCTGATGATACTTTCTTTGTCTGTACAGAAGTTCTTCAGTTTAATTAGATCACATTTGTCACTTTTTTCTTTTGTTGTAATTGCTTTCAGTGTCTTCATCATAAAATCTTTGCCCTTTCCTACGTCCAGAATGGTGCTGCCTACGTTGTCTTCTAAGGTTTTTATAGTTTCGGGTTTTACATTTAGGTATTTAATCCATCCTGAGTTAATTTTTGTATATACTGTGTCAAAGATCAGATGGTTGCAGGTGTGCTGCCTTATTTCCTTGCTCTCTATTTTGTTCCATTGGTGTATGTGTCTGTTTTTGTACCAGTACCATGCTGTTTTGGTTAGTGTAGCCCTATAGTATAGTTTAAAGTCAGGTATCATGATGCTTCCAGCTTTGTTATTTTTGCTTAGAATTGCCTTGGCTATTGCCTGGGCATGGTGGTTCACGCCTGTAATCCAAGACCTAGGTGGGCAGATCATGAGGTCAAGAGATCGAGACCATCCTGGCTGACATGGTGAAACCCCATCTCTACTGAAAATACAAAAATTAGCTGGGCGGGGTGGTGTGTGCCAGTCATCCCAGCTACTCAGGAGGCTGAGGCAGGAGAATCGCTTGAACCTGGGAGGCAGAAGTTGCAGTGAGCCGAGATCTCACCATTGCACTCCAGTCTGGTGACAGAGTGAGACATCATCAAAAAGAAAGAGAGAAGGAAGGAAGGAAGGAAGGAAGGAAGGAAGGAAGGAAGGAAGGAAGGCAGGCAATATGGGATCATTTTGGTTCTATATAAATTTTAAAATAATTTTTTCTAGTTCTATGGAGAATGTCATTGGTAGTTTGATAGAAATAATATTGACTCTATACATTGCTTTGGGCAGTATGGCCATTTCAGCAATACTGATTCCTACTATCCATGAGCAATGAATGTTTTTCTACTTGTTTGTGTCATCGCCGATTACTCTGAACAGTATTTTGTAATTTTCATTGTAAAGATCTTCCACCTTCCTGATTAGTTGTATTCCTAGGTATTTTATTCTTCTTGTGACAATTTTGAATGGGATTGCATTTCTGATTTGACTCTTGGCTTGACTCTTGTTGGTGTATGGGAATGCTAGTGATTTTCATTTGTTGATTTTGTATCCCAAGACTTCACTGAAGTCATTTATCAGCTTAACGTTTATTTCTTTCTCGCGCTTGATTGCTCTGTCCAGGAGTTCCAATACTATGTTGAATAAGAGTGATGAGAGGGGACAACTTTGTCTTATACTGGTTTTCAAGGGGAATTATTTCAGCTTTTTCCTATTCAATACGATGTTTGCCCAGTCATTTTGACATTGACTGTGGGCACACTGTTTTTAGCTATAAGACTTTAGATGGATTGCTAGAATACCCAGACTGGGGCTGTTGCACTTTTTTTTTTTACATTTTTATAGCTGTTAATAAGGCACTTGTTATCCTGTAGAAAGAAAGCATGTATTGATAAGGATTTAATAATCACTGAAATATACCAGTCACTTTTTTAGTTCCAAGAATACAGCAGATATCAAGAAGAACAAATGGTTTTTATAGGGCTATATTCACTTATTCATTAATTTATTACATTCCATAGGCAATAAGTGATAAATCAAAGTATGGAACATGATTGTTTTAGATATACAGTGGGGTAAATTAAACAGGGTGATATGAGACAAACAATGACTGGGGTGGTCTTGGAAGATAATATCAAAATCCAAATAACAAGAAGGAGCATTTGAACATTTAGAGACAGCAAGTGCAAAGGTCTTAAAGCAGAATGCTTAGTGTGTTTGAGAGCATGACTAAAGTAAAGTGATCATTGTCTTTGATGAGAGCGTTAAAAGGTTAACAGTCTCCTGAAGGAGACATACATACATAGTGGTCTAATTGAAGCCTAAGCCAGAATAGACCCTATATTCTAAGGCAGCTAGAAATGTGATTAGTTTCACATAGTTGAATAAACCTGAAAGAGTAGTTTCCTAGATATCTAATATGTACCCAAGGAAGTAGCTTAGTTTAATAAGGCTTAGTCCCAAAGCCATGCCATAAGGAAGGTTAACTCCAAGCTTGGAGATAACACTAAGCTTTTATGGTTAGTAACGTATCATATCGATGTGAAGAAATTGTGCAAAATTTCTCTGTGTTCTGGGAATGACTGGGAAAATGGCAGTATAGTTCCATGCTCACCAAATTGTGGTGAAACATTTATTGACAAATGAGTAAAATTCTATTTATGAACATATCAGAAAGTAGGGTCTGGGCTCTTGGCACAATCATGAAGGGATTTTAGGAACTGATATGATATGACACCATAAAGTGACTTCTTACATGATCAGGATAGATAGATAGATAGATAGATAGATAGATAGATAGATAGATAGATAGGAAGATAGGAAGATAGATAGGAAGATAGCATTGTGAGAAAATGAATACATCAATGAGTACACCCTCTGTATAGCTATTGTTCTAAGTGTTGAAGTCACATGTTTAATTTTAAGGGTGACCCAATGGGTTACTCACAGTTCTAACCTTGCCTAAAATTGCATAGCAAATAGATGGTGGAGCTGGAAATCAGACCTTTCAGACAAGGTCTGGCTCTACTGCCCAGGCTGGAGTGCAATAGTGTGATCTCGACGCACTGCAACCTTTGCCACCAGGGCTCAAGCCATCCTCCCACCACAGCTTCCCGAGTAGGTGGGTCTACAGACTCACACCACCACATCTGGCACATTTTTGTATTTTTTATATACAGGATATTTTGCCATGTTGCCCAGTGTGGTCTTGAACTCCTGGGCTCAAGTGATCCACCCACTTTGGCCTCCCAAAGTGCTGGGATTACAGGTGTGAGCCACCGCACCTGGTGAGGGTCCTTGTTCTTAATCATTATATTGTACTGCCTGTCACATAGGGTGTGAAGCATGAGTGTGTACCAAACCTCCACCTCATATTGAGATATAGATTTCTGCATTAAACTTCAAATAAAGAAATAATAATGCTCTGGTAAAATAAGTACAAACAAAATTATAAACAAGATAAGGCGTTTTCCTTTGAAGACAATATTAGATTTGAAAGATCAACATACATTTTGAAATTTATGTCATCGTAGTGTAGATCATACAGTATATTTCTGGCAATTCTCCACTTTGCCATATTTGGGCTTGATTTGGAGTTTATGGGCTTTTCTCTGTGCTTAATACATTTCTACTCATACCTTCTACTGGTAGCTCGTTACTGGTGAGTACAGAGCTCACATCTTTCAGGAAGCCTTTTCCAGATACTACAGCCTTGGCTAGGTATCCTGCTTATGTGCTCTGAAGAATGTCATTTATTAATGTATACACACACACACACACAAATGCACACACAGGGACAGATATATATTGTATATATGCTGTATTCATAAACTAAGTGACAATAAATTATTAAAGGTATTAGTGATATCAGAGTTTCAGCTTTCACCTTTTGAAGCCATAAGGGAGAACAACTGTTTCCCATAAAATGCAACCTGAGGTCACCAAGTAACATCACCAGTGTAAAACGCGAAACCACTATAAAGCTTGCTTTTTTTGTTAATCTTTTCTAACATGTACTGCAGAAGAATACTT
This sequence comes from Piliocolobus tephrosceles, assembly GCF_002776525.5. Taxonomy (NCBI): domain Eukaryota; kingdom Metazoa; phylum Chordata; class Mammalia; order Primates; family Cercopithecidae; genus Piliocolobus; species Piliocolobus tephrosceles. The sequence goes on along the minus strand of NC_045436.1, from coordinate 21,878,572 downwards.
TGAAAGAATATAGGAATAATAAGGTTAACATAAATTATATGTAGAGGAGAAATTAATTGAGTATGAAAGTGTAAAAATAAAACTATTTATTTCCTCAGAATTTTGGCTTGCAATCCTGTTCAGGCTGATCAACCATCCAAATAGTTCTCCCTTGAGAGTTCTCTGCTAAAAGTCTCCACTGGTTGAATGTTTTTGTGTACAATTGTTTTGTACCATTTAATTATTTTCTCAAGTTTGTATCGTTGGTTCTGTGGCTTAAGATTTAATTTTAAAACTGTTTTTAAATGGCAGTGGCTATTTTATCATGCCCTGTGACTTTCTTTATTTTATGAAATAAATAAGTATGTATTAGGAAGATTTAGATTAGTTAGCCTTTTTTCTGGTTTCATGTAGTTTTGTGTTCATCAGATCATCTCGTGATCATGTAAATACTGGGCAGAGTATTAATTATTTTGTTAGAGGAGTAAATGGCATACACTGAAAGCTAAACTGGGAAACAAAAAGTACCCTTATGAAGAATGAAGGCAGAAATTTCAGCCAAATTAGGATGCATGAAATGTGGAAAATTACTGTTTGAATGTTTATCTGTGGAGTAATAGAACTGTTCTCAGGAATACCTGTGTTGGATGATTTATAGTTTTTGACTTGCTTTTGATCTTCATAATTATATTTTCAATTTAAGGGTAATTTACTTATACCTACATAGGACAATTTTAGTAGAAATATACAATTGCATTGTTAAATTAGCAATTTAAACACACCAGCTCCCTGTCTTAAATGCATAGCCTTGATGACTGTAAATGTTTTGTTCAAATTATTGCCCTCATAATTCATATAGGCTGAAAGTGTAATGAATTTGTGGAAACCACAGTAACTAATGATACCATTCCTGCAGCATCACTAAATTAAATCTCCAAAGGCAATTTTACTGTAGGACCAAAAATCCCTACTCGGAAACTAGAAATTTTGCAACGTTATATAACTTGCTTGGTTTATAGCATTTCAAACATCAGCAATTATGCATTCAATGTGTAATTTCCTAATTCAGGCAATTATCCTTATTCGAATAAGTGGGCACAGAAATGTAAAAATCACTAAGATTGAACAATTTTCAATTATTAAACTTCTTTGCATGAAGACTAACTGCTGATTGAGAAAAATACATTTACCTAACTTTCTTGTAAGATATTCCATGTCGCTGAATTCACAAGTTGGAATTTTGAAGCTGAAACATTTGTATAGCATATACTTAAACTGTATACACATTCTGGGCTATACTGTGAGAAAATTAAACTGTCTTACCACAAAATAAACCTATGCAGCAGCTACCTATGTAATAATTCTGTGATCTGGGGACCAAGAAGCAGATGGGGAAGTGGTTCCCAGAGCACCTCTACAGCTGGAATGTCACGTGGCAGCTATGGGAGAATCTATGCTTTCCTCAAGAGCTCCATGCCCAGCATCCTGGAATTAGGCTCTGCATTAGACCCAGTGAACATCCTGAAAGCATGAAAAGTCAATGGACTGTGTACATTTCTCCTCTAAGAGATTTTGTTTCTCTCAGGGGATAATGCTGAGTGGATCCTGCAGTTTCCCTTCTCTATCAATGGGGTGGTAAGCAGGCAACAGTCCACTCAAGGCTATGTGAGGGAGAGAACAAAAGGGCACACCTGTATCAGTCCCTCCATCACACAGCCCGTCTTTGTCAAATCAAACCCATACTTGATAGTGTGTTACTCAGGAAGATGACTTCTTTAAGACTCACCTAGAAATTCACAGGAAGGAAGGAAGGGAGTATAGGAACAAATCCATTTAAGACAAAGTCAAATAACTTAAGAAAGTTTAAGAAAATGAATGTTGGAAACCAAATGGGCTAAAATGATCTTTCAGATTTCTAAATTTAAAATAAATTGCTCAAGTCTGGGACTTCTAAATGTCTAGACTAGGCCTTCTTATACTAGAAATAAATACACAGAAAAGACTGGTGCAAAAGACAGAATCTGAAAAGATTGTTTACGAGATTTAATGAGGACACTATATACAGAGGGCATTAATAATGGTGTTGAGAGGCTCCAGAGACTAGCAACAGTGAGAGGACATTAGCAACCTAAGTCTTAAAGGGCTAAGGGAGAACTAGGACAACTCCACCTCCACCAGAATGATAGCCTCTATGTAATGAATTCGTATGTGTCAAAAATAATAATGAGTTTCTAGTTTTTTTTTTTTTTTTTTTTTTTTTTTTAGTTTAAAGCAAAAGAGACTACTAAGGAAATGCGGCAATATTGGCAGATGGCGTCTGCCTAATTTAAACCCTGCTTCTATTATTATAGGAAAACTACATTGAGTGCTCCATAAAATCATGTTCAAACTTTTTTGGCACAAAAACAAACAAAAACATAAAACAGCATGTGGTCAGAAAAATAAAAGAGCTACAATGCTTTGGGGACCCAGAATATAAGTAAATGGGGAAAGTATGGAAGGCATTGCAGAGAAAGGGCATTTGATCTGTACTTTGCAACAAGAGTAGAAATTTAACTTAAAGAGATTAATAGAAGTAATGGTAAGGGTGGCTTGGAAATGTTGAAGATATTTGAGAACAGTTAGCAAATTGGAGTGTTCCATGTACTTATTTAGAACTGGTGATCCAGAGGACAATTTTCTAATAAACTAATTAAATTAATCCTAGCTGGGACCCTGTCAAAATCTTTAATCAAAAATCTTTATTTTGATTTTTCACTCCACTATACCATCAAGGACTTTCTGTATATCTTGATTACCAAGTGAAGAACAGGAGAGCTATAAAAATGTTAATATTCATATTAATAATAGTTTATATTTTTATATTAACTTTCAAAGAAAACCACAAAATATTTCTTGACAAACATTTGGGTGACTGCACGAAACATAGATGAATGTCAGCACTGTCTGACAGTAAATGTAAAACATGTTACTTTACCAAAAACTCCATTTTTTGTTTTTTTAGCTCTTTAGAATAGTTCACTAAAACTCAGTATATCAGCTAATCTCTAAAATGCTTCTGGCAGAATTTGGCCGCATGAGTAAATATTTTCCTGATAGCTGGTATTACATTACGAACAAACGTTTTTCATTCATTCATTCTAATTGCACCCATTTCCCCCAATCAAATAATGAAGGTTTAACTATACAGTTGATGATTTTCTTTCTGTTTGTCAGAGAACTTAATAAAAACTCTACATTCTGAAGCTATCAGCCCAACTGACCATCGTGATGAATGGAATTTCTTTTGAATAAAAGTATATTATTGCCAGAGAAGAGATTCATAACAATCAGATTTTTTAAGGGTTCATCCCTAAAGGACAGCTTCATACATCTTTCTCTCTCTGAAAGACCAAGGAGTTCTAAACTTTCTAGGAAACCATGGTGGCTCTATGCTACCAGAAAAAAAATGCTGCAAAATAGAGCATATGGCCTAGCATAGGAAACTCATTTTTATCTTTTTACATGCCCTTAGATCACTTTTAGGGTCACATTTTGCTCTGGGATACTTAATTCTCATTGAATTCAAGGGCTGCTGCCTGCTGTGAGGTAAATGTGACTATAATTTTAGAAAGTTTTATTTCTAAAACAGAAAATAGCTCAAAGAACTCAAGAATGATCTGCTATGTAAACTAAAATGGTAATATAAATTCCAGGGCCACGTTTTCTAGTTCTCGGGCTTTGATTCATTTTAGCTTATATATGCAAAATAGGAAACAGGTGATTATCTGGACAGATTCGAGCTTTCAAATTTTGTTTGATCTTTCCAGTGAAAGAAAGTCAATTGTTTTATTTTCTAAAAGAGATAATTGCCGTAATTATGTACCTGTCATGTAGAAATTACCAGAAAAGGCAATGCTCAATTGATAAACACCTCAATATGATTTCCTAAACTCACAAGTGCCACAGGTTCTGTCTGTGCATCCAGAAACATGGCAAATAGGCAGAATGGGGTATTGTACAATCTATCAGGCTTTGGAGTGTTGTGATAAATGAATCCATTAACACATAATGTTCCCATTTACTCTAGAATTATCTTCAGACTGAATTATAGACTACATGTATCCTCATTAACCCTCCGTACAGCAGCTTATAAAATAATATTACTCACCATAACATTAATTACTAGAAATATCAATTAGAAAGATGTGAAGCTATTCAGATTTTGGGGGACAAAATTTTCTAAATAGAGATGACATTTAATTATGTATGTTCAACATGCAGGCTCTCTCCATCAAATCTAAGACTGAACTCCATATCTTTTTGTCTTTTATTCCAGAGATTTACAGAATTAAACCTTTACTTACCAAAGAATTCTTTCTTTTTTTTTTTTTTTATTATACTTTAAGTTCTAGGGTACATGTGCATAACGTGCAGGTTTGTTACATATGTATACA
>NC_045436.1:21838291-21864157 GCF_002776525.5 Piliocolobus tephrosceles | reverse complement strand
TGAAGTGTATTTGGATTATTTGACAATGAAATAAAGGAAAATAACTGTTCTCGTTCACTCATTAACACTTTCTTGTACTGATAATGAATTTAGGAAGCAAAACAATTAGCCAAGTTGTTGTTCACTTATTTTTAGAAATAGCAAATACCAATGTTAATATTGCCATTTTAAACCAGAATTTAAAGATGAACCATGCTTGTTTTAGTGGATCCATTGAACTATCACCATCATAACCCCTCTCAAAAACCTTTTTTGTTTGTTTAGTAATAGAAGTTAGATAAATGCTAACTGCTGCCTTTACTGTGACTAAACCAACTTCATTGGCCAGTCTTTCATTGTATTGAAACAGAAATCTGTAACTTCAGTCAATTATTTCTCAAGTTTTTTTGTCAGGTACAAGTTTTCTTCCTGGGAAATATTTTGAACTTGCCATTTACTGAAGTAGTTCCCTGTGAATAGATCTTCTTCAGGGAAAAGGCTGCTATCCAGATTACAGTTGGCCCTTACAGGTTTCAACTGTGAGGGTCTACTTGCAAGCAACTTCTTTTTTTCAACCAAATTCAAATGGAAAATGCATTATTAGCAGATATGAAACCCAGGTACGTAGAGGGTCGACTTTTCAACTTTTCATAGCTGTGGGTTCCTCAGGACCTACAAAGGGACTTGAATATACATGAATTTGGGTCCTGGAACCAATCTGATACCTATACCTAGGGAGGACTGTCTTTAAATTGTACATTTATATCAAGGGTGCCTCCAGCCAACTAATGTCTGAGGAAATCCTTTAAATTAATTTCATAGAATACCTAGATATCTTGACTTCAGGCACTAAATCTTAACTTTTGATTGAAGCTATCTATTATCTGGGTCCTGATTGCATCAAGAAGACTGTGGTAAGACTTTTAAAACAACACTAACCAACAAGAAAAATTCCAACAATTCACTGGTCAGGGGAGTATATCTAACATCATACCCCCTTACTCATTCAAAAAGCTTTGAGTGTTTAATACGTATCTAGGTTCTAGACTGAGATAATCTTGTCTTTCTTAAAACATCCATTCTAGTACCAGAGATAAATATTAAACAATCACACAAATACATGATTATGAATTGAGATGTAGACTTTCAAGGAATACAGTGTCCTAGCAAACCACATCAAGAAAGTCATTAGCTACTCTTGGAAGACTATGAAGGCGAAACAAAAAAGTCATGTTTAAGTAGACTGAGTCAAAAGTGAAACAGATGAGGCTGACTGCACAGAATCTCTGTGCAGTCCAAGACTGAGAAACCTGGGTTGTGAGGAACCTTGGTAAACTGTGTCTTTCTTTATGGAGCTAGAGGGGAGTATCTTCTTTAATACCATTATTTTTGAAATTTGTATTTTCTTGTGACTGTTTAGAAATTTCAACACTTAAGTTTTTCTCCCTGAAATAATGTTTATTTTTCTCTCTTTCCCTTTAATCATTTTTAGAGTTAGGGCTTCAATCAGTCCAAAAGAAAAAAGCAACAACAACACTGCTTTAAAAAGTTTTCTGTGATAATAAATATGGGAACTTTTCTTGTAGTCAAGAAGTAGATGAAATATTCCTTTTACATAACTTTTTAGGAGATGTCTACATGTCATATCTTATTCCCAAGATGATTTAGAGATAATTTAAATACCTAAATCTGTTATGTTTCTTCAGCTGGGCTCTCTCCTCTTCCTGAACAAAGGTGAATTATAGACTTTGGCCTGATGATTGGTTTAATTGGATTTTGTATATGAGAATCCAAAACTTCCTCTTGATGATTTTCCTATGCCTTTGGTCTATCTTTGGTCCTTTTCCCTCGTTAGAATATAGCTCTAAATAAGTCATTGCCCACCTGTCAATGATTCTCCAGACCTTCCACTCATCAATTCCAGAGTTGTCAGGGCAGGAAACTTATTTTATAAGTGCAGTTGTATCTCAAATGCACTTAAACTTGAATAGGTTCCTTTCCCAGACTTGCTCTGTCAATGAATGCAGGCCTCATCATCCTCCTTTAGTGTTTCCACCCATATAAAATTTATCACCAAATCCTGTTTCTATTTTACCTCTTATCTCCTGCATCGCTCCTTCCTTCATTGTTTTACTGGCTTTACTTTAGTCCAAGTTACTGTCATTTCTTAACAACAGCCAATTAATTATTTTCCCTAAATCTTTTCTGGTTCCTTTCCTATCTGTTCCTCAAATTGTAGCCAGAGTGATCATTTCAAAACTGAGATTTGATTAGTTTAATTCCTGTCAAGTTTAACATCAATGAATGGTGTAACATTGCTCTTAAGATAAAGACCCAAATCCTCAACGTGTCTTACAAGTCTCGAGGAGAAAATTTCTCTTCCCCTTTCTCATTGCACCACAGTCAGACAGACCCTTCTCAGTTCTTTCCCATCTTTTCAGAGCCCTTTTATGAGGCTGTTCCCACTGCCTGGGGTGCCACTCCCTTCTCCATTCCCTTCACATGGTTTACCCCTTGCTATCTTTTGGTTCCCATCAGGAGCCTCATGCCCATAGAGCAAACCATCCTGAGCTCAACTCAGGGCCAGTTTCTTTAGTGTATTCTCACACACCATTGTATTCATTTTCTATAAAGTGCTTCAGTTTGCCTAGTTTGTAAGTATACATTCAACAATGCAATTGTTTTATTAGTGTGTTTCCCCTTACATTAATGAAAACTCTGTGAATTAGGGACAAGTTGCATTGTTAATCAGTAGTGTTGCCCTAATGCCTTGCACAGTGTTTGGCCCATGCTGTAAGCTCAATAAATATCTATTCAATATACTAATTCACTATTGTTTTCTCCAAAAACTTCTCAATTAACAATTGGTACTCATATCTCTCCTATATATAACAGAATAATTTCAGAAATCCTGGCTAATGAAGGAAAGAATTGAAACCTCCTCTCTCTTCTAATATGAGCACTGGCTGACCTGTACCCCACAGCTGAGGGCTCTGTTCGATGCTATTAAGGTAGGCCGAGGGCAAGCAGAGACTTTTTCCTCCATGTTGTTATTCATGAACCTAAATTTAGGGTAATAATAATGTCACTCCATAATCTCTCTTCATTTTGCCAAGTGAAACAAATCAACTAAGAATCAGCTTACAATATGCAAGTGAAGTTTTTTAACTATGTAAATAGAATGAATTTCAGGAAAACAAATTTCTAAAATTGCAAATAGTGTTCTAAAAATGGAATAAATAAAGCTTCTAAAAGGTAAATAAAGGTAAACAAAAATAGCAGTCATCTCTTTAGAATTATTGAAAGGTCACTCATCTAAACCATGTAAGTGTCAAGTTCACCTAAACCTAAATTATATGGAACATATAAAGTAACTGTAAGTTAAGCAATGTAAGAAAAATCAATCCAGTAAAAAGAAGTATTTAGAAAATCATATTATTAGGTTGGTATAAGCTTGGAAAAGATAAACAATAAAACCAGCAATTTGTAGGATATATTTAAGGTAAAGTAAATAATTTTAATTATGTGATACTGAAATGATTAAACAGTACTGTCTTTTCTAAAGGGTATGGGAATAGATGACAGAGTCTGGTTAAAGGCAGAGGCTTTTATTCTTTTTTTAGCTTTTGTCTTCAAATTTAAGAGTAATCAGTTAACCAGAACAAATGTCTGCTAAGACAAGAACAAAAAAGAAAACTTATTATAGAGGCACAAAGAAAAGGCACAAAAATTATTTAAGAAAATAGTGATTTCTTTCATGGATCCCTTTTCCATGAGAAAGATTGTTCATAACATATAGAATATGGAAGATATTCTGAATTATGGCATTAAGGAGCATGGTAACTATTCTTTTAAGAAACAAAGAATGCAAACCAAACAATAACAACAAGGACAATAAAACCTTGATGGAATAAAACAAAAACTCTGTTGTTTTAAAGTTCTGAAAATTGCTGTCCAAGAGAGTTTATGACTCTCCCAACCAAGGTCACATTATATTTCTGTCAATTTAACTTTGATAAGTAAAGGTCCCTGCTTTCTGATTCATCAGAGAAAAAGTCAGATTCAATTTTGCTTGTAATAAATATAGATCTGGAATGTCTGGGCATTTAAGCTATTAAACACTAGACAACTATAGTATTTGGATATTGGATGGGTTTGGCTTATTACACAGAGTGCTTTTACAATCAGCAGACCCATAAAACAAATTCCTAAAGCTTCTATAATTGAATTTTGAATTATTCTCTAGCTTTCATTTTCAAGTCAGTTACTTAATACTTTCCTAATGATTTAATTATCATTTCATTTATTTAACGTATTTTAATAAGGTCCAATTATGTGCTGAGCATTGTACTAGATTTTTATTGAAGTAGATTTCAGTAAAGATGAGTCAGTATTTTAAGCCGTGTTTAGATTTAGTGATTGTATAAAATTATTTGCACTTAAACTGACAGATTGAAAAATTAAGGTTTACAAATACATATATTTGTAATACATAAAATTGCTCAGTTCTCTTCTGTAATATGAAAGAATGAGATCATCACTAGAGTCCTTCTATGTGGTTATATATCCTGACTCTTTTAAATTTATTCAGAGAGCCTCCATTTCCAGAAATGCCTTGACATAGAAATCTGCTCATCAATCCTTCCCATTCTTAAAAGCTGACTATAAATCCACATTACTTATGGAAGCTACTCTAACTAGAAACTCCCTCTCCTACTGAAATGTCACTTAAACTTTAGTTCTGCTTCTGTTGTTGCATATGTTTCTATTATATTGCTTAAGTGCATGCATAGACTCTTTGCCTTTGAGGTCAGCATTTTTTCATTAGCTAGTACTGTATGAAATGACATTTGGGATTCTTAGTAAATTTATACAGAAATTTTTTAATCAGGTATGATTTATTTCTATATTTTGCCTCAGACTTTTGCTTCGACTATAGTCGAACATTACTTCTACATTACTTTTGAATTTTTAACACAGTATTGTTTCTTTCTGTTTATTTACTTGCATTAATAACTTATTGCATTAATCAATCTTCTGGCATTACCATAGACTGGAATTCTGTCAAATATTAACTAGTCTTTTTATGTTGTTTTATTTTGGGTTTGATTGAAATATTTTCTGAAATGTTATGAAAATGTAAACCTTATCAAGAAACTTAATTTACATGTACACTAATTTCTCTTACATGTTTGTGAAAAGAAACTAATCAGGTAAAATTACCTGCTCTTTGAATGGACCTCATTGTGTATGAACACAGTGATATGCCTAAATCTTCAGATCAAATCAGGAACAGTGACTACCATCCCACGGTGTTGGTGATGACCACAGAAAGATGTATAGAGATCATGTTCTTTTTCCTTCCTCATCTTCTTTCTTTCTTAAAAATTATTTCCTTTTTGTTTAGAGAACTTCCTTAAGTCATGATTTTAGGGTTACTCTGTTGGTGATAAATCCTCTTCACTTTCTTTTATCTATGAATGTCTTGATTTCCCCTTTATTATTAAAAAATGTTTTCGCTAAATATAGAATTCTCGCTTGAGAAAACTTGAAAATTACTGCATGATTTTCTTCTGGCCTCCATCATTTCTGATGAGGAATCAAATATCATAATTGTTTTTCCTTAGAGATAAAGTGGCTTCTCTCTCCATTTTCCAGATTTTGTTTTTGGTTTTCACAAGTTTGACTATGATGTATCTCACTGTAGATTTACTTCGGGTTTACTGTTTTTGGAATTCAGTAGTTTAAGCCTGCAGGTTTATATCTTTGGCCAATTTGGGGATATTTTCAGCCACTTTTTCTTCAAGGATGGTTTATCCCTGACCTCTTTCTCCTCTTATTTGGAAACTCTGACAATACCAATGTTATACTTTTTGTTATAGTATAGCAGGTCCCTAAGACTCTGCTCTTTTTTTTTAAGTCTATTTTCTCTCTGTTGTTCAGATTAGAAAATTTCTATTGTTGTCTTTCAATTTACTAATATTATCTCCTGACTCTTCTATTCTGCAATCAAACTCATGCACTGAGTTTTTAATTTAGGTTGGTTTATTCCAGATCTAAAATTTTTATCTTGTTCTTTATAATTTGTATTTCTTTGCTTAAACTCCGTTTATCTGCTAGGAATGTCAATTTTTTTCATTTGTTTCTAGTGTATTTGCAATTACAAGGTGAAGCATTTTTATGATGGCTGCTTTCAAATATTTTTCAGAGAATTTTAACATCTCTTTCATATGAATTTTGGCCATTATTGATTGCATCTTTTCATTGAGTTTAATACCTTCTTTCTGATGTGACAAGAGATTTTCAACTGCAATCTGGACATGCCGGGTTTATGTTATGATACTCCAAATCATATTTAAATGTATTTTAGCTGGCTTCCTCTAACAATGCTTCAGCAAGGGAACAGGGGGTGCCACTTTGTTTTTGCCAACTGGGGGCATAACACCAGACTCCTGACTTATGTTTGTAGATGTTTGTAGCACCTTAGATAGTAGGGAGGGGTCCTCGTTACTGCTTATCAGTGGCGGGAGTTTTGGCTGTCTACTATGCCTTGATACTTACTTGACTGGAAGAGGCAGCAATGCCTCATTATTGTTCCCCATATGGTATTTACTGACCCTTCAAAAGGATGTCCTCATCACCCCTGGGAAAGAGTGAAAGTCCTGATTCTTCATTAGCCCTCTTTAGCTACCACATCAGTTTGGAGGGTGAAAATGGACTTCTGCCAGGTTGGGGTAGAAGTCTGTGCTCCAATTTGGTTCTCATTGAAACTAGTTTGTGTTGAGGAGTGGTGTCATTACTACTTGGAAGAGATTAAAACCCTTGCTTCCTACTTGACCTTCTATGACACCATCCTGGCAGAGGGCCTGGAGTGCTTCATTATAACCTGAGTGGGGTGAAAGTCTAGGCTCCCTGCTTTGCCCTTCCTTGCATGGATGGAAGTTGGCCCACTGTTCTTCTGCACTGTTGGGCTGGAGTGGGGTGGCTATTGTCTAAAAAGTTCTGCCTTGCTACGTCCGTTTCCAGGACAATTGGCTAAAGAAAGCAGGCTTTCTTGGTGGGGATAGTATTAAATTCATTGATGTTTCTGGGTTGCTGGCTTCTTTAGTTTCAAGGCTGGTATATATGAGGCAAAAAACAAACAAACAACAACAAAAAGAAAATACAAAAACCTCACTGCCATGTCATTTCTTAGATCTCAAGTTCCCTAGCCAGTCTGTCATCTTCTCTATGCCCTGCAGAGTGTTCATGTTTGTTTTATATATAATGCCCAGGGCTATTTAGTGCAAAGAATGAAGAACAGCACACATACTCTAGCTTCTCAGAAGCAGAACTTCTTTTACTTACTGCTAATTAGAACAAAGGGACAATTATAAAATTTGTAGTCATTTTTCAGGCACAATAGCATAGGATCTTATAACTACTATTTCTATTGTAAGTTTTAATTATGCAAAATACAAATTAATGTTACATTAAGTCAAAAAATAAAAGTCTGCTGGTACCTGGTGCTCAGAAACAGCCTAATAGTCATCTGATAAAAAGTTTTTCTGTGTGCATGCTTTTCACTTTTATTGTCTATAGGCTTTAATTTTCATTTTGATTTTTTATGAAAAAAAACACAAAACAAAACACTGAGGTACTTTTGCCACTTTTTGCATCACTTGGGCATTTTACCAGGTTACCAGTACATCTCAGTGATTACTCACACTAATTAAGTAATCTTATCCACAACTTTCCTTGGCTCCTCTGATGTACTTTATTTATCTTAGAAGGCCAAAATTAAATTAAAACAACTTTGTATTAGCTTTTACTACATTTGCTTCTCTTGAATTACAATGCCCTCTAGCAATAGACTTCTAACTGCATCTGAGCTCTTCTTCCCATTCTATCCTGGGCAAAACAATCAGAACAATGTCCCTGATGTTCTGCTTTCACTGTACTTCTGTGCAGAAATGTTTGAGGACTTATTACGTTAAAATACATTCAGGCTGGGCATGGTGACTCATGCCTCTAATTCCAGCACTTTGAGAGGTCAAGGTGGGCAGATTATCTGAGCTCAGGAGTTTGAGATCAGTCTGGCCAACATGATGAAACCTTGTCTCTACAAAAATTACAAAAAATTAGCTGGGCACAGTGGCACACACGTGTAGTCCCAGCTACTCAAGAGGCTGAGGCATGAGAATCACTTGAACTTGAGAGGTGGAGGTTGCAGTGAGCAGAAATGCCACTGCATTCCAGCCTGGGCTACAGAGTGAGACTCTTTCTCCAAAAAATAATTAATAAATAAAATTTTAAAAAAAATTCAAACCATTTAGCCTAATTTAAAGAGAACTTATTCTAAAATTACCTCTTGACAAGTTCAATCTACTATACAAAATTGTTTTTTCTACAAAAATAGCTGGCTTATGGCTTCAATATTCTGTTGCATGCTTTTGATTACCAGACTTTTCTTTATCAAAGGATTCTCCACCAATTTTTTTAACTATGTAGATGTGTATTAGTTTAATTCCAACTCTACAGCATAGCATGTTGTGAAAGTTCCTATATTCACAACTGATATCCTTTTAAAAGGCAATCACATTTTCTCCTCTCTCGTGTATGTGGCAATAGATAATGACTTATAAAACACATAGTTATTCACTTTGTTTTATTCAGTCTTGAAAGGCAACATGATTTTTAGCACTATATGCCATTTAATTGTATGGATTTATTGACTTTCATTTTTTTATGTTTTCATTATTTTTTTAAAATACCATGTATTACTTCTACCATTATATGTATGCCACTTTGACTATAATTTCTCCACTTGTCCTATTAGGAGGTATTGTCTATTTCTCCAGCCCCATAATTTCAGTTGTCCTGGAGAATTTATTTCATCTGGAACTTTGAGAAACCTTGCAGTTTATGATCTCCAATTTGTGTAATTCTGTGACTGTCATGTATAAAAAAATAATGTTTCTCTTTCTCTCTATGATCTTTTGGATCTATCTTCTGGTTCTCTAATTCTCTCTTCCCTGTGTTTAATCAGCTATTAAATGCATCCATTACAGTCTGCATTTTAATTATTTTGCATTTTAGTTTTATAATTTTTCTTTGATTTTTTTCCCTAAGTGCCAATTTTCCGCTAAAATTCAAAGCCTTCTTTATAATATATTCAAATATATTTGATATAGTTATACTTTATTATATACATATGCAATAATCTGTATGTCTTATATAGACATGGTGATATTTCAGAATGCATGTAACAGTGAATCTATATCTCTATGGGTCTGTTTCTACAGTGTTTTTTCTCTTGATTTTTTATCACTTTTGATTACTTTTCCTTTTTTTTTTTTTTTTCCTGAGATAGAGTCTCCCCGTGTTGCCCAGGCTGGAGTGCAGTGGCACGATCTCCGCTCACTGCAAGCTCCGCCTCCCAGGTTCACGCCATTCTCCTGAGTAGCTGGGACTACAGGAGCCCGACACCATGCATGGCTAATTTTTTTTGTATTTTTAGTGGAGATGGAGTTTCCACCGTGTTAGCCAGGATAGTTTCGATCTCCTGAACTCATGATCCGCCTGCCTTGGCCTCCCAAAGTGCTGGGATTATAGGCCACTTTTGATTTCTTTTCTCCTAGTGGCCTTGGTTATTTTATTACTGAAACCTAGAAATTGTATAGAATTATTTTGAAATAATAGCAAGAGGAATTTTATTTTTTTCTTTAGAATAGATTTCTCTGGCCCTGCCAGGCATTTGGGAGCATTAGCATTTTTGATTCTTCTTAATCTAATGAAGGGTTAAAGTGATTAGAAATTTGTCTCCTGTCTCTGCAAGAACCTGTCTATTGATACTATACCTTTAATAATATGGCATCGTCTCAGAGATCTAGCCCAAACCTACTTTTGTCATTCCCAGTCCCATACAATCTCTCTCGCTTTCTCACCCCCACTCTCTTTCTCTGTCTCTGTCTCTCTCTCTCACACACACACACACACACATACACACAGAGACACACAAGTCCTTTCCATTTTGTATCTTTCTTACTCCTTGAGTCTATTTGCAGGTTATATGTGGTCAGCTTCTCATCCTCAACAATCTTCTCAGTCACGTTCTGTAGCATTGCCACCTGAACTTAGGCAAAAAGAGACCAGAAGCCAGATTCACATTTCTGAGTTTTTTCTTCTCTTGAATATTGTTTCCAGATGTCGTCACTCCTTAGGAACCCTACAAATTCTTCAAACAAAAGTTTTTTATGTTTGATTCTCATTTTCATGTCATTCTTAAGTAGATTGATCCAGATGACCTAGTTAATGATTACACAAAATGAAAATTCCTAATGTTTTAATTTGCTCTGCTTTTTACAATATTTACAGACATTTCTCTATAATATTGTGTGGGTATATATCTTAATGAGTGGATGTTTTTAATTTTAGTTTTAGGGACCACATTTGTAACTATAACTTTATTATTATACTATTTATTTAGACATTTCTGATTTCTTACTATGCAAAATGATAGACTATATTTACCTCTTCTCATCTCCCATAATTACTATCCAATATCTGATTTTTTTAGATTATATATTTCCAGTATTTTCTAATTATCTCTTTAGTCTATGAATATTGGTTTATTTTATATATCTAGCTCATATTGTGTATTTTTACCTTTGACTAAAAAGGATGAAAAACTAAAGGTTGTGCTTATATTTTCACTGATTTTTTTATACTTACCTCACACATTTTCTTAGGTATTAAATCATTTATTATCAAGGCCTGTATTTAAACGATGTTTCTGTGATGTCAGAGGAGGCAGGCCACAAAACTGCCTTCACTTCTGATTTGAATTGCAAGTTCAGAGGTCCACATGACCACCACCCTTGGGTCAAAAGTTAACTGGAATGATTTACAGAACTAACTTAAAGCTATTATACTCATCATTATAATTTATTACAGGTAAAGTATAAGATTAAAATCAGCCTAAGGGAGTGCAATGGCCAGAGTCCAGGAAGTTTCCAAACATTTCCAGTTGTCCTCTTCCCATGGAGTCATGGACAATGTTACTTTTCTGTCATTGATGTATGACAATATGCATGGAGTATTTTCAACCAGGGAAGCTTAGTCAAGCCTTGCTATTCAGAATCTTCACTGGAGTTCAATCACATAAACCTGATTGACCAACTGTGTGTCGAACCTCAGTCTCAAGCCCCTCTGGAGGTCTATTGATACTCCAAGACTCAAAGCAGCCCTGACTCTAAAACTTGAACATTGTCTATCCATGTGACCCAAAGCTCCCAGGTTAAAAAAAGAAAAAAATCTTTTATCCTGCATGACATTCCAATGGCTTAGAGATTATCTCCCCAGATCAGAGAGTAAACACCAGACCTTTTTTTGGATAAGATTACATTTCTTACTACACAGTTTCCAAAGCATAACCCCAACATTTTTTGTTTCATACCAAAGTCTGTTAATTTTTAGCCCTTTTGCAGTAGAGGTTCCAATATTTGCTATAGCTTATTTGGCAACATATTATTATCTAATAGTTTCTTTAAGGAAATGTAATTGAAATTATTTTTCCTGAATCTATTTTTTGTTAATTAGTTTTCTTGCCTTATACTCGAATGATACTCTGGCTAGGAATATATTTATTGCATCAGTTTTTTAATTCATATCATAGGCAAGGCTCATTGCTTTCTAGTGTTAAATGTTGCTGTAAAAAATCTGTTGCTCCGTGATAGATGATTTTTCTTTACCTAGTTTCTTAATACATTTTTTTTTCTTTAAGTTTTGTATCTAGTAAACTTACCAGAACAGATATTAGGGTTAATGATACTTAACCAACGTTTTTCTTGTAATCACTCAATTTGTAGATGTAAGTCTTCTTTCATTATTCAAACATTTTTAAAAATTATATTCAATATTTAAATTTTCTTAAATAGGCACACCAGCTATGTCTATTAACTCCATTTTGATTGTCTTTGTCAATTATAGTCTCAAAATTATTTTTTATCTTTTGTTTATTTCCATTGTATTTATTTGAGTCGTATTTTGCTCTCATTTCAGTGTTCACTACAGCTTCCTGAGTTTATGCATTCAACACTTATTTTTGTCATGTTTTTATTTTAGTACTTCTGTCTTTCTAATATTCTGATAAATAATATCTGAGCTTCTTTTGTTCTTGTTCGATAAAGGAAGTTACGTATTACATTTTTTGAAAAAAATTTAAATAAATATGTTTGGTCACACTCTTTATCTGTTCCAAAGCAAATTTTGCCACCAGTTTTCCTCTTGTTGCCATTTGTTTTCCTCTACTGTCATTTATTTTTCATTTGTCATTATCTTTTTAGGGAACATTTGAATATTATTTGTTATTGAATAATGTATATTCTTTCTGGACCAACTATCTTCAGGTGGTTCCTATCTGTAAAAGGATGAGGATATTAGTTCAAGATTAACTAGACGTCTTTTCATGTCACTGTGTGTGTGTTTGTGTGTGTGTATTTGTGTGTTTGTGTGTGTGTGTGTTTGTGTTTGTATGAGTGTTTGTGTATGTTTGTGTATGTGTTTGTGTATGTGTTTGTGTGTGTGGGTTTGTGTGTGTGTTTGTGTGTATGTGTGTGTGTATTTGTGTGTGTGTGTCTGTGTGTGCATGCACACTAGATATTGTTGGCTTTTCAGCCATTCAAGACCAACCCCATAGGGATGTTACTCACAGGAACTCTTTCCTCTCTCCTCCTCTACTTACTTTCTTCACTTAAAGTTATGGATTTTCTGTCCAATTTCACATTGAACTCTGCCTTCCAGTTTCTTTTTAACTTTATGTCGACTTAAGTACACAAAACTTCCTGATACTAGCCCCATTTCCATGTTCTTAATGTTCTCAAAAATGGATTTTTTGTTTTACTCATCAGAGGTTTCAATTCTAGGGAGCTGGGAGTGCTCCACTGTCTTGTGTTCAGTAGTGTATCTTAAATCTTCCCAGTACCCTGGGGGACGTGCCCATAATCCCAACAGTAAATTGTTTCTATTTTAACTTTATAATGAGATGAGTTGTCAAGAATGCACACAACAATTTAACAATAAAAATATAGCATATGCCCATAACTCCAGGAGTTTCCCCATATCTCCTTGCTGTCACTGCAGTCCTTTTCATTTAACTCCGGGTCCAGCAGAAATGCTAATCTGCTTTCTGTCGTTATAGACTTATTTGGACCATTTTAGAATTTAGAATGTGTCAATAGTAGACATTATTCTAAGGATACCTTAAACCTACCAACCAGTCTACCACTTGCATTCTCATTTGTCTGAACTCAAAAGACTTCACACAATGAATGAGTTCTAAGAATTATCCAGTTTACAGTCCCCTGGTATCTATTTGTTTTTTGTTCAACCTCATGGATTTTCACCTTATGGTTGCAAAATGGACTATCATTATCCTTAGCATCCTTTCTTAAAGAGCTTCTTATTCTTTTTCACTAAGTAATTCCCTTCTTCTCTGTTATGCTATCTAGTTAATTCTAGTACCTTAGCTTTCTTAAACTCTGATCTATGCTTTTTTGACTCATGAAAACTTCCACATTCTACTTTGGTTTTTCCTTCCATTGGAGCATATGAGAATGTGCCCCTAGGCAGAAAGTATGATCAATTATAAAACTCTCCTCATTTTTTCTTTTCTAAAGGATTGTAGATTATGCCCAACAGTTGTCAAAAATCTGTAAACACCTGTATCATTTTTTTTTTTCTGCTTTCTAGTTGTCTATGTGGTAAGGCAAGTTACCCAATCATGACTGGAAAGAAAAGCATGCCTTATATTTGTAAGCATAAATTAAGTAGTTGAATACTTAAATGTGAAACAATGTTTACAAAATCATTAGGAAATCTAAAATAAAATTAAATGTGGGAAATTTTTATATGAGTATGCATTTGATATGGTTTAACTCTGTGTCCCTCCCCAAATCTCATGTTGAATTGTGATGCTAAGTGTTGGAGGTGGGCCCTGGTGGGAGGTTATTCGATCATAGGGATGGTTTCTAATGGTTAGCACCATCCCCTTAGTACTGTCTCATGATAGAGTTCTCACGAGATCTGGTTGTTTAAAAGTGTATAGCACCTCCCCCTTCACTCTCTTCCTCCTGCTCCAGCCACGTAAGAGGTTCAGGCTTCTGCTTTGCCCTCCCTCATGACTGTAAGTTTCCTGAGGCTATCCCCAGCCAAGCTTCCTGTACAACCCGCATAATCTTTGAGTCAGTTAAGCCTCTTTTCTTTATAAATTACCCAATCTCAGGTAATTTTTATAGCAATATGAGAAAGGACTGATACAGCATTCAATAACCTGTTAGCTTGTGACAAACAGATTGTATGTTTTACTGTTTACTACCTTATAAATTAATTTGCATGGGGAGGACACAAGAAATAGTTATTGGTACAAAATAAAAATAATAGACCTTAATGACACAAATATCAAAAATACTATTTATTTATGCAATAAAATTTTATTGGTAATTGGCTAAAATATGTCAGTTTATGTCTTATATTCTGCCTCATCTTAATTGACTACACATGACTAACTTTGCTTTTGTAAAAGACATTTGAAAACTTTACAATCAAACATGTAGTGTGTTTTCTTGAATAAGAGCTCAAATTTTAGCTTGTTTAAACATTTTAAGAATTTTTTAAAAAATTTTACTGCCAAATGTAACAAAGCTATGACTGTGAGTATGCAGCTTCTTTATTAAAAAATTTTAGAGGAGGCCGAGGTGGGCAGATCACAAGGTCAGGAGATCAAGACCATCCTGGCTAACATAGTGAAACCCTGTCTTTACTAAAACTACAAAATATTAGCCGGGCATGGTGGCAGGTGCCTGTAGTCCCAGCTACTCGGGAGGCTGAGGCAGGAGAATGGCGTGAACTAAGGAGGCGGAGCTTGCAGTGAACCGAGATCGCGCCACTGCACTCCAGCCTGGGCAACAGAGCAAGACTCCGTCTCAAAAAAAAAAAAAAAATTATAGAAAGACAAAGAAGTTTGAATACACCCAAAGCAAAGTGAATCTTCATTTTTCTCTAGCTCACACAAAAGGATATTGAATCTTGGTGTGCTGAAATTACAGCATCTTTTGCTTTCCAAATTAATTAGACTTTTAATGATTTCTTCTGAACAACTTTGTTGTTGCACAAAGGTTTCACTAATATTTTGCCTCAAATTCCTTCTTGTCTCCAAATATTATTTTCTGATATAGATGTTTTTAATGTAGGTTTCTTTATTTACCTCATTTGTATACTTAGTTCTCCCACGCAAAAATGCTTAAAAAGCATTTGTTCTGTTTTACAAAAGTAGTGTTTAATGCAACTCATGTTGACAGTCTTATAACACTAACCGAGCAGAAATAGTGCAAATTTAGTATGGTTACATTTAATTTGGAGTAAGTGCTCAAGATTGATTCCAAACCTGTTGTAACAGGTGTTTAAAAAATAAAAAATAAAAATTTAAAAAGCACAACGAGCACTAAAATAAAAACTAAAATTACCTTTTAGTTTCAGGTTATTTCCAAGGAAAACATTAGATTGAGGATTTTTATAGTAAAGTTAATTTTGTGCCACAAACATACATCATGAAACAAAGGGAATTGCACTGAGATAACATTATCATAAAACCATAAATGCTGACAAAGTACTCTGAGGTGTCTTATATTCATAGGTGTAAATGCTAATTTGTTAAAACTGACAAAAAGAATTAAAGGCAACTTTACATGATAAATGAATAAATGAAATGCTAAATTAATGGAAATGCTGCATTGTTTAAATGTCAACGTGTGTTGTTGAATTCAGTGTCCTCATACTGTTCTGTATTTCACCCTGATAGAATGGTATTTGCTGGAATAAACTTCAGATTTCTGGAAAGGTTCAAAAATATTAAATTATCTTTTCAATGCATTAGATATAGAATTCCCAGAACACTGTCCTGCTAGGGCAGATATTTCAACTCAGAGCTAAGTACTAAAATTTCTCATCTAATGAAAAGTCTTGTTTTATTCTTAGAAGCTCAGTTCATAACTGTCTTTTTTTAATTAATTGAAATTTTTATCCACATAACTGAAGAAGTAATATATGGGAGACAATATATTTGTCTCATATGTCAAACATGTGGTTGCTTATGACAGTGCTACTAATGATTGGCTTATAATTATGTAATTATTAAAATGAATTATCAATAGTTCACCCATGTTAGCATTACATATCTAGCAATCCTGTAACATATAAAACACACAGGACCTACATAGTAGATTTTAAAGGCCCACTCACATAGAAAGAGAGCATAAACCACAGGTTTTTATGAGATTCAAAATCAACATTGAGAAGTAAAAACATGTGGATCAAAATAGCTGTAAACAGATGTGAGATTGTGGCTGCCCATACATAATAGTAGTTTTATAAGGAAACACTTATTCAACATTAAAAAAAAATTATAAAGAAGAAAGTTACTGAGCTAATAGCTCCATGCTTCAAAGCAAAGAGGATTACTTCATAGTGAGAAATATGAAAAAGAGAAGGACATAACATGAAACCAAGTACTTTGATAGAAAGCAATATAAAATATTAATGTGGCAAAATGGAAAAGATAAATTATGAAATCAGGAGAAGATGGCATAATAAAAACCTATGAAAATCACCCTTTCTATATTCTACATTTCAACAGTTTAAATCATCTTATTTCCACTGCTCCGAGATTTTTTATTATTTACAATGTGATAGAAAAGTAATTATTCCCTATTGTTTTGTTAAGTAGCTGGACATCCTTTTGTACACCCTATTTCTCTTACACCTTCTGAGAGACATGATTGGCTCATCAGAGTGAAGATTTTCAGAAGAGCTAAACAAATGTAACTCAACCCCTTCCTTCCATCGCTCTCATTTCCTCCCCTCATTTTCTCCCTTTTAAGATCTACCAGTCTGCAGAGATTAGTGCTTTGGACTACCATTGGCCAGACAAGAAAATGTACTGATAAAGGAAAAATTCCTGGGAAAATTGATCTAAATTTGATGGATGAGGCCATTGCTATTTTATCTTTGTGTCTTTGTGTGTAAACCCTTTACTTTAAAGTAGGAAACATCAGAGGCTTGATTCTTTCTGTTTTTGTTTTTGAGACAGAGTTGTGTTTTTCGTTTGTGTGTTTGTTTGTTTGTTTGTTTGCTCTGTTGCCCAGGCTGGAGTGAAATGGCATGATCTCGGCTCACTGCAACCTCTGCCTCCTGGAGTCAAGCGATTCTCCAGCGTCAGCCTCCCAAGTAACTGGGATTACAGGTGCCCTCTACCACGCCTGGCTAATTTTTGTATTTTTAGTAGAGATGAGGTTTCACCCTGGTGGCCAGGCGGGTCTCATGCTCTTGACCTCGGGTGATCCACCTGCCTTGGCCTCCCAAAGTGCTAGGATTACAGCCGTGAGCCACCATGCCCGGCCCAGAGGTTTGATGTTGACTGATACAAATTTCTGTCCAAATTACACCCATCCTAGTGTGAGACAGCCAAGGCTGCAACTGCAGAAAGAACTCCAACTCTTCTATAACTCTTAGGATTTTTCTAGCTGAATTCAACAAAACAGAAAATGATGTGGGATGAATTTTCAAATGTAATTTCTTGGAATATTAACTCAAAACAGCAAGAGAATTAAATGTAAACTTTAATTTCTTTAGATTTTGAGTTGCAAAGCAATCTAAATGTAGGATACTAACTCCGTCCATAAGAAGCTTATAGAGGGAGAACATAGGTAATCAAATGTAGGGAATCTAATTATTGGCAACATTTTTTTAGGGTAGCTTTACTTCATTTTAAAATTTATTTCAAAATCTCTAGTTGGCTATGTTGAACGGTAAGGCTGCTAATAATTTGAGATCAGAATTTTAGTTGGTGGTGACTTCTGAGTGTTAGTACAAAACACCTATAGAATATAATATAATAAATATACCACTATAACTCATTGCAGAGTTTTCTACTCAAAACCAATCTTGTCCAGAGTTTCATGTTATATTATACTCCTCTTCAGATTTCTTCCTGTGAAATCCCTTTTGGTTTAGAGCATGGAGCTATAGTATTAGGGAAATATAATGAAAAGTATAATATTCTCCCAGTCATGAAAACCTCTCCACAAAGTAGAGAAGAAAAAGTTTTATAATTGAATAAACATTAAGCCGGAATGTGATGCTTATCACAAAAAAATTTGCTAAGAGATTTCAATAACAGAGAGAAATTTCACCCTTTTCTATAGCCGAGTAGAACAACCCATTACACATGTTTTCAAGATAGACAATAAATAGTCATCAAGTAAGATGACTTGATGGCACCATTTGTCGTCCCTCATTCTTCATCCTATGAAGTATGAAGTATGAAGATGACATTGGGGCAATCATCTGGGTTAACTAATTGACTGAATCTATAGGGAAACAAAACTTCTCACATCTTTGGGACAGGAGATAGTTTTACAATCTAGGGTAAGCTGCTCATGGAAGTTAGTCTCCTACCCTTCCACAGAAACTGGAAGATAAGTGTGCTATCTCCTTCAATATTTAAATGTTAAAGAGAAAAACATTCCTCGGTCACAGAGCTGACAAAAGCCCTTCTTGTCTTCTACAGGATTTGTATTCATACATACATTTTAAAGAGATGAAAAAGTCTTACAAGTTTTCTAAGGTAAATGCTATGGAGAAAAAGAAGGTGAGAAGAATCACTCTCTTATCTTTTATAGGGAGAAGTAGCCATTTATTCTTAAAAGGTATTTATTTTACACTTGTCCAGTAATTTTCTTCTCTATAATTCTTTCCAACTCTTAAACAATCATTCCCTAAGATAATTGCTGTAATGTAGGGACAGTCACAACTCAATTCCTTTTATAAGTATTTTGTTCCACAGATTTTTACTTTTGGGGTTAGATTTTAAATCTTGTAATACTTGTGGTAATTGCCTCTCACTGGGTCAGAAAACATAATATGTGACAGTGGCTCCAGAAGGCTCAACAAAACAGCAAGCAAGCATTAGTGGGTGTGCAGGAGCAACGTCAAGGTAAGAGCAGTACCTCACTGATAAAATGATATTCTGCTATGAGGGATAGCTTACTCTTAGTTGGCAAGACTAATTTTTTAAGCATAACAGATAAAGAATAGATAAGATGGAACCTATTGGGAGGAAATGCTTTGTCACCATATCTGACATGTCCTTTCACATACATGTCTCTATTGAGTCCTCTCTCATTACTCCCTAGAGAGGAAGTAATGTATTCAATTGTAGAGTGCTATAATTCAACACTCTGAATCCTGTGAGCATACATGATTCACCTCTTTCCTCATTTTCACTTTGGATAAAACTGCTTCCAGGAACTGTGTGCTTCTGTCTGTTCTTGGCTGAGTGATAAGGTACACTTAGCTATAAAGTATCTACCCTCACTCCCAAAACAATTGTAGTCTAATCACTGTCTTGTAAATCTACCTAATCCTTGAGTTCACTGTTAGAAAACTCATTGAATTAAGCAACCACACTCACCCAAGCTTTTGCTGCTAAAAATGCAGATATTTTTATCTATAGCTGCTTAACCACTACATTTCCCTCAGTTGCTTTTGACTTCAAAGAAGAAAGAAAAGAAAAACAGTGCATTTCTAAAGCACCAGTAAATAATAGTATTAGTAGGTACCAGAATAGGCATAATGTAACTTGATTTCATATAAATCCATTAAACATTTATAGTGGTCTCTATTTTGCAAATGAGAAAACAAAGTTTCAAAAAGCATAAGAAAATTACCTGAGGCTTTTTATCTCATAAGTGCTTTTCTGACTCCAAAGACCATAATTTTTCAAATGTCACTATTATTTGAGCCATATTTCAAGGAATGCTTTATTTCCTAATAACTCCTCAACAAGTGGAATTTTCTATTTCTTTTTTGAAATTGCATAGTTCTTAACTTCCTTTTTAGTACTATCTATACCATTATGACTTTTGCTTAAGTAACTTGTTCAGTCATGAGATTCTGTCAACCACCACCTTTTCTGAAACTCCAACAGCGGTCAACTACAGTAACTTGCATAACGCTATACACCCGGTAGGTGGAGAAAAACATGGTCATAAAATTAACTTCTTCTAAATCAAGACTAAGTCAGCCAGAATGCAACAAAGCTTAACTATCAGACCAAGAGCTGTGCTAACCTCTTTAATGATTATCAAATGGTGTAGAGTAAAACCTCTTACAGTATGATTGAAAATCCACCAATCTAAGGAGACACACAACAGTGTTATAAAGTTATATCTTATCAATTTGAAATTTTTTTCCATAATATTTGGAGGCACATACTGAAATTTGAGATTTGTTTCATCAAACAGTCTATGTTCTGAAATACTATATAATTTGATGGAAATGTAATAGATAAGACAAATGAAACTGATGAGGGGATATATATGATTTCTGAAATAGCGTATGGTATAGAAAACCAACACTGCCTTTTTATGTGAGTCATAAAGGCCTGAATATCTCTGATGCCATGGACATTGGCATTTTACTTACTCAAGATGGGGAATAAAAGAAATTATCATTCTTGTGCATGAACCTCATGTGGAGTGTTATGGTAGACATTTTAAGTACTTTAACTTCTTTGGTAATCTCAACAAACTTGAGACTTATCAACATGACAGATAAATATTACCTCACTTACAGATGAGGAAATTTAAGGAAAAAAGAAATATAGTAATTTTTCAATCTTTATATACTATTGAATGGCTAAGCCCAAATGAAAGCCAAGTCTGACTTAAACTCAAGAAATTTTTTAATTGCAGATTGTATCAAAAATATTGCATTCATTTATTCATTCTTGTAAATAAGACAAATTCGGGTCCTGTTATGATGGAACTCAAAGTTTAAATATTTTTAAAATACATACTTAATTTAAAAGTTATTTTATAAACAACCATATGCTGACAATTATGAAGAGTATTTAAACATAGAAATTATGAGAGCATACAATCCAGTGTACTAAGGAAGTTCTCATTTAAATTGATATAAGAAAATTAGAGTCAACAAGATGAAATTAAACAGTTGGGAAAAAGATAAAGACAGCATTTCCAGAAGAGGAAAATTATATGTGATTGTCCAGAAATAGGAGGGAGTTTGGTAAGTTACTTTAATGGAGGGTCTGCCATGCTAGAGAATAGGAGGAGAACAAACAATCCTTGAGTCTCTGTGGTTTTAAATGAAGGATATTTATTTCTCACACTCTACATATATTGGTGTGTCCTTCATCCTCTAGATCATTAGTAATAAAAGTGACAAATTTTGTATTCCGTGGTTTTTTTAAAATGTTGCCTGAAAGTGACAAGGATCTCATTTCATAGTACAAAGAAAGGTATGTGGCCATACCTAATTTATGAGAACAAAGAAGTATAACTCTAAAATGTGCTAAGAAGGAATACTCACAAAGTAAATAAATGGGAATGTATGACTAGGGGAAAAGAATAACTTGAAGTGAAGCTGGAGTTTTATTAATGGAACAGGCTACCTTTTGCTTTGTAGATACTGGCTTACCTCAGATATATTGCACGTTTTCTTCCAGATCACCACAACAAAGAAAATATGGCAACAAACATGTATTT
This sequence comes from Piliocolobus tephrosceles, assembly GCF_002776525.5. Classification (NCBI taxonomy): domain Eukaryota; kingdom Metazoa; phylum Chordata; class Mammalia; order Primates; family Cercopithecidae; genus Piliocolobus; species Piliocolobus tephrosceles. The sequence continues at coordinate 21,842,576 of NC_045436.1, read as the reverse complement.
GCACTGTGTGTGTGTGGGCGCACATGTGTGTGTGTACGCAATACATTGGCATAATGGATTCTACAGCTCAAAACTAGGAATATCTTTGTGGCTCATAGGCTTTTATGCAGTAGAAAGAGTCGTTAGGATTCTGCACTGACAGCATCATTTTCTCCAAAGGAATCAGCCAGTTGAATTATTTCATGACTCAAATTAATGTTGGGACTGGAATTGGCCTGGAGTCTAAATTAGTTGTATACCACCTTTCTTTCTACATGATCAGTTAAGCCAGACTTGAGTTATTATGGATATATATGATACATAAATACAAAGTGGGATTATAAAGTAATGACTTTAGCTTTTATTGTAGTTAATTATAATAAACATCAGTTTACCTGGAATACACCAAGCACTGTGCTCAGAGTTGAGCCTCTGAGGAAGACTAATTTGTGGTTCTTGCTCCCTAGTACCTATCAGTTTAGTGACTTTGCCTTGTGAGGTGCTAAATGGCTCTAAGGACAATTACAAGATACTATGGCAATGTTCACAGGCACTGGGGCTCAGTGGAGGCACTCAGACCTGGAATGTTTGGATTCACACCCCTACTCTACCACCTATCAACTGTGTGAATTTTGGCCAGGCCTTCTGTGCCTTAGCATGCCTGTGTAAAATACAGGTACAGGAGTGCCTTGGAGATACTGGGGTTTAGTTCCAGATCATAGCAAAAAAATAAATAAATAAAAATTGCAATAAAGCAAGTCACACAATTGTTTTGGTTTCCCAGTATGTATAAAAGGCACAAAAATTTATTAAGTGTGCAACAGTATTATGTCTAACAAATATACATACCTTAATTTAAAATTACTTCATTGCTAAAATATGATAACACAGAGACACGGAATGAGTACGTACTGTTGGGAAAATGGCACTGATTGACTGGCTTGATGCGAGATTGCCACAAACCTTTAATTCGTTAAAAATGCCAGATCTGCAAAGTACAAGAAAGTGAAACACAATAACATGAGGTATGCCTGTACTCTTTTGGGGATATGATGTTATCAAATTTTCATTTTAGGAGATGATTTTGGCTTCTTATATGAACAGACTGTCTGGGAATAGCAATAGAATCAAGGAGGCCAGTTAGGAGCCTACTATAAAGACAATTTGGAAAGATGATGTAGGGAAATGTAAATTTTCCCTCTCAAGGTGTCATCATTGAATTTACTGAAATAAACTACAGATTAAAAGGAGAAAAGACACACAAATATATCAACATGCAAGTGCATGGGAATCCCACAAAGTAAGAAACTCTAAGTATGAAATTCAAAGAGCCAGATTATTGAAGTTTAAAACCCTTTTCTAAGGCAAAAGAAAGTGGAGAACATACGCAATTTTCGAAAAAGAGTAAATAATATTTAGAGGAAACGAATAGGCTGGAAGAACAGACAATGGCTTGAGACAAAGCTCCCCTGGGCTCTGGAGGAGCTAGTAAGGAGTTACGGTAACAACGTGAGGGGTGGAATTGCGCTTCAAAGTTTGTCTCATTATGCAGACAAAGTCCCAGATAACAGCATTCAGAAGAATAGATAAAAAGTCTGTTCAGGCAGGCAGGATGATGATCTTTAGCTCTTTTTTCAGTGATTAATCTTTCCCAGTTCATGCAATTTCAGACAATGGAGTGAAGACAATTGTGTTTCTTTTGGAAGAATTTCCCTCAGTCAGAGAAGGGAACTTCAGAGAGTCCTCCCTTATGCGGAGGGGAGAAACAAAGAAAGATCAGAAACATCTTTATTCTGAGGCATCTTGTAAGACTTTCCAATTTCTTTTAATTCAAAGTGCTCTGCATGCCAATGTACCATACTTTGGGGTATCATTTTCTGAGCCCCAACAAGGATGTTAACTAACAGTGAAAGGAGAAAAGTGAGCAGATGAGTAATCTCATTAGAAAACAAGTAGAGTATTATCATTTATTGATTATGGATTAGGAATGAGAGACAGAAATATCAATGTTCATCTAAGTCTCCATCATGAATTATTAATAGAATGGTCATATTTCCCAGATGGGCAATATGAGTGTATTAATAGATGGAAGTTTATAGGGATTAATTAAGAATTGAGAGTCAGACATGTTTAATGTGAAGTTTTCAAGAGACATCAAAATGGAGGTATTATAGTCAGGTCTATATGTCTAAAACAGAGCTTACGAGAAAGATCTATGGTGGATATGTGGATATGAAAGTTGTTTGCATATATGGTATTTTCAACCATAAATAAAAATAAATTCTGATTTAGATAAAAATTGTAGAGGAGGAGAAGTGCCAAAAGCAAACACCTTTGGCAATCCAACACAGAAAGGTCAATTTGGTAAGAAGGAGCCAGCAAATAATGTTGAGAGGCAATCAAAGAAGGAGCACAAGAACCTACAGAAAATTCTGTCCCATTTCTCCACCCTAGGCATCGCATTTTAGAAGTCTCATGTTCACCCATGATTTGAAATCTGAACAATTATTTCGGGAAAGTTGAGAATTCAACTGTCTCTTTACATTCCACCTTGTGATACTTTTAAGAATAGGCAGGCAGTGGCATGTGTGTTTTGAGAGAAAGTGGGGGAAGACAGAAACCAACTCTTCTGAATGGAAGATTAAAATGCTAGATTTCCCTTCTGCAATTCTCAACTCTATCTTAGTAACACATTCACATACAATCCCATACAGGTGTATATTATTATTTTTGCTAATCTTTTGCATGCATTAACTGAAATGGAAGGGTTAAATATATTCAGTGCTCTTTGTGTTGCTCTCAGGGCTTAGGTATAACACAATTTACAAAATCTAATTGAAAAAGGGAAAGATATAAAAATATTAAATGCTCTAATGGCTACCTTCCTAAGGCTTTGTGGGTGTTGTTGGCAAGATAACAGAAGAAGTATGATAGTTAAGAGTTACATTTTAAATTCTATAAAATCATTCCATGGTATAGAATAAAAATTACTTAAGTTATCATTGAATTTATTTTGGTGTAAAGCTAAAACTATGCCTAGAAGAGGAGTTGTTGTTATTTATTATTCTCTTTCCACAGTTAGAATTAGGATAGATGAAATTTAATTTAATATCACCAGTAGAAAGCTGGCTACGGATCAATATCTGTTGACAAGCTTGTATTCCTCATACTTTACAGACTGTGTTAGTTCTTTCATAAAAAACATGGTGATTCACTGTGTGTTCAAAAAGGTAAGGGCAGTACAATTAGAATTATATTGTGCAATAGATGCCTTACATCAGAGCATTGATGCACGCAGACCAAGAAAGGATAATCTTTTATGTAATCAGTTATTGTGTACCTCAAATAGGTTCTCAGCATTTACTGTATAGTTACACTGTTCATTTCCAAACAATTACCAGTAAGAAGTAGCAAGTAAGATTTCCAATTTCACTACATGCCATACCTTGAACTGTACAGGGCTGGTAAATCAACTTGCTAGTTTTTGCTTGCTTTAATTTTTCAGATATTAAATTGCTCCTTTGCAATATTACACAAAGTGTACTTGAGCACATCTTATTTGTTGGTATTAAACACGTCAGCACGTTTCCTAGGGAAGAGCAAATTTTGATGTTTGTCTTTTTCCCTGTGCTGCATTCTGCATTGGTCAATGAGTAAGGGAAAATTACTGGGCTCTTCAGTAGGTTTCTAAAAAATACTATGGATTGTGTGTGTGTGTGTGTGTGTGTGTGTTTGTGTGTGTGTGTGTGTGATCTGTTTATAACCATTAGTGTCACCACTGAGGCACAGTTCCTGTCTTTATTACTGGAGAATATATTCCTATTCATGAGAATGCATTCATATTAAATTAGTTTAAGGTAGTTTTTGTTTTTGCTTTTTAAATAAGTTGAGAAGTATGTAGTTCAAGGTAGGTAAGGAGAGCCATGATGCCATCAGACACATCTGCTATGCATATGTTGCTTTTACCTTTAAACTCACAAGAAGACTACTCCAATTCTGCAGCTATATCTGTATGAAAAGCTAGAAGAAGTGGGTAAAGGGAAGAACAAGAAGCAAATGGTGGATGTCTGCTGAGTGTTTCTTTTTTAAAAAAATCTGATGTCCAATTCCAGAGTTGGTGGATTAAGCAATTCAGAGCATGTTTACACCTGTGGACAATAAATGATAGTAGTATTAAAAAATAAAAAAGAGGGGGCGGAGCAAGACGGCCGAATAGGAACAGCTCCAGTCTCCAACTCCCAGTGCGAGTGACACAGAAGACCGGTGATTTCTGCATTTTCAACTGAGGTACTGGGGTCATCTCACT
>NC_045436.1:21825668-21833291 GCF_002776525.5 Piliocolobus tephrosceles | reverse complement strand
TCACACACTGGGGCCTATCATGGGGAGGGGGGAGGGGGGAGGGATTGTATTGGGGAATTATACCTGATATAAATGATGAATTGATGGGTGCTGACGAGTTGATGGGTGCAGCACACCAACATGGCACAAGTATACATATGTAACAAACCTGCACGTTATGCACATGTACCCTAGAACTTAAAGTATAATAAAAAAATAATAATTAAAAATAAAGAAATAAATAAATAAACAACCAAATAAAAAAAATAAAAAAAGAAAAAAAAAACTTTTGCTTAAAAAATTGAGAACTAAAAAGACATAAAACTATTATAGGAACAAGATACAAGAGAATTAAGAAACTCAGTGAAGACAGATGGCTTTTTAGAACCACTTTTGTCTAGAAGCATCAGCAAAGAGAGGCATCAGCTGAGAAGCTGACCAGCGCTGGGACTGGCCTGACAAATACTTGAGTTCAGGTCCCATCAGGAGAAAAGGAATTGTCATTGCCCTTTTTGTGCTGCTATCACAGAATAACACAAATACAGCAATTTATAAAGAACAGAAATTATTTCTCACAGTTTTGGAGACTGGAAAGTCCAAGATCAAACTGCTAGCTTCTAATCTGGGCCTTCTGCCTGCAATAACCAATGGCAGAAGGCAAGGGGGTAAGCAGAGAGAGAGGAAAGGGAGGCTTTTATCCTAAACACACTCCCACAATAATGGCACTGATCCATTCTTGAAGGTGAAGCCCTCCTGGGCTAATCACCTCTTAAAGGTCTCAACTCTTTGTACTATTACAATGGCAATTAAATTTCAAATCGAGTTTTTTTGTTTGTTTGCTTCCTTTTGAGATGAGTCTCACTCTGTCACCCAGGCTGGAATGCAGTGGCACCATCTTGGCTCATCACAACCTCCACCTTCCAAGTTCAAGTGATTCTCTGTCTCAGTCTCCCAAGTAGCTTGGACTACATGCATGAGCCAACACACCAGGCAAACTTTTGTATTTTTAGTAGAGACAGGGTTTCACCATATTTGTCAGGCTGGTCTCTAACTCCTGACCTCAGGTGATCCACCCACCTCGGCCTCCCAAAGTGCTGGGATTACAGGCATGAGCCACCCCACCCGGCCTCAACTCGAGTTCTGAAGAGGACAAACATTCAAATCATACCAGGCACTAAAAAGTCTCCAGGACTTTGGATTTGAATCCTAAGTGGTCATTTCACAGGAATAAGGGAAGTCTTTGGAAGGACTAGCTCCAGTAGAAATTTAAACTCAGCTTCCAGGCATCTCAGAGTCTAATTAAATTAAATGATCCAGGTTCATTCTTTACAACCAGTTTAGTTAGGTGTGGTCATAGACCTTGCTTTTAACAAAGAAGCATGAGTAAAAATGTTGTCTATCTTTCTAGGCAGAAATTTACATAGTCAGTACAGGGCTTGCTCCCTTTGTGTGCTAATTTCATGGGACTAGCAACATTTCAAATAGTATTTGCATGTTCAGCTGCCACCAAGTGAAGACCTTAGAGCAAGAGCCTCAGTCAAACCACAGTGGATGTGTAGATGTGTTGTTTTAAGCCACTGAGATTTGAAGGTAATCTTAGTGTTTCGGTTAGGATATTATTTCAACATTTCTGTGGATTTCAAAATTTTTATAACAAATTATAAAATAATGTAATTCCAGAAATCCAACCAAGAAATTTCCACTTTATATTGTATTGGCTATTCAAACTTGGTATAGGGGCATGGAGAGGATTTTGGCTTAGATAATATAGGGATGAAAGAGTAATATCTTCTCATCACCCATAGCAAAGTTCATGGCTGCCACCCTAATACTAAAAGACAGATTGATATGAGATAAATATTTAAATTCATTTAATACAAGTTTTATGTGACATGAGAGCCTTCAGGAATGAAGACAGGAAAAACTGTGTGTTCCTATTCTTAGGTTTGATGACGAGTGGACAGTCATACAGAAGTAAGATTGGACAAAATGGGGTAAAATTGAATGGTAATAAACTGGAGGAAACTTAGCAAGGCCTATTTGTTCATATTCTTCTCCATCTCTTTGTCTCTTCCTTCCTTTCCTCCAGGTATAACAAGGACACTGCTGGAATGAAAGTATTATGGTCTACTTTAGAGGAAGGTCAGAGAATTATCTTATGGCATGCTTCAAGGGCAAAAGCTAGAAAAAGGTCAGAGAAACCATCCTGCTTCTGCTATTTTCTCATATGCCAAGATGCTCTATTTTGGAGTAGTAGGTCCTAAACCCTATCAGTACATTGCTACCTTAAACAAAATCAGAGTTGTTATTAGTAATGAGTAAGGGAGGGCAGATATAGATTGGCACCTAACAGCGCCTGTCAGTACCACTCTTTTAGCTAACCAATCTTCACATGTAATCTTTTCCATAAACGAGACACCCTCACCCTTTGTCAAATAGTATGACTCCAAAATCTCACCCTGCTTCAGTGTCTACCTTAAAGCACAGGATTTTAAGGTTATGACAAATCTTCTCAATTTGAAGCCATCAGTTGTAGTTCATCATGATACAAAGATCTATAAACTAAAAATTATCTGCTGATATCGCAGCTAATGTACGCTACTGGAAAACAGCATACCCACGATATCAAACAAAACTTTTCAAAAAAGTAAACACATAATGAGAAACACACAATAATTGTAAAAAATGCAAACAGCAAATACTGCAAGGCAGAAATAGTGAAGGCTTGCTGCCATATAGTGGCATCAATTCCTGGATTATGTAGTTCAACAGCCCTGGGTTCTGTTCCCTGGAAGAATTCCCCTTATCCATCGGTCTCACATCCCAGTACTGATTGCTCAGTAGAAATTAGTCTTTATATTTCACAGCAATAACTCAGATGGGAATCTGGAAACATGCCTTTTCTGGGTGCACAAGAACTTCCATAGTTCACTGCCTGTGATATAAACTAGAGGAACTAGGAATATCACTAGCCAGGCCTGAGTTTTCTTTGCCAGTGCAGACCTCTGCAATTAATTTGCTTGCCAGTCTCTTGGTTTATATTCCTGTGGACAGACCAGTAATAACATTTTCAGCTTTTATATTTTGACCCACCCCATCCCTTAACTTACATAGGAATCATGACCTAAAAGAGAGATGAAAAAATTTGGGAGAAAATTATTCAAATGAAGTATAGTAAAGGGAGACTAAATACACCAGATTCAAAACATATTGTAAAACCTCAATAATCAAATCAAAATGGTAGTGATTTACAAATAGACAGCTAAATGAAATAGAATTGAATACAAGGTCCAGAAGCAGAAACAAATACCTAGTGAAACTTCGTATATGATAAGTATATGACCTCAATACAGTGGGTGTAGAGATATATGTTTTCATAAACAGTGTAAGGGCAACTAGGCAGTGATTTGCAAAAGTTAATGGTAAATCCATACTTACTGTGCATCAGAATAGGTCCAAATGTATCAAATACTTAAATGTAAAAATGTGAAACTACTCAATTAAAGCACCAAGATTCCTTTGAAAATGTGGGACAGGGAGGCTTTTTTAGGCAATATTCCAAATCTGAGAGCTGTTAAAAGACAGACTGATACATTCAATTACATTAAAAAGAAAATGAAAATAAGGAAAATACCTAAGGCATGACAAGAAAGATCAATGACAAAATAAGCCTATTGACCTTGGAGGGAAATGTTTGAAATGTTTATCATAAAAATTGGCTTTCTAATATGAAAGAGCTCTTAAAAATTGAGGAAAAATAGAAAAATTAAACAGAAAAATGGACAAACCTCATGAACAAATATTTCATATTAAAAGACCTTATGAGTGACATTGAAACGTGTAAAAAATGCTTCATCAAACTTGTGATAAATGAAAATGCAACTGCACTGGGATGTCATGTTTCACTGTAGGATATTGGAAAATATCCAAAAATTTGACAAAGTACTCATTTAGTGAGTCTATAGAGAAGTAGACTTTCTCACACATTGCTGATGGGGAGTTCAAAATGGGACAGTTTCACATAGAGAACAATTTTGCATCACCTGACAAAATTACGAAAGCATTTATATATTTACTTAGCAATTTCACTTCTAGCCAGGGGGCCAGCAGATATGCCTACACACCTGAAAAATAATATTTGCAAAAATTCCATGCTGTATGATTTTTTGTGATAGCCAAACATGAAAACAACTATTGAGTGCCCATCAATAGAAAATGGTTAAATAACAATTGCATATCCTGTTATGTCTAATTGTCATTAATCCTGTGGCTCCCTGGCGCTTTTCGTCAAACAACTTGCTTTTCTCACACTTCATTTTCTCTCAGGACGTGATTCTTTCTCAGTTTTTTCATTTATTTCTATTTGCTGACATTTCTCAAATTCTTGTCCGAGCCTTGGGTTTCTCTTTCTGAAGTCTAGGCCTGCATGTCCAATTATCCATTTGGCGTCTTCACTTAGATTAAAGGTGGCATCTCATACCGATGTGTTCAAAACTGAACCCATTTTCTAACCAAACACCATCCCCTGTCCATTTAACCTGTTTGTTCCCCTCTGCCTGCAATATCTTCAATTCACAGGGATCCTCCTTAACTGCCAATTCTCTCTACACCTCTACCAATTCAGTTTCAAAGCCTTCCTAATCCAGTATACTTATCATCTATTCAGGCAATTTTATTTTCAAAATTACCATCATCCTAGGCCTAGACACCATATTATTCACATTTACTGCTTCCACATACTCTTAACTGTTCCCTTTGTATCCTTCTTTGATCCTTTATGATTCATTTTTTTTTTAAATTACTAAAATATGCATAATTGACAATATATGATTTATATACTAAATAATATACTTATAGAATAATGTACATGATTAATGCAACATATATATAATATACAGTGATATGCAATACAAACAATAGTGAATAATAGTATTCAAATCTACGGTTATAATTTTCCTGGTTGAAACCCTTATATCATTTTCCAGTATTCATAAAATTCCAAAATAATGCATGGCTATACCTAATTTGGAATTTTTCTTATCATTTGAGTATAATCTTGCACAACTTGTTTTTTCTTGTTGATTTTTCTGCCTTTTCCCTGTACCTCAAACATATTGTGCTCGCTCTTGTTTTAGAAATGCATATAAACGCAGTTGTCACCACCTGAACTATACCTCTTCCATCTTTGCATCATCAACTTTTCTTCTTTTGTGGCTATGCTGACTAATCCAGTTTCCCTGCATCCCCACCATTATTTACTCCATTATTTACTGTTATAGGTATTTTCTATTTTGATTTTTCTTATAGAAGTGTAGTGGTATTTCATTGTAGTTTTAATTTGCATTTACATAAGAGCTAAAGATGGTGAACAGCTGTTCATATGCTTATGACGCTATCCTATAAATTTAGAAGGACAGAAGAAATAGATCAATCCCTCAAAAACTATAAAGGACCAACCAACCACATTGAACCAAGATGAAATAGATAAGCTGACTATTCCTACAATAATTAAAGAACTCAAATTTGTAATTAAAGAGTTCCCACCACAGAAATATCCAGGCACAAACTACTTCAGTGAAGAATTCTACCAAACATTTCACAAATAATTTACAACACTTTTACACAATATTTTGTGGAAAATAGAACAGAATGGAGAATTTCCCAAATCATTTATTGAGGCTGGAATTACCCTGGTATCAAACCCAAAAATAGTACCAAAAAACACACTAAAGAACAATGAACTTAATTCTCACAAAATTAAAACACAAAATTTCTCAACTAAATATTAGTTTATGGGTTTTTTTATTGGTGAGTAATTTTTTTATGAATACACCACAGTTTGTCAACCTATTCCTCTGTTGGTGAACATTTGAGTTGTTTCTTGGTTATTTCTAGACTTTAGCTATTACAAGTAATAGGCAAAGCTATTATTCAGCTGTGCTTACTCATGTACACATCTTTCTATGGATATAGTTTTTGTTTCTCTTGGGTAAATGTTAAGAAGTGAAATGGCTTGAACATAAGCTGGAGGTATATTTTGGTTGTCAAGAATAGAAAAACAGTTTTCCAAAGTGCTTGTGTTTCTTTAAATACCTACCAATACTGGGTAAGGTTTCTAATTCCTACACGTCCTCACTATTACACGGTGTAATCAAACTTTTTAGTGTTAGGCATTCAAGTAAGTATGTAGCAGTATCTCATTATAGATTTATGTCATATTTCCATAATAAGTAATAGTTTGGGTCATATTTTCATGTTCTTATTTATTATCTTAAGACTTACATCTTAACACTTATGTCTTGCCTTTTTATCCAATCTGACAATGTCTGCCTTTCAATCGGAGTATTTAGATCATGTTTTCTGTCTTTCATGTGTTTATTATCTTATTATGTGCCTTTGTTTTTGGATTGAGAAATTTGTATGATTCCATTTCATCTCCTTTATGACCCAATTAGCCTTTCTGTATATGTCTGTCTACATTTTATTGATTGCCATAGGAGTTATAGTATACATCTTTAAGTTAGCAGTTTACTTTAAAGTGATATTATACCATTTCATGTAGATAAGTTAAGTACATTACAATAATACATTTCAATGTTTTCTACTCCTAGATTTATGCTATTGTTGTCATACCTTTTACTTACATATGTTATAAGTTCTACAGTTCGTTGTTGTGTTTTGAAGTCAGTAGCTATCCTATCAATAATTCTATCTAGTTCATTTTTCTTGTAATACATTGTAGTTTTATCCCTAGAAGTTCAAATTAGGCTTTGTGATATATCCCAAGTCTTTACTTAACTTTTGGAGCACATGAAGTGCAGACTGTAACAACAGTTTTAATATCACTGTGTGCTAATTCTAATATACGTGTCTGCTCTGTTTTGATAGATTTTTCTCATCATTATGGATTGTATTTTCTTGCTTCTTTGCACATTTGATAAGCTTTAATTTTATGCCATGAATAAAATGTGTTTTACTTTATTGGATGCTAAATATTTTTATTATCCAATAAATTATCTGCATTGTTCTAGCATCTCATTTAGTTACTTGAAAATACTTTGATCGTTTTGTGCCTTGCTTTTAAGGTATGGTAGACAAGACCAGAGCATGTTTTGCTTAGGGTTAATTTTCCCCCACTATTGAGGCCAGATAATTCTGGATACTTTACCTGATGTATCATGAATTATGAGATTTTCCAGTCTGGCTGGTAGAGCGGACATGATTCCCAGCACTGTGTGGGCGTCAGGTACTATAATCTATAGTCTTTTTCAAGGTATCTTCCCTTGTTCTCAGATGGTTTCCATACATGTATGTATTGACAAGCACTGAGCTGAGCATGTGAAGACGACACTTTTCAGATTATTGTAGTCATGTTTTTGGTAGCTCTCTTCTCTTTGATACTCTGTCCTTCCAACCCTACATACTTTGATCTCCCCGGAGCCTTAGCAACATCTCCTAAACTCAGGGAGTCTGCCGGGTCCCACCTTGGTAGACCCTTTATAAGCAACTGCCTGGAAAGTCCCCCATTGACAAAGCTTACCTTGTTTGTTTACTGTCTTAGAGATGACTGTCCTTTATTACCTGACATCCAGAGACATGAGAAATTTTATTTCAAGTATTTCCTTCCTTCCTTCCTTCCTTCCT
>NC_045436.1:21825567-21825658 GCF_002776525.5 Piliocolobus tephrosceles | reverse complement strand
CTTCCTTCCTTCCTTCCTTCCTTCCTTCCTTCCTTCCTTCCTTCCTTTCTTTCTTTCTTTCTTTCTTTCTTTCTTTCTTTCTTTCTTTCTT
>NC_045436.1:21653294-21825557 GCF_002776525.5 Piliocolobus tephrosceles | reverse complement strand
CTTTCTTTCTTTCTTTCTTTCTTTCTTTCTTTCTTTCTTTCTTTCTTTCTTTCTTTCTTTTCTCTCTTTCTTCTTTCTTTCTCTCTTTCTGTTATTGTTGTTCTTGTTTCAGGTGGGAGGATAAATCTAGTTTCCATTATTCCATCTTGTCTGTAAGCCAAGTAAACATTTTTGATGTCAGAAAATAAACCCATTTAAAATTTTATTTTACTTTATTTGTAGGAAAAAAAAAAAAAAAAACACTCTGTTTCTGTCCAAACAGTTCTGTTCATCAAAGTTACCCTCTAAATCAGAAAATATTTGATCAATCAAACTCTTTTTGGTTTGTTTGTTCATTTTGCTTTGTTTAAGACAGGGCCTTGCTCTGTTGTCAAGGCTGGAATGCAGTGACACAATCATGGCTCACTGCAGCCTCAACCCCCTGGGTTCAGGAGATGCTTCCACCTCAGCCTCTGGAAGTAGCTAGAACCACAGGTGTGCAACACAACACCCAGCTAATTTTTACATTACCTGTAGAAATGAGTTCTCACTGTGTACCTGGGCTGGTCTTGAACTCCTGAGCTCAAATAATCCTCCAACCTTGGTCTCCCTCAAATTCTTTTATGAAAAAATATACTGAAGAGAGAAGAATTTCCATTTAATTAATAAACATACTTGCATTTAATCAATGTGCATGACACTATTAATTTTCTAAAAGAAGTTATTAGTAAATTGTAATGCAAGATCTGTCTGAGAAAATCGAAAGCCAAGCTGATATTTATTACCAAGGAAATAAATACATGTGCTGCATATATTAGGCTATGTTCCACAGATAGAAAAATTCTATCATAGCTGGAAACTGTAGATAAGATGCTCTTGGATCATCCTGAGCCAAGTTGATATAGACTAACTCAAACAAAAACATAGGTTTTGTTCATCCTTCAGTGCCTGTGCTAATATTTCTAACTTTTGGCCTGTGTTTCTTGATTTCTTTTTTCTTCTTGAAGTGATAAAAGAGATCCATATTTCATTACTGGCATCTCTAAACCAGCTTTCATTCTCAATGGCCATATATCTTTTTCCCTGATGTTGTAATGCTTTTGCATCTTGATGTAAGAATAAAGATCATTTTTTGTATTTTTCTTCTGCTTGTCATGATTTCAAATGCATAGGTTATGTCTTGCAAGGGACAATATATATATAACAGAACTAAAAAAAATGAAAAACAGTTTCTGAGATTAAAAACAAGGTAATGAAAGTCTAATAAATAATTAGGAACTAGTATTGTATGTTTAAAGATTTTAGGAAAATTGAGTTTTTATTTTGTTTACAAATTTGAGTTAACAATTATAAATCAGAGTAATCTATCTAGTGATAAATATTGCTTTTAAGTACTGTGGTCAGCAAGATGTCTGAATACTCTTAGATCACTCTAAACCAATTTGCTATTAAATAACTAAAGCACAAATGTAGATTTTGTTAATCCCTCAGTGTCAGTGCTTATATTTCTATATCCGAGTCCTCAGAACAAGGTAAGATATTGCAAAACCCAAGAATTCCCAAGTTCCCAGCACCTCCTGCTCTGCTGAATACCCTAAAGTTTCAAGCTTCTCACCAGTCCTTACTTTTATGCAACTGAGATCCAGGCTGCAATTTCTTATGCTTTCTGGGGTTCTTATTTTTTCCTTTAGATATTCTATGTCTGGCCTCAGTCACTTGTTTTAGTTAAGCTAAATATATTTATTGTAACAGATAAATTCCAATATTTCAGTGGCATGATACAGTTTTTTTGTTATACATTTATATCAAGTTCATCAGGTAGCAGGGAGGACTCTGATCTATACAGTCATTTGGACGCCCATCCTGACAGGGACCTGCTCAGTGTCAAAACGCAGTATCCTGCGCCAAAAGATAGGGATGAGGGAAAAGCTATAATACTGTGTAGATGTTAATAGGCCAAAAGTACTAATATAACTAAAAGTACCAATATTACTTTAGCTGGCATTCCATGAGCCAGAACTCAGTCATTAATACTACACCAACTGTAGACTAGCCTGTGCTCAGGAGAGGGAAACAGATTGATGAACAGTGGACAGTACTGGCCACACATTTATATAAGATGTGGAGTCAACACCCAAGGCCCAGTACTTACACACCTCCATGGAACAAAGCACCATCTAGATATTTGGTATAGATAACAGTAAGAAAGCACTTGAGCTTTAAAGTCAGAGGCACCCAGAATTAAGTCCTAGCTGTGACTTGAAGTGTAACTTTTGAAAATTCTGTGTTAAAGGCCTAACCCTAATTTTCTCAGCATATGATTCCATTTGGTGATAGTGCCTTTAACAAGGTAATTAGGTAAAGTGATACTATGTGGGTGGTCTGAAATCTAATATGACTGATGTCCTTATGAGAGAGGATTAGGACACAGACACATGGAGGAAGACCACGTGAAGATACTGGAAGAAAATTGCCAATCATAAGCCAACAAGAGAGGTTTCAGAAGAAACCAACTCTGCCACTATGTTGATCTCAGACTTCTAGGCTCCAGAACTGTGAGGAGAAAAAAAAATGTCATTTAATCTACCCAGTCTGTGTTAACACTATTTTGGCAACCCTGGCAAACTAATACAGTTCAACTCTAAATAAGTGTTGATGTTAAATTTGTATTTATTTTTGAGACAGGATCTCACTCTGTTACCCAGGCTGGAGTGAAGTGGTATGATCTCAACTCACTGCAATCTCTGCCTCCTAGGTGTCAGTGATCCTCCCTCTTCAGCCTTCTGAGTAGCTGGTGACTACTTAGCTGGTGACTACAGGTGAATGCCACCATACTTGGCTAATTATTTAAAATTTTTTGTAGAGACAGGGTCTCCCTATATTGCCCAGGGTGGTCCTGAACTCCTGGACTCAAGTTATCCTCTCACCTTGGCCTCTCAAAGTGCTGGGATTACAGGCATGAGCCTTCATGTCTGGCAAATTAGAATATTTAAATTGCCAAGTAAATTGCTTACTATATGGAAATCACTCAATAATTGACAGTTTTTTGTACTTCAATTCATACAGGAATGTCTTATTGAAGTTTTGTGATTTACTTTAAAAATTTCTGACAATAAAAATAAATCATTTTTTTTTTTCTGAGGCAGAGTCTCGCTCTGTCACCCGGGCTGGAGTGCAGTGGCTGGATCTCAGCTCACTGCAAGCTCCGCTTCCCAGGTTTACGCCATTCTCCTTCCTCAGCCTCCCAAGTAGCTGGGACTACAGGTGCCCACCACGTCGCCCAGCTAGTTTTTTTTTGTATTTTTAGTAGAGACGGGGTTTCACCGTGTTAGCCAGGATGGTCTTGATCTCCTGACCTCGTGATCTGCCCATCTCGGCCTCCCAAAGTGCTGGGATTACAGGCTTGAGCCACCGCACCCGGCCTAAATCATTTTTATTTAAAGTAAATGGTTAGAATCTCAAAACAAAAGAACAAAAATTCTGGTGATGTTCAGTCTTAAAAATTCTGATAAAATTTATTTTAGTTATAAATGCCTAAAATGTACTGACTTCTTGATGAATGCTGGTAGCCTTTTTTATGTTATCTAACGTAACTCTCTCAGTTATATAACTCTCTATAGGGGTTTTCTTATTGCCAGAATATAACTTTCTGCCAAGACCAACTACAGCCCAGGACACCTAAGTCACTGACTTTTGTTTCATTCAGTCTCTCAAAACAGATTTATAAAAGTGTTGAAATTTTTTATCAATTACTTGAAAACAGTGAGGAGATAGGCACAAATGCAGTATCTAAAGCAATTTAGAGAGGCAAGGAGTAAGTAAATTGTTCTGGAGAACAAGAGGGTAAAATATTTCTGAAAGATCTAATAGGATCCATTATTACAGGCAGTTGCTATTGGTACAGTATCTTGAGAGACAGGGAGGCTTGCTCTGCCAACAGGACGTGTTCTTTTACATGTACTGTTTTGTTCAGCCATCTATGAATAGGCAATTCCTTGTATTGCTTAATCACTATAAAAGAATATGCATCTTCTGCCAGTGATTATTGTTCTTTAGCAATCACTGTCACACTTACGACACCTACACGGTTATTACCTTTATTTTACAGATGAGAAAGCAGAGAAAGAGAGTTTAAATGACTTGGACAGAGTTACACAGTTGGAAACTGGTACAGTCAAGCCTAAATTCAAGCATTCAAGCTTGCATGTTCTTATGTATTGCACAACGCTGGTGTTCAAGGTAGGTAGTAGTATAACCCACAGAGCTAGAGCAAGAGCTTAAACAGGTAAAATAGAAAGAAAGAAGGTGAAAGAGAAAGAAAAATCATATATACAAAATAAATTCATAAATTCATACCTGCATTCATTCATACCTATATTCATATGTAAGTCTTCAAAGAGACTATTATGAGACTATACTTGTCTAGAACATCACTAGTTGTGAATCATACATTAAAAATTTCAGCCAGGTGTGGTGGCTCATGCCTGTAATCCTAGCACTTTGGGAGGCAAAGGCGGGTGGGTCACCTGAGGTTGGGAGTTCGAGACCAGCCTGACAAACATGGAGAAATCCCATCTCTACTAAAAATAAAAATTAGCTCAGCATGGTGGCACATGCCTGTAATCCCAGCTACTCGAGAGGCTGAGCCAGAAGAATTGTTTGAATCCAGGAGACGGAGTTCCCAGTGAGCTGAGATGGCACCATTGTACTCTAGACTGGGCAATAAGAGTGAAACTCTGTCTCAAAAAAAAAAAGTAATTAAAACCTAAGGTAGCAAAGTCTTAAATTAAAGAACAGTCACGGAAAAACATGTAAAATTTAATGATTTCTGTCCTATCATCATACTTGTATAATATAAATTGTATAGGCAAAGTACTTAGCTAGATTCACACAAAAATTGGAGTACAGTAAATTTGGAACATAAACAGAATGCTAAAGATAAAGTAATTTTGGAAAAGGCTATTATTTCTTCTTTACAGTCTTCCTGTTGGTGTAAATATACACCTTTAGCAAATACACAATCATTTTGGAAACACATCTATGTAAATAGGATACTTGCTTTTGTCCACATCTCTTTGAGGAGGTCAGGTGTATTCCTAACTCTTTCCATTTAGTATATCTTTTGTTTACTGTTTGTTTGTTTTTAGTTACCAGCTGCTGTAATCCAAAAACATGATGGTAGTAATGTTTAAAGGACACTCTGAATATCATCAGATATAAGTACATTCAGGGCACATCAACTGTTCTCAGATATAAATATATATGTTTTAGAAAAATTGAGAATTATTCAGCAAATACATTTCCCTATCCCTATGAGATACTGATAAGTTTGTTTCCTAAATTTTTAAGAGAGAGCTTGGGAAGTTGGGAGGTGATGGAGGATATGATTTAGGTGATTGAGGAGATGCTGCTCAAAGGATACAAAATTTCAGTTAAACAGGAAAAACAAGTTCAAGATATTTGTTGTACATCATGGTATCCACAGTTAATAACAATGAATTGTAAATTTTAAAATTGTTAAGTAGTTTTTAAGAGCTCTCACCATAAGTAAATGATAAGCATGTGAGGTAATGCATATGTTAATTGGCTTAATTTAGCCATTGCACAATGGATACACATTTCAAACATTATGGTTTACACCATAAATATAGACAATTCTTATTTGTCAATTGAAAAATAAATAAGAAAAATATTCAAAAAAAGAAGAGTATGACATTCACAGATTTAAGTATGTTAGAACATCTCTTTCATGTGTTAGTCAATAGTTAAGGCGATTTTTCTTGAGTCCTTAGGGAGGTAAACAAAAACACTAACCATTTATTTGCCAGATTGTACTGTAATATTTTATCTAGATACTTTTCATCCTTATAAGTGAATATTTCATTAGGAACATGGACTAGACAAAGATAAAAAAAACTTGAGAGAAAATTTGCTGCATATAGTGTTTAAAAGCAGCATGCTTTTCATTCTGCTCTCTGTATATTAAAAAAGACACAAATTCTGGGTTTTATTATTATTATTATTTTATTTTTGGGACAGAGTCTTGTGCTGTCGCCCAGGCTGGAGTGCAGTGGCATGATCTCAGCTCACTGCAACCTCTGCCTCCCAGGTTCAAGCAATTCTCCTGCCTCAGCCTCCCGAGTAGCTGGGATTACAGGCATGCACCACCACGCCTGGCTAATTTTGTATTTTTAGTAGAGACAGGGTTTCACCATGTTAGCCAGGCTGGTCTTAAACCTCTGACCTCAGGTAATTCACCCTCCTTTGCCTCCCAAAGTGCTGGGATTACAGTCGTGAGCCGGCGCACCCATATTCTGTACTTTTGTAAGTGCAGAATTGGTTCCTGAACTTAGTAACCAGGAGTGTGTGCATGCATATCAGTGTGGAGTGCGTGTTTGTGGCATGGCTTTCTCACAAGCTAGGATCGCTGTAGTTTCCCCACTCTCAAGTCAATGTGCTTTAAGTGGCAGCAGACTCTCTTTACTGTATCCACAGACACCCTGTGTGATTTCTTTTCCCTTACACACTAACAAAACAGGAAAGTTCTGGAGTGCAGCGGCACACTTCCAAATCTTTCAAATAAGATCAAACAGGAAGAAAGTATTTAAAGGTGGTGAAAGCCTTTCTCTAACCAGCGACTTGCCAGCTATGCCCCTTGAGTACATTTCATCCTTTAAAAAAACCTATCGGCTTTAAAAAAAAAAAGAAAAAGAAGAAGAAAGAAGAAAAGTTTCCAACAATTTAAACTCCCAATCACGTTGATACTTAATGCAGTTTCTTTTTTTGGAATTTTATTATAACATTCGCGTTACTGTTGAATGATCAAAAAAATTCCACTGAATATTCTTAGTAGTAGTTTTAATTCTGTCCTTCTAAATCATTAAGCCTCTGCCTTTCATCCTCCATTGGTTTTTTCCATCTTGTTCACATGTTATTTAAGAGCAGATTTAATTTCTGTTAGTAAGTGATTTCCATTTCCATTGGAGTCATACTTTAGTAAAATTCAGCTGCAGAAGCTTATCCCAGGACACTTTATTTCGCATTTCTATTAACTCATGTTCACATTTTATTCAGGCTTCCTTTGTTTTTGCCTAATTTTCTGTCTCAGGAAACAATCCAGGATATCGCGTAACATTCAATTGCTAGGAATCTTTAGTTTCCTCTTGATTATGATAATTTCTCAGACATTTCTAGTTTTTGATGAGTTTGAAGAAAGGAGTATCAGTCAGTATTTTGTAAAATGTCCCCCAGTTGAAATTTTTCTGATATTTTTCACCTAAGAAGACTGAGATTATAGATTTTGAAGAAAATCCCACAAAAGTCAAGTATCAATCTCATCACATTCTATCAAGGGTATATAATATCAACATGACATCACCATTGGTGTTGACTTCGGTCACCTGGTTGAAGTAATGTTTGTCAGATTTTCTCACTGTGAAGTTGCTCCTTTTTTCCTCCTTTCCATTCTGTACTCTTTGAAGGAAGTCACTCAGTGCAGCCTGCACTTGAGAAGGGAGTTACTTTCAATCTACTTAATGAAAGAGTACCTCAGTAACTTGTTTAAAATTCTCCTGCATGGAACTCATGTCTCCCATTTATTGATTTATTCAATCATTTATTTATATTAGTATGAATGCATGAATATTTATTTCTTGGCTATAATCCAATACTACTTCACTTTGCTTCTCAAATTATTACAACTTTGGCCAGGCATGGTGGCTCACACCTGTAATCTCAGCACTTTGGGAGGCCGAGGTGGGTGGATCACCTGAGCTCAGAAGTTCGAGACCAGACTGGCCAACATGGTGAAACCCCGTTTCTACTAAAAATACAAAAATTAACCAGGCATGGTGGGGTGGCTCCTGTAATTCCAGTTACTCAGGAGGCTGAGGCAGGGGAATCGCTTGAACCTGGGAGGCAGAGGTGCAGTGATCCGACTTCACATCATAGCACCCCAGCGTGCGCAACAGAGCAAGACTCTGTCTCAAAAAAAAAAAAAAAAAAAAAAAAAATTCCAGCTTTGTCCACTGGGGACTCTTTTGTCCACTGGGGACTCTTTGTGTCTCTTTCACGTGCTCCATCAAGGAGGTGGAATTTTTTGTTTGGTTTCATTGTTGGTTTTCGCTTTGAGCACCTTCTTGCTTCATGGAAGTACAGGTGTTATTGTTATGTATTCCTTGCCCCAGTTCTAGAATCAGCCTTTGCTACCAGGGGCTCTGGTTCCCTTTGATTGAATAATGAAGTGAGAAACTGAGATCTGATTGCTAGAGGTGCTTGTTGCTACCAGCTGTCATTGCTTCTAGGCCCACTCACTGACAGGATCAGCTTAATTTTAAAATACTGGATTCCCGATGTTACCGAAAGACATTCCCACCCTGTGGGAATATTGCTGAAGAGGCAGAGTTGTGTTAATTTTTTTCCACGTACAAGGTCACTTAGTTAAATAGCACCAATAATTGTAAGTAGCACTTTCCCCTTGAAAGTAATTATGGATAAAAGCTTTGCTTAATCCTGATAATGAAGTCTTATTGTGTTCTTAGTAAAACAAACAAACAACAATAACAAAAAAAAAAAACAAAAGTTGTACTTGCAAACTTTCTATCAGTAATTTTTTAATATGTTTTTATGGCACTTTATACTTGATAATGTGGTTTATCCTGAGAGTTAAAAAGAGATGATACTCATATGGTATTTTTATAATTGGATTCTGCAAAACTCAGAAAAGTGAATGAATTTCCTCAAGTTCAGACAACCTGGCACAATTGGAATGTAGTCTAACATATTTGAATATTTTGCATTATACTATGTTGCTTAACAAAGAATTGAGCTCATTTTTATCAGTTACTCTGTTGTTTTCAATAAAGTAGAATAACATCGTTGCATCACTGACTTATTATTATACAAATTAAAAGAATATGACCTCAGCATTTCCTTTATCTATCTCAGATAAAATATAGTTTAAATGCAGTGATAAATAGACAGATAGGTGATAGATGATTACTAGATAAATATTTGGAGAAATCAGATGTCTTCCCTACCTTTATCAGTGACTTCTATAAACTGCAATGTAAATCACCCTCAGAAAGAAGAATCATTTTGCTTTCATTCTTCTACTACCTCTCATAGCTTCCTTAAAAGAGCTATTTAATGGATATTTATGCCAATGCTTTCATATTAGAAAATATTGCTCCAGTATTTTTGCTTTTCTCAGTTGTCTAGTCTAGTGATTAAATGCCATTACTTTGCAAATATTATTCATAATATATAAACACACTTGTTGAGCAAAGCACCTTTTTGTCTCTGTTAATGAGTTTGTTGGCATTATATATTTCACATTTCTCCTTTTTTAGTGCCAGTGTTTTTGTATTTTTCCTATAGACTGTGTACTTTCCAGTTGCGTTTCAAAACAAAAATGTTCATCTTTCTCTTTGATGAACCAAAATTCCCCTTGTGTCCTGGGATTGGTAACAGGATAATGAAGAATTATTTTAACTTATTATTGATAAACATCTCCACCATTTTCTTAGAATATTTCATCTTCATGCTCATTTTTATGTATTGTCATATGTATGTTTCTCTCAATTTTCCTTAATAATTTCCTTCATTGAAGTATAAAGGTCAGCTTTCCTGTCATATGTGTTCTTCACAGTAGTGTAGGATGTAGAGAAATCTTTTATTAAAAAATACATTATCTGCAAATACAACTTGATGAAAAATTAATATAGAGACTCTTTCACATACTATTTATTTCATAAATCATCATCCCTTTTTACAAGCCTTAAAAAAAATTGTGTATTTTAATGCAGTCTTATTTTTTTTATCCAGGTTTAAAGCATGCACATTGGAATTCACTACTGAAGTTGTCTTGCTTTCAGCTAAAGGAGTTAAAATTATATTTTTATTTTTATTTTCTGCATGGATTTTTGATTTCTGAGGAAGAAAAATTGGATATTTCATGTCCATTTTAAAACCTGTTTCAACATATTTTTTAAAATAAAAATATCTTCTACATTCATTCCTTAGTTCACATATTTATTCAAATGGATTTAAATCTTGCTGTAACTTAACTAGTGTCTGCTCTGCTGTGTATGATTCACTCTTATATGTAAAAATTATTTCAATAATGCGATAAGCTTAGACAAAGGTTTCAACAGCATTGTCTTAGTTATGGTATGCATTTTCATTTATGTATACTATAATACTTACAAGCATTTTCCTGTTTAGGCTTAATTCTTTATTCTTGTATCTTCAACTATGAATTATGCTATCTATAATATGCATGCTCCTATGAAGTGGTTACCTTTTCAGTCTAAGCCAAGCATAGTTAAAGTTGTAAAGAAGAGGTTTCTAAAGATGGTTCCCAAGAATCCATGAAGTGAGAAAATACGAGAAAGTTGACATGAATGGGTATCAGACAAAACCAGAAAAAGTGGCTTTGTCATGGAAGCAGGTAACCAATGTAGACTTCAACCTAATCCCATATAACCAGTCTAAAGATTCACCATGCTTTGCATTATGATAGAAAAAAAATGTGTTTTTATGAAAAAACATTTTATTTTCAAATAATGTGATATGTTTTATTATTATTAATGTATAGATTTTTAGTAAATCAGGGCTGTGGCTAGTTGGTTCACTGATGAATATCTCTGGTAAAGTGTGTTTCAATTTCACAAAATATCAGTATTCCCTGTACTCTACCTCTAACCATATAAATATAAAACATTTATATTTTATACAGTATTTGTGAAATATTTCTTGGCTTTTATGGATGACTGTCAAAGATATATTTGTCACTGCTGCAAAACAGTAGCCTTAGATTTTAAAAAAGCATATTTCTAGTTAACAAACTTGATTGGCAGATTACATATTTATAGCATACCTAAAATAGACAAATGATGTAATGCACAAGAAAGTGAATATAAAAGTAACACAGTGCCAGAAAGTGTGAGTTTCTAATATTAATATGTATGCTTATTTAATGAAACGAACCATATTTAAATGGTATCAAAGCCATGAGAATGAAAGAGAACTTAAAATTATAAATATTGCTTACTTAAGAGCTTTCTCTTTTGATGAATCCCTACTATAGAGCTACATAAACTATTAAATAAATAATAATAAATTTGTTGATGATTAATTGGATTATACCTGATTGTGAAATAACTGGACAATCTAAAATGTAATGCCCCGTATAGATTCTTCCTATAATTTCTGTACATCTCATTAAGTCATTTCTATTCTATACTAATCAAGGAGAAAATACTAGCACATTATAACTGAAGTATATAAGAAGAAAGCAAGCCAGAAAATATTAACAAATTTATAGCACAACAAAAGATACCACTTACATTCAGAATCTCTTAGACCTGCGTACTTTAATATAATGGTAAAGCAAAATAATTATGTAGCTACCTGTGTTTTTTGGATCTTATACCAACAACACTTTTTCCTTGATTCTCTATTCCAGAGAAGGAACACATAATCTTCAAAGGATATGAAAATTGTATATTGGCTCTAGAATTCTGATCTATATAATTCTTTGTTTGCTTGCTTTCTCCTTAATGAGGGTAATGAGCCACTGTTGTTCAAAGATAGAGCAGCCTGTGTATTCTAATTGAGATCCATGTTGTCTCATACTATGAGTTCCATTCACATAAATCAAAAATGGTCCTTTGTGAAAATTTTTAAAAGTTGAGCAAAAAATAAAATAAAATAGAAGCAAACAAAGCTTTCAACAAGCTTTCATCATATACTGATTGAACAGGTACTTGGCTATGAATATGGTTACCTAACTAAAGTTATCTCATTAGTCTGGTTTTATAGTACCTCTTTTATGATCCACATATCACAAAATTACATTCACATTAAAAATAACCATCTGGCATACATCATTTTATGATATTGGCAAATAAATCTACATACTGCAATATGGTAAAATATATTGATCTATAAACTACAACACTGAACAACAAATCGACCATAAACTAAAACCCCAAGCATCCCTTCAACACTAAAACTCCCATTTCCAGGCTTCCTCTTGGGCAGTGCGAGCTGTCACTGGATCCCCAACTCTTGAAGCATAACAAAGATCACAAATAACTTTTGCATGACAACACAGCCAACCTCACAGCTTAGACAACCCTTCCAAGGGCGGGAAGAAGTTCAGGAAGAAGTCATGAACTTATATATGCTGTGTATTGAGTACTCTATTTGCTAGGGTTATGGCTGAATATTTTCCAATGTTTGCTTTGAGAGAAAAAGTAAATACTGTTTAAGGGGGATCATTAGCAGTTGAACAATTTGAATTATTTGTCTTTCATGTAGCCCCTTCCAGATTTTACATAAACCAGTTACGTGATGGAAGACAAAGACAATTCAAACAATGAGACATTAGTAATGCTACTCTTCATTTAAATATATTTTTAATGCATAGAATTATAATGCATCTTTAAAATACAGATAAGAAAAAAGCAGAAAAGAAAAATGTCTCACAAAATTATCATCAATACAAACAATCTTGTATTATGTTGGTGCAAGGTGACCTAGATAAATAGATACATATTGTATGAAGGCATTATTATCTGACCTTGAGTGTCTTCCCCCATTACCTTTACTCAATGACTGTCCTACAGTTCGGGCTATAAGACCTTGTCCAATAAGGCCCCCAGGTGGGGCAGCATTATTGGAACAGATGAGTAAAACAAAGAGAGCAAATGCTTGGTTGCAGGAGGAGGTCTTAACTTTTAGCCTGTCCAATTATTTTACTACCAAGGCTGAACCATTTCTTAGCCATAACTGTTCAACTGCATTTTGGACAACCTTATCAGTATGTTTTTCAATAGATGAAATTTACCTGAACACATTTTTGTGACTATAGATATATTCGGACTCATTCCTGTCTTCTTATTTGTGTTTTCAACTTACCATCACTTTAGATTTAATTCCTTCTGCTCAGATTGGTTGAGATTTCTTTGTTATATAGTTGGGTTTTTGGTTTGTTGTTGTTGTTGTTGTTGTTGTTTTTCCTTAAATGGGTGGAACATTATTCATCCTGTGTCTTTGTTTCCATTCTTCTATTTTCTGAGACTTTATTCATTTCCCTCATCTTGACTTTTTATCTGTTTATTCTTACCTATGCTTTTCTTCTTCTCCTGAATAATTATTCTAAGAATATTACTGAAGTTGCTTCTTAAGAGAAGCCTTATCTTATTATCCTACTCCCTGACAGAGGCTAAGCTGTGTTCCTTTTGTGCTTTCATTGCCCTTCTTTTAATTTTTTGACCTTATTCACTGCTTATCACAAAGTAATGAAATTGCTGGAAGATACATCTGCACTTAACTGCAAACATTTTGGGAAAAGGCATTGTGTCTCTCATAGTATTTTATATCCCACACAACACAGTGCCTGGCAAACAGTAGTCAGACACCTGTTGCATACAGGAAGGCATGGATGGATGTCAGGTATGTTTATCTTCTGGAAATCATTAGTGAATGCAATGGAAAATATATACTTGATTCCAATAGGCTATGCTATTTTTCTTTAGTTCTCAGTATTTGCAACTGTTCTGAGGCAACTTTAGGCTCATTGTTCTTATTAATACTGGTAATATCTGAATCTGACATTTCTGCACAAGTTAACTTTTTGAAATTCCATAACTCCTGTTTTGTTTCTTTGTGGTAAATACGGGCAAGACATGAAATAAATGTAAGTGCATTAGAAGATAATTAGTTCTTAGAGGTTTCAGTTCAGCTTTATGATCTCTTCTAAATTGCATGCTTTCTTTTTATTATAGTGAAATAGTTGTAGTTTCTTCTGCCTACTCAAAAACATTTCTTTACAATTTGACTCTAAACTACAGATTTTACTGATTCACTGAGAGTATATAAAAGTGAGACAACTTCTCTCATTTTCCACTATGATTTCCAAAAGTGCCTTGTCTATCACTTCAGTGAGTGAGTCTTAAAACTGTTGCATTTTTAACTTGTTCAGGCCTCACACACTTTTTTAAAGTAAGGATGTTTCCCTATAAAACTCTGCAAGCAAAGTTCACATAATTTAAGTCTATAGTTAAAATTCCATTATAGTATTTCGTTGCATTTTAGGACAGTTTTCTTTCTTCCTTTCTTCCTTCCTTCCTTCCTTCCTTCCTTCCTTTTTCTTTCTTTCTTCCTTCCTTCCTTCCTTTTCTTTCTTTCTTTCTTTCTTTCTTTCTTCCTTTCTTTCTTTCTTTTTTTTTTTTTTTAGATGGAGTATCGCTCTGTCTTGCCCAGGCTGGAGTGCAGAGGCACCATCTTGTTCACTGCAGCCTCTGCCTCCCGGGTTCAGGCAATTCTCCTGTCTCAACCTCCAAGTAGCTGGGACTACAGGCCTGTGACACCACACCCAGCTAATTTTGTATTTTTAGTAGAGACAATGTTTCACCATGTTGGCCAAGCTGGTCGCAAACTCCTAGCCTCAGGTGATCCATCCGCCTCAGTCTCCCAAAGTGCTGGGATTACAGGAAGACAATTTTCTAATAAGTGATAAGTCCCTTTTTTCTACCCTCTACTGAAAGTCAGAGTTAATTTTGCATCCTTTACTTTCTTTTACATTTATTTTCTGCCTTGACGTAACATGTACAACGATGATGCCTCTATTTTAATCCAGTCACTGGTTCTTTGAAGCCTTTTTAAATTATAAGCTCCCCAAGGACAAATGTTCCACCTTCTTTCTTGCTGAACTTCTCACAGTATCTGCACATAATAGGCATTAGAAAATTTTTGTTGACTTCACTTGATTTAAGAGCATATAGTTCTAAGAGATGATTTAAATTGAAGTTAATGTTGTTTATTAAAACAGATGAATAGAATACATAGATCTATATTTACATTATATAGATTTAGATAGATGTTTTTCCTCAGCACCTTGCTTGTGTTCACTTAGTAACAATCCATATGTACTACTCTATTCTCTGTTTCTCATTCTATACCTTTATTACTTTTAATACTTCCTGTTACATTAGGTAAATGTGATATAATGTATTATCTGGTGCCCTAGCATTACAGCAATTTTTTTCTGTAACAGCAAATATGTAGATTGATTTTTATGAGAAAAAAATAGCTGAGAAAATGATTCAAGTTTAAGATTTAGATAGAAAAAAGAATGTAGATAATTTTAGTAATTTATTTTTATTTGTATAAATAACCAATTAATTAGGAAAATAGCAAATTAACTGTATTCTCAATAACCAACATATGACACAGCACCCTAAATGTATATAAAAATTAACACATTGGAAAATTGAGCATTGTGCTGCTTTTCCTGAACCATTTTTAAATTGTAAAACTAATTAAAGTAAAAATGATTTAGTTTCACACTACAATGTCAGCAATTATATATATATGTTGCTAGTGTTAACCAATACATTGCATATATTTCAAGATAAGGCATGTTTTCTATCATCAAAAGGAATATTAAAAAGTATATTATGCACATAATGCTATTACAAACACTACTAAAGGTATTAGTTTTCTAAATTAATCATCAGATAGAGACCTGTAAATTACTTCAAGTCCAAATGTGACATATCACAGGCTTTGTTAATTACTTATGTTTCAATATTTCACATATAATGAAAGAATAAAATAGTGGAACAGAGAATTAAAAATACTTGTTGCCACCATTTGTGGTGATCTTTTAACTGAATATTTTCAGGAATTCTTCAACAAAGCCATAGCCAACATATACAATGAAGTACAATATGAATCGGTCCTAAATTAAGTGTACCACCATTTCCACATATAGTAAACCAACTCTTCATAATTCCCAAATGTGCATATGCTCCAGGCTGCCTTATGTATTAAGTTTCACTATGATAAGAAGTGAAAGACCGCAGCTTCCCTGCGGGCAGCATGTCCTGGCCCAGCAGCCATGCATACCCATGATGTGGGGTAAAAGCAGAGGAAACTAGTCAAAATTGAACCCAGAGAAGTATCTTGAAACCTAAAGCTACTTGTGAATAAGAAATTAAATAGGAGTGTGGGCACCAAGGAAATCATGCATTCAAATTTAAGCCATCTAGATTCACCCTTAAAAATCACAGAAATGTCTATGGCATGGCCTATTAAGCTAAACTAAATTCAGCCAAAGTTGTGAAAAAGGCTAGCGTATCTTTCTTCTAATTGTTCAAAATCTTTTCTCCTCACCTAAGATTCTGCTCTCTCCATCCTTTTTTATGTTCCAGGTTTCCTCTATGGTACCACTTCCTTTCATAATAGAGAACCTGTTTCTACGTCTGCTCTACTTATTGTAACAGTTTATCCTTTGTGAGTCTCAGACTTCAGGGAGCTTCCTCCAGGAAGGAAGGATCAGAACACATTGAGGAGGATCAGCAACTTACCTGAAATGAGATGCTTATGCATATTTGCATAGGATTATGTCTAGGTAGCATTTGATAGCTAGAAATTTAACATTTCTGGCATTTTATAATAATTATCTACTAAAACAGTTCAAGCATTGATTTTCCCAGTATGAAATAAAATTTCACATGTAATATACTAGTTTTTAGTATTTTTAGATTTCAGATAAGAATTGTAGAAGTTTAAAACTGCAACAATGATTTGGAGATAACTAGATAAAGAATCAGGTTTATAGAGGTGGAAAGGGTTGAAGAGAGTTGCACAATATAACAAAATTATTAAGTAATAGAGTTTTAACATGAACTGAAGATTAAACTTGGAGAAGAATCCAGGTCACAGAGGTGTAAGTAGTCATAAATGAGCTCACCTCTGCTGTTTTGCCATTGAAAAATATGCCTCAGCTGGTATAAAGTCATTAAAATGTGTTATTACCTATCTTCAGTTGGTAAAACGACCTTCTGGAAAAGGTGAGATTTGGGAAGTACTCGGATTATATGGTTTCAAGGCAGGGAGAATAGAAGGAAAGCTATTAGAATGGGGAATTCCGGTGATCTGATTAGAGTTAATTTGAGAGAAAGGCATTGCAAATGTCAGAGGCAAGCCAGGAGAAATCTAATGCTGGTGGAAATGGTCACTGCATTTGTGTTCCCATCAATAGGGCATTCTTTCACAGAAATGATGGCATTGTTAGGGAGATGATTCATAAACCGAAAAAAAATAGCTTTATAGGGTGAGGGGCAGGGAACAACTGTCATGGAACCATCATTATATATAATAAAATATATTTTAGTTAGCATAACTAGATCACATAGCAAAACTTTGAATGTATTTATTACAGTTGATGGCACCAGATTTATTGAATGTTATATTCATAAATTTCCTGTTAAACCTGTTTTGCTTTGGACTTCCAGTTTAATGTTAGAGATGCAGAGAGCTGGAGAAAGTGTCACTCTCACTCGTACAAGAATAAATGTTGAACAGTGTGCATTAACAATTTATTTTCAGCCTATCAGAGCAATGAGGTTCTTTGAACAGTAAGTAACCCAAAATATGGACAGAAACAGGCACCACCAGAGAGACACAGGATCTGAGCACCTGCTTAACAGGGACGGAAGCCATGAAAGATTCTAAGAAGATTGAACTAAATATTTATCAGAAATTTTAAAGGTAAATTGTGGGATAATGTGAGAATATGAAGATTTGGAGGATCACAGAAATGCAGGAGAAATACAGGATTTTACACCCTCTTGCAGGTGTTTCTTCCAAAACCCCAGTAAGCACTCATGGGGCAGCTGGGAGAACCTTGAGAAGTTTCCCTAGTGGAGCTGGCTGGGAAGAGGAGAGAAGCCACAGCCCAAGCCTTAGGTTTTGCCTTAGGCTTTGCCCTTGATGCCTATATGACCTTGGGCTATTCTCTCAGCAGTAAATTTGGTAGAAATAGGGCTCCCTTCATTTGTTCTGTGTCTCTCAAAAGTCAATATTTTTCATCGGCTGACGTCTGATATCTTAAAAACCATTGTTTTCATACAATTGGGGCAATTTTTTGTTCGTTTGTTCTGTTTTGTTTTCTCAAGAGAGATGCTAAAATCAGTCTTTGTTTCTCTATCTTGGGCAAAACCTGAAATGTCATTTATGGATATAAATTCAAAGATAATGAATAAAATATTTGAAAGCAGAATCTGACTCTACATTAATAAAATAATAAACCATGACCTAATAAGACTTACTCCAGGAATACTAGGTTGATTTAATATTAGGAAATCCTTTAATACCATACACCATATTAATAAATCTAATTTAAAAACCATATAATTTTCTTGCTCAATGTGGAACATGTCTTTGCCAAAATGTCACATGCAATCATGGTTTAAAACTCTCAGGCATATAAGAATTGATAGATAATTAATATGATGAATTATTATATATGTATATATATAGACACACACACACAATGTGTATCTGAAAAGCCCATGTCATGCTTAATCAGAACCACTAAAGTCTTTTTGATGAAAATTCAGAATTAGGCAAAGGTGTTCACTGACTTCATTAACATTTAAAATTGTACTAGTAGCGACTGCCCATACAATTGAACAAAAGAATTCAATTAGAAGCATGAGAATCGTTAAACACAAAAATACATATAATTAAAAATATTATTTTAAATGATATGATATGATGATATGCTCAAAAAGCTGTACAGAACCAATGTTAAAGCTAACTGAAGCAATGAAACAATTCAATAAGGTAGCCTGGTATAAAATTCACATACACAAATAAAAAGCCCTCATATGTATAAGAAATAATAGTAGAAACATTTCTGTATACAATAGCAAAAAAGAAGATTAAACACTTAGGAATAAATTTAAGAACAGATGCACAAAACCTTATGAGGAAAACTATAAAATACTCTTGAAAGACAATGAAGTAGACCTGAACAAATGGAAACACATCCCCTTTCTTGGATAGGATGACTCTATGACATAAAAATGTTAATCCTCCTTAAGTGAAATTCTAAATGAAATGCAATCCCTCTGAGACCCTCTAAAGCTTACTGAATTAGAGAAGGTGATTACCAAAGTTTCTGGCGAATAAACAAATATACAAGAGTAGCATAGAAAACACAAATAGAAAATCTATAATGGGGGACTAGCCTTCACAGGCTAAAACCATTCTAGCGAGAGTATAGGAAATAGACCAGTGGATGGGATAGAAAGCCCAGAAATATATCCAAGAACTTTTGGAAATTTAGTGTATGATAAAGGTGGAGTTTCATCATTAAGGCAGTGGTGGAATTTATAATAAATGATACTGGAACAATTGGGTAGTCATTTAAAGACAAAAGAGATAAAATTGAATGCATATCTTATACCTTACACTAGAATAAATGCCAAACCATCAGTCCTTTAAATGTAAAAAAAGGAAACAAACAATAGAAATAGTAAAAAGAAACATGAGTGATTTCCAAGCTGTTTCACTGTGACTCCAAAATTAAAATCTACTGAAAGAAATGTTTAATATGTGTGTGCATATATATGTTCAAATATATCAATATATGTAAATTGCATAGCCAAAAAAGGATATGATTAAAAGACAACAAACACTGAGAGAATATTTGCAGTATGTATTACAGACAAATGGCTTACATCCCTAATATATAAAGCAGTCTTAATTAAGAGACAGAAGACCAAATATCCAATAGAAGAATACAAATAAAACAATAGCCAGATAATTCTTTTTTAAAGAGTAAAAAAGTTCTCTTAAAATGTGTGTACACGTTCAAATTTACTCATAATAGCTGCATGTAAATTAACACTGATAAGCATTTTTAGTTATCATCTTAGTGAAAATTAAACTATACACAACAGTACATTTTGTTGGTGTGACTGACAGTAGCGAAACTGAAACTTTGTGGTATAAAAATGTTTAAATTTCTTGGGGGGGAATGCAAACAAGTATAACCTTCTGGAGTACATTTTGGCAATACATAATAAAACTACAGGTTACTTACCTTTTGACTCAGGAGTTTCATTCCTAGGAATTTATCCTGAGATGATCACCTCCAGCAATGCAAATTAATAAGAACAGGAATATTCATCCCAACATTATTTGTAATTTTGAAGTATTGGGGAAAAAAACCTAAATACCCACATGTAAATCAGAGGTTGAATGATAGATCCACCCAGAAGAGAACTTTGCAGCTCCAAATAATAAAAAGAAACATATCCATACAGATATGAAGTCAATTCTACAACATATTTTAAATGAAAAGAGAAAAGTACAAAAGAATAGCTATAGTGTGATGAAATTTCTATAATAATGACATATAATAAAATATACATGTGTCTGGTAATTTAGGAGAACATAAACACAGGAATGATAAAACAAATTAATTAGACTGGTTACCTATTGTGGTAGATGTAAGGTAGGTGAAAAGAATGGGGAAAATAGAATAGGTAGACAGGATGAGGGAGAGGAACACTTCTCTAAGTATCACATTTTATTTTGTAACTGTTCAAATCATGGTAATGTCTCATAGACCCAAAGATACATTATAAAAATTAATCAGGATATAGAAGAACCAAAAAATGGGATCCAAAGAATAATAAGGGAATGTTAAGTGTACTATAAATGAATAATATAATCAAAATTATTGTAATGGGGAAAAACCAAATCTAAGTAATTTTGGAAAACAGTGTTTTGTCTGTTTGCTATAAAGCTAAAGAGACAAAATTATAGGCATGCGTGCACACACACACACAAACTGTACACAGATTATATGTTTTAATTTGGAAACTTACTTTTTACAGAGTTATGGGTTAGTAATTTGGAGACTATTTTATATGTATTGTATTATCAGATTGAGCAAATAAATATATTGTGGATACTACGAGCCAGATTTTCATTGCCAGTGAAAAATGTTACAAGTAAAACAACAGAGTTAATCTATGATATTGGAATCAACTTTTGTACCATCAGTCCAAACTCATGGTTTTAAATATGTGTAGATAGAAGATCATTAGGTAGATATTGAGATAGATAGATAGATAGATAGATAGATAGATAGATAGATAGATACATACATACATACATACATACACACACACATACATACATACATATGTGTACATATTTCCCTACTTTTTCTAGCTCTGCCCACTAGGAGGATCTAGAAACAGTTTAGTTTCTGACCAGAAAGTTAAACAGTGATAAAATTAAGAAACGGAATCTTATCAAAAACACTAGAACCAATTTGAAGGAGTTCCCAATGGCTATTTCCTGGTAAATTTTAGCACCTATATAATGATAATATTGAATAATAACCCATAAAATAAAATACATATCATTGAACAATATTAATAAAACTCACAAAGAAAGAAAAAATGACAAGGTATAAATCTTTCCCACTGTAAAGTCCTAATTAATAAATGTAGAATGCATGATGAACATAGAAAGTCACCATTTGGCAGACACCACAGTAATAATTATTGCAAGCAAGAATCATTAATGAATGCTAAAATTAGATGCTAAATTGGATGACAAGAAATAGGATAATTACATAGACTTGAAGTTTTTTCCTAAAGGCAAAAAAATAGTAACTTTATAGTTGAAATGTCTATCAAGCATCATCCTAGCTAAGTAATTAAAGTTAACATTACCAGTGATAAGATACATGAATATTCATATTTTCTGACATACTGTACTGAGAAAGACACATCCCCATTGTGGTATTCTTGCCAAAAATGCTAAATATAAATTTTATCCAGGAGAAAAATCAGACAAAACCAAAGTTGTAAAATAGCTTTCAAAGGATCAATTCATGAAAGACAAAGAAAGGTGGAGGAACTGTCCCAGACCGAAGGTCACTAAGGAGGCAAGACAACTAAATGTAATGTGGGTTACTTGACCAGTAAAAAGATATCACTGAGACAATTGGTGAAATTTAATAAGATCTGCAGATTAGTTAATAGTATTTATTAAATTAATTTCCTGGTCTACATAATTGTACTACAGTTATTTAAAATGTTAACATTCAGAAAAGCCTGGCAAAGGGTATGTGAAAACTACTTCCAGCATTCGGGGAACTACTTTTTATGTCTGAAGTTATTTCAAAGTAAAAGGTTATAACAGTGATAAAAAATAATAAAAGATATACCCTCCACATTAAAAAAATAAATCTGAAAAACATGTATCTGTTAATTAAATAACTATTTCTATTTAGAATTAAAATAAAAGATGTTTATGGGACAGCCAAAATGTAATATTTAGTTCTATTTACTTTCCACTATACAAGCATAAAAGAATCTCAAACAATAATGGAAGAGCAGGTCAGATCATTCATGTAAAAGTCAAAAGTATTACATACAGCCCTATATATTCTGTTGTCTCTTTTATGTAACCATGTATAATGAAAGTATTTCAATCAGACCATTGATTTTTAATGTGAGAGTACATTGGACTTTTGGTTTAGTTCATCTTCAATGCTAAACACTAAAGATTATATTTGTGATATGAGTGATAGTGAGATAATTACAGATCTATTTCCAGATGAACTTCCTCCTCTCATTGTTTAGTAGAGAATATCTAGTTAATTGAATGTGTTAGCATTTGGAACAGTGTCAGGAGTTATTAGCTATTATTGTTGTTGTCACTGTTATTATGAACTTGATGTCATTGCCCTCTCTGATCTTTAACAAACATAACTCATCAAGCAAGTTTTAATTTTCCTTTAAGCTGTTCAACCCTGAACTACTTACATTTCAGGCACTAAGTGATTTAATACAACCAAGTAGAAAAGCACCATTGAATTATTCAAAAATTAAATTCCATAGCACTCAAGCATCAAAGTAGACCTGCTTAAATTGGCAGCTTTCAGTCTCTCTAGTGCGCCTGCTTCATGACCTTTGAGAAGGCAATGATCTTTAAGTCATCTTGTTCTGCTTCATGTTCTGCTTTGTGTTTGGCACATAAAATCATCTAAAATAACCACCACCCATGAATGTCAACGGAATTGTGCTATTCTCTTTTATATACTTGGTTTGTGTCACGTAAGACAAAAAAATGCAAAGAGAGAGTTTGGACATTTCGCCAAAGCACAATAGTGACTCATGTTTTAAGCAGATTAAGCTGTATCTTTCACTTATATCCAAGAAACTAAATAACAAGATAAACTATGGAGCAGAGATTCCGAAATGCTTTGGAGAGATTGTTGAAAAAATTTACATTAGTATGTTTATAAGGAAGATAATCTCTCTAGACCTAATGAATAACATTTCTAATTGCAATCCTGGGAATGAAGTTGTCCGAAATTATTCCTGTGTAGACATGTTACAAGGTTGGAGGGACGGGGGAAGGAGAGTCCATTATGAAAAGGATTTTGAAAGATTCTCTCGGATCCCAATCTCAAGAATGTAGTAATTCTTTAACAGAATATACATGAATAAACATAACAGAATGCAGGACCTCTGTATAATTCAGTTTATTAGATAAGTGTATATTCAAATCTCCATGTTTTAAGGTTACATTTTAGATACATACATAAAATCAATAAGATTTTGAATCTATTATGTGTTTTCTCTAACTCATTATTTTATCTTATAAAAATGTAAAAAAGAAACTATTTAACTTGTGGCAGTATAATCTTAAAGAAGAGCTTTGGGAACAATGAAACAAATATAAAAAGTAGTTTAATATTCTGATCTGCTATAGTCCCTTCTGAATCATAAAAGAAAGTAATGATCTTAGTTTGAATTGAATAGGATCTCTAGGGATATATAATTTCATACCTTTGTTTAGGTGAAAGACTAGAACCTAGAAAGACTGGAAACTAGAAATTGTATGTTTGACTCACTAATAAGGACAGATATATGGTGCTTTAATTCACCCATTAATTAAGAAGTTACTGATTATCATGATCTTTGCAAAGTGCTGGGGAAAATAGCAAAAGATAAGGGAAAAAATGTATCTTCACAAAGTTTATTAGATCATTATTTAAGTTGATTAAACTAATTTAATACATATGAGTGAAATGACAAAGCTGCACAAAAATTGTAAAAAACTGATAAAGAAAAAATTCATGCATTCTCAGTAGAAGGCATTTTATGGACATGAGTCATTTTGGTTTTGCTAGCAATAATCTCGGGGTTTCTATATGTAATCCTATATTTCATTACTCAAAATTTATTTAAAAAGATCTTTCAAAAATTTCCTCTGCAAGAGTTTAATGCCTTGTTTTTGTCAAAATACTCAGCCTCACTATTTTATTGTCATATTTTCTGTGGATATGGATCCAAGATTTTGGAGGCCTGACACCTTTATAGTTTTTGGAGCTCACTTTAATGAAAAGAATTCAAACATTATAAATGTTTGAAGCTATTTGTTTAAATATTTTTAGAATAAAATATCACACTTATTACTTATTTTTTAAAGTTATAAAATATTGTAAAATGGGAAAATTCTGAAAAATTATTAAGCCTGTTTTATAATTGACCAACTGACATGCTAATAATTCTTTCCTTTCCAGTTGCAGTCAGCAGAGGATTCTTTTCAGAATTTTTAATTTGTAATTCCTTCCTTCAAAAAAGATATGTTACTAGAAATTAATCCTAAGATCATAATTTAATAAAACTAATAAATAGAAAAATGAATTTGACTAGTTTCTAGGTCTTTAGGGCTCCAGTCATATTTTTCTTCTGCCATCTACATGGTTTGGGTACCGGGTACCATAGGACAGATATAAATCACCATGTGACCTCTGGTTCAGAAGTTTCATAACATGAGACAAAGCAGGTAGGCAAGGGGGAATTAGGGGTACCCCTGAAGGCCATTCTCACATCAGAATGTCAAGCAAGAACTTTTACACACACAGGAGGATGCCATTTTTTGCTTTATTGCCTCTCAGCCCCAAAATAACTCTTCATTCCCTGTTCTGTGAAAATGAATCTGGGCCCTTTAAATATTGTTTCTTTGCCAGCTGGCACAATGTTAAGATGTTTTTAAGCAGCAGGTATGAGACAGTGCAAACATGAAGGAGATTTATTACTTGATTTCAGCTACTGTGCTTTTGTCTTTCTTTAAACTTTTAATTTCAGGGGTACATGTGCAGGTTTGTTACATAGGTATACTTGTGTCATGGGGGCTTGTTGTACAGATTATTTCATCATCCAGGCATTAAGCCTAGTACCCACTAGGTATCCTTCCTGATCCTCTCCCTCCTGCTACCCTCCACCTTCAAGTAGACCCCAGTGTTTCATGTCGTCTGCCATGTGTCCATGTGTCCTCATCATTTAGTTTCCACGTATATGTGGTATTTGTTTTTCTGTTCCTGCATTAGTTGGCTAAGGATAATGGCCCCCAGCTCTTTCCACGTTCCTGCAGAGGACATAATCCTGTTCTTTTTTTTTTTATGTCTGCATAGTATTCTGTGATGTAACGTAACTCCTCCTGCATGCTGGGGTCTGGTGACTAATATTCCATAGCCCTTGCAATAAAAACACCACATGTGCTAAGCTTGAAAAACACTTCTGATTACTGTACACATATCGTGATCCTTGCAAAATGCTGGAGGAAATAGGAAAGGATGAGGGAATAAATCTGTCTTCACAAAGTTTATTATGTGATTATTTTAGTTGATTAAACGAATTTAATACATATGAGTGAAGTGACAAGGCAGCATGAAAGTGCAAAGTGCCTGCCTCTGAATGATTGCTTCCTACCTGCCTGGTGATTCTGAATCTGATCTGGCATTAGCAACCCACAGAAGCTCTCCACCATCCAGTGAGCTGCAACCAGACTTTCTCCAGAGAAGTCTCAGAGGGGGCTTCCATTCCAGCTTTGTACTTTCTTGGGTAATTTCCCTCAGTCCTACAAAACTATTGGATTACTGTTAACATTTTCATATTTTCTCTTCCATTTTAGATTAAATATTTTTATATTAAACTTCCTCCTTTAACTGCAGCATGGATTTTGTCTTTTGATTGTACCCAGACTCATACATAAGAGTGACTGAAAGACATGTAAGTACAAATCCAAAGTAAATGTTTCTCAAACTAATTTTACCTTTAGTTTGAACTAAAAAAAAAAGTCTATGACCATTAAAACATCACTGAAGAGATGAGGTGGGTAAAGTCAATTCATCATTGAAAGAGACAACAGTTTAATCAGTGCATTTAATTATTTCTCACCATATATATATGTGTGTGTGTGTATATATATATGTGTGTGTGTGTGTGCGCATATATATATATACACACACACTTCATACACACATACATCCATGCACCCAGACAGGTACACAGAGAGACACACACACACACACATACACACACACGCGCGCAGGTTTTGGCCTTGGAAGGGGCTATACAAGTTAGCTTAATGAAAAATTGTCCTCAGCCTTGAGAGGTCTAGTCTTTCCCTGGACAATCATTTCCCCATAAAAACTCCATCTTAGGGTTGGCAAACTACAGTCAGTGAGATGAATCCAGTCTGGCACATGCTTTTATAAATAAAGTTTTATTAAAACACATCCATACCTATTCCTTTCAATATTCTCTATGGCTGCTTTCATGTTGTAATGGCATAGTAGAGTAGTTATAGCAAAGATCCTATGAATCACAAAGCTAAAATATTTATTGCTTTGTTTTTACTGATGAGATCTGCTGATGTTTACTCTATATTATTAAAGGGCATTGAGATTTCAGTAGATAACCATTTATGTTGCATACAAACAAAAAATAACAGTTGTTAGTTTCTGATCCAGAAACTGAGGAACAGCTCTATATATTTCTATTCAAAGTCAAGCAGTTGATGGCTTGCCACTCAGGGACCTTGAAATTTTACATTTAATTCCTCTACTATGCTATTAATTATTGTTAATGTCAGAAGACTGAACACTGAATTATATGTTACCTTGTAATAGTGCTTTAAAAAGACAGGACAAATAAACACTTAAAGGAATTCTGCAGTGAGAGCAAAGAGAAAGACTTGAGTACCACTGTAGATAAAAGAAAGCTACTATCAAAGCAGAAAGGCTAGGATTTGGAACTCATTTTGGAGGCATATTGGAGAAGAGGAGTGGAAATTTAAGATGAGACTGGAAAAATAGATTAGTTGGGCACTTCAGGCCATGATTTTTCTACTTTGAAATAAGACTAGCATATGTAAAGAACAACATGAAGAAAGGCTTATAGAAGGATTGGGACATAATACAAAGATCATCTATCTAGTGAGATTGGCAAGATCTCTTCACTTGAAAAGACTACCAAGTCCAGCTAAGCAATGAGATAATTCCAAAAATAAATGAGGATCTATCGAAGTGATATGTAAATGGACATACAGCTAGAATCAAATTTGATTTTGCTTTGTTTCAAGAACAATATGGAAAAAATAAATCTGACTTGCCAATTGCTGACCTAAATAGATCAAAACATAAAAATCTGAAGTGAAAAAGACAGATCTTTCTTAAATAATAAAAACTAAGCTAAAGAATTCTAGTTGTTTGACATTATTCTTTCCTTTCTTAAATGTATCTCAGAGAAAGATTTGAATATATACTCAAATAAATATTTAGGATCAATCCTATCATTAGTCATTAATTTAAATACAATCATATTTAAAATAAAATTTCCTTTCTGTGGACACCTAGGGGAAGATGGATGTACTTAATTTAATCAGAAAATGTCCTTAACTGTGGACTCTGAATACAGAAGCAGCTAGTTTTCATGCTCTATTATTTTAAGTATATTCTGATTTATACTCTGAATCTGCCATAAAGCACTATTCACCACATCAAGAAAGAGAAGTTGCCTTTCTTGATGTGGCATGTTTGAAATACAACAGGAGAATAACAGATACATGTTACTTACAGTGCGGTCATTAATGTATTTTGTATGAATAAGCTTTCTTTTGAGTTTGTACTTAGGTGCAAAACTGATAGTACAAGTGTGTTTTAAATGATTTGTCCATTAAAGTAACTTGATTCATACAGTTCTTACACTTCTCAATACCTGGACGTCTCGTTCATTGTTATATGTTTCATTACTGATATATAGGTAAACATGACAACATTCCTATTCAGGAATTATCATTGATCCCACAATAAGACATACTAGGAATCAACTTATTCAACTTACTCAGAGAGAGCAAAGTAACATCTGCCCCAGGGGAAGAAGAGGTGCATTTATTATAAGCCTTCCCAATATGGTCATATGGTACCATTTTGTTGATTTTCTAAAGGAGAAAACATCTCAGAGAAGGAGATTAGTAATGTGTTCCAAGAATGGCATTTTCTTGCTGCGGTTTTCTGATGCCAGGGTACATCTTGACTCTATAGGTTAAAACACTTTTGTTAATTTAATCTCAGAGAAGTCACTCTTAATAAGACAGGTAAAAACACAGACTAATTAACTGTAAAATGAAGCTTCATCATTTTTTAATGGGAAGACTCAAGCCTGTCTTTGGTAACTCCTTACTTCCAGGGTACCCTCCCCAAAACAAAAGAATCACAAAATATTTATTTAGCATATGAGTTGAGCAAAGCAAAAATGTATTTTGCTGCTGAGTTTTTTCTCTGCCACAGTAGAAAATACTCATTTAGAGACTAGGGTATTCTTAGCTCACTGTCCTTTAGACAGCTCTGGATAAGCGATGAACAATTCTAAACGTTTTTTTCCCCGTTTTTGTCCCCATTCAGACCAGTACTCTTCTGCTAAGACATACTATTTTATTATGGCTTCAAGGAAGGGATTATTTTTCCGCATTATAGCATTAGTTTCCTTTCAAACCTTAGTCCTTCTAATTCCCTATCAACAACACATTTAACTACCATAATTTATAATAGATTGTTATCATAACTGATTCACCTCCTCATCGAGCTTTAGCTTATACTGTTTTACCTCAGAGAGGGTACACTCAACATCAGACCCAAGGGAAGAAAATGATCAGGAGGAAGAGAATAAGGAGGAGGAAGAAAAGGAATAGGAGGAAGAATATCACAGTCAGGGGGAAAAGTAGTCATTATGGATAATGTATTGAGAATTTATTGAAAGTGCTTATTTACACGTGTTTAACCAACCAGCCCCAAAATGCAACAAAAATACCAAATAAATAGTTTGTCACTCTGAATACCAAAGTCAACACATGGAAAAATGTGAGTTAGAAAGTTAGGGAATGATTTTGTAATATAATGGTGTGTTGATTTTCCAGTAAGAAATGTTTTAAATAACCTCATTCTTTTCTTTTTTGGTTATTCAACAAATTTGTATTGCAGGACCACTCTACTCAGAGATGGTTCTAACACTGGGAATATAGGACTGAAGAAGAGAGGTGTCATCCCCACTGTTCTGGAATTTGCATTCTAGTTAGAAAAAAATAGAGAAGGAGAGCAACTAGAATTCATTTTTACATATTATAAGTTCTTTCAATTGAAGTAAGAATAACATTGTGGAGCACTATAATCTGTGTTCAATTGTTTTTATGTTGCCCTTTATTAATAAAGTTAGAAGCAGAAAAGACTTTAGAAAATGAATCCTCACTTCCAAAGTAGAAGTATTAAGACAGTAAATCAGTCTAAAATTTCATTTTGATTACACATTTTTGATAACCATATACTGCTTAAAGTTGTTATGAATAAACAACAAAAATCTGCCTAAAATTTTCCACCTGTTGAGATATTGCTTTTGAAACTCCCTTGAGGACAAGGTTCCACAAATTTGCTCTGTGAAAGGCCAGACAGTAAATATTTTTGGCTTTGGAAGCCAAGAGATGAAACTGAGGATTTTGTATAGATATTTACATTGCTAGAGAGAAAACCATTCTTCACAAATTTTTATTGATGAAATTAAAAACATAGTATTTGTTTATTGATGAAATTAAACATATAATAATAGTAGACCTTGTTTTTTGTAATGCAGGTCTACTTATGAGGAATGGAATTTTGGAAAGGAAGATAACATCTGATTGACAATCAATGATCACTTTTTGATCAAAAAGAACTGCGCATGTTCATCTGTTAACGGTGATCTGTAATGATTTTTTATGTATGTCCTCTTTGAAAATACTTTCTCACATAGATCCTGCCAAACACTGATTATCAATCCACAAGCAAATTATTTTAATTAAATATATTGATCTTTTGGAAGGCATTTGTAGAATTCCATTAGATTTTTGTTCTTGATATTTGCCTTTAAGCAATTATTATATTGCAGATTTACACTTCCAATTGAAAATTAAGCAGAAGCTCCTAAATAGAATCATTAAAATGAATTTTGAAATATGAAAATATACTTTTCACTAGTTTGAGTTTGGAAAATCTATCTGGTTCAAAACTGGGTGGGAATGAGGATCTGGCTTCTTGTTTTAACTGCTGAGAGAACATGCAGTGCATAAAGTAACTTGACATTGCTTGTGACGCAAAACAGTGTTTAAGTTGTTGAAATAGCTTTACTATGGTGTAAATTTCACATTTGAATACTATTTGACCCTGTAGTTTTATGTTGAATTCATTATGAAACACCAAATCTGCAGCAAAAACTAATTTAATGCTATTTATTTTCTGATTATAGTGGTTGAGGGCATTTCTTTCCAGAAAAATTTCTGCATCAACCCTGAGCTGAAAATATTGCAATAAAACTTGAATACTGCTGAGCTATTGAAATGTGCTGAGTCAGAATACTCGGTTTTCATTTCAGTCAAAAATTCACAAAACTGACAGTGGTTGAGTCCACGAGAGGGAGTGAAGTTCACTGATTTGACACTACTGATTTAATAAAACATAATAGATTTTAGCCTTTTCCTCAAATACCTGCTGGTGAATAATAAAGTGGGCAATGATGGGCTTTAAACCCTTTGCACTTTCACGTTTTGTAAGTTTGTTCAAATAAGCCTTTCCCTGCTCCATATGTGTTTTTATTATCAGCAGACTCCATTTCAGGTTGTACTGAATTCAAGCTTTCTCAACTTCTACAAAAAATTCCTCACCTCCCCTAGTTTCATGCCCACCATTCTTAGGGGTTAATTGTATAATCAGTTAAAGCTTGGTATC
Organism: Piliocolobus tephrosceles; assembly: GCF_002776525.5. Taxonomy (NCBI): domain Eukaryota; kingdom Metazoa; phylum Chordata; class Mammalia; order Primates; family Cercopithecidae; genus Piliocolobus; species Piliocolobus tephrosceles. The sequence continues at coordinate 21,794,644 of NC_045436.1, read as the reverse complement.
CACTCATCAAATAAGTAAAAACTGATGAGTGTTAGCAACATCTGTGAACTCGTCAGGGGCAAAGCAAAGCCACTCAAAATTATTTGCTTTTAAAAAATAAGGTAAATTGATTATCAATGCTGCTCCCAATGTCCTTAACTCATCAAGTAACTCTTCTAGCTAAAAGGCTAATCATTTTAAACAAGTTTGTTGGCCGGGCGCGGTGGCTCAAGCCTGTAATCCCAGCACTTTGGGAGGCCGAGACGGGCGAATCACCAGGATAGGAGATCGAGACCATCCTGGCTAACATGGTGAAACCCCGTCTCTACTAAAAAATACAAAAAACTAGCCGGGCTAGGTGGCGGGCACCTGTAGTCCCAGCTACTCGGGAGGCTGAGGCAGGAGAATGGCGGGAACCCGGGAGGCGGAGCTTGCAGTGAGCTGAGATCCGGCCACTGCACTCCAGCCCGGGCGACAGAGCGAGACTCCGTCTCAAAAAAAATAAAAATAAAAAAATAAAAACAAGTTTGTTTTCTCCAAACACATTTCTTCAGCTGCTCAAATCTAACATGATTTAAATAACTCACCATTGGTAAATGGCTTTTCTTGCTTGGCTAACAAATGGGACATTTGAAATTTTATTCTGGTTGTAGCTTCAGTCTAATTATTTATTTTTGTGAAGAAATTCTATTGTGATGAGATAAGCTGTTTTAAATTTTCTAGTTTTTCTAAGCATTGCATTTCTGTGAGTAGGAAATATTGTGAAGAATGCTTAGTTTGATAATGTCAATATAATTTTTTTAAGAATAGATATATCAACACTGGACAATTTGCTATCAAATTCAGTACCAAATAATTCATACTCAACTGTGCCTTAAATATGCAACACTTAAAGTCATTTTTCTTTTCTTCTTTTTGTTTTAAATTTATGGTTGTGTATTAGTAACAAAATATACCTTAAGTGTTGTGTTACAGTGACATGTGGAATTTGGAATGCTGCAGAGTTTTAACTATGTTAACACAATTTGTAGAGTACCAAGCATTAGTATGAAGCAATGAGAGTGTCACATATATGCATGCTCTTTCAAAACAACTGAACCTCTCTACTGTTGTAATGCAAAGCAGCTATAGACAATACATGAATGAAGAGCATGGCTGCCTTCCAATAAACCTGTGTTTATGAACACTAAAATTTGATTCCAAATGTCACAAAATCTTATTTTTCTTTTGATATTTTCACTCATTTAAAAATGTAAAGACCATTTCATGCTCACACGCATGAAAAATTGCAGGCAGGCCAGGTTTAGTGTAGTTTGCCAACTGTATTTCTGATTTGGAAAAGGAAACTTAAGTATTTAATGTTTACAAGACATAAAATTAAAACTTAAGAATATTAAAAGCTGGGTAGTCAAATAATAACCCAAGAAAGTTGGTAGCATTTTTCTATTTTTTTTTTTACTTTTTTACTCTGATAGATTTGTGTGTTTTGTTGTTGCTATTGCTAATGCATACCCACTGAGGTCTGCTAAGCTTCCAAAATCTATAGTTTGACATCTTTCTTCAATTTTTGAAAATTCTCAGGCACTACTAGGTCTTTTTGCTTGTCCCTTTTTTGTGACTATAATAATACTTTTTGTATTATATTATCATCAATAATGGATATTACTTGATATTGTCAAATGTAAGCCCATCTGATTAATTTTTTTATTTCTGATGGCTCATTCTTTATTTCTAACATTTTCATTTGGGTTTTTTAAAATCATGATTATATATGTACTGAATGTTCCCCTTTTCTCCTGCATTTTTACATATTTTATTTAACATATTGCCATCGTTATTTTGAAGTCTTTGTCAGATATTTCCAATATCCAGGAAATATCTGGGCTTGCATCCTTTCTTGAATGTGAGTTGCATTTCTTTGCTTCTTTATGTGTCTTGTAATGTTTGGTTTTATGCTGGATCCTAAATGTACAAGAAAAAATAGAGACTGAAGTAAATAATACTTAAAACCAGAAAAAAGCACATTCATTCTATCATTGCATTATTAATGTGAAGGACTAAATTAACTTAATCCATAATGTAACTGGGCAAGAATTTGATGAAATATTTGTTTGACTCAATTCGTAATTTGTTTCTAATATTTTGAGTGCAAAGTCAGAACTGACATTTCATTGAGACTTAGGCTCTGAGCATTGGTGAGATTGACATATTCTTTTTATGTTTAAAGCCAAGTTACTGGCTATTAAATCTTGGGATCTGTTGATAACTCTCTCTCTCCTGCTCTGTCCACTCTGCAGAACACATCTGCCAGCTTTTTAGGTTTCTGGAGATTTCTGGGTGCCTCTACACTTTTGCTCAGTTTCCAGCATTTACAACTAATTAAAGCTTGGGGAGCCCAGGAGAACTTTCTCTAACCTCTCTGCCTTCCTCAATTTGCTAATAACCTGCTATCACACCACAGCAAGAACTTCAGACTTCCTCTTGGATCCCCTTTCTTTGGCTCTCTCTCCCTGGCTCTAGACTTTGGATCACTACTCCACACACCGAACACAAGGTCTAACATTACTTGGTAGGTGCAGACATGATTTATTGTAGGGCTTATCTGCGTTCTAATCAGTTCTCTCAGCCTACATATGACAACTACAAGTTTTTTAAAAGTTTAGCTGGTTTCTCCATATTTCCATCTATAATACGACTATCCTTCTCCTCTTGTTCTAAAATAATAGCAATTGTAGATCTCTTCTGCTTGGGGAATAAAGTAGAAACACTTTTGCATAAGATGACATAGTGGTGAATTTTATAAGATGTATTTTATGGGGACTCATGTATGAACTATTTGAGAGCAATTTTGGAACGAGGCTTCTATTTATATTTAACCTAAAAGTATTCATTAGGAAACAATTATTTTTACCCATTGCAAAATAATTATCTATCTACCAAGTTGTGAGATAAATTATAACTTTACTGTAAATTCACTCCATTTAAGAAATTTATAGCTAGAGGCCGGGCACGGTGGCTCACGCCTGTAATCCCAGCACTTTGGGAGGCTGAGGCGGGTGAATCACGAGGTCAGGAATTCGAGATCAGCCTGGACAACATAGTGAAACCCTGTCTCTACTAAAAATACAAAAAAAAAAAAAAATTAGCCGGGTGTGGTGGCACATGCCTGTAGTCCCAGCTACTCGGGAGGCTGAGGCGGGAGAATCGCGTGAACCTGGGAGGCAGAGGTTGCAGTGAACTGAGATCGCACCTTTGCACTCCAGCCTGGGTGACAGAGTGACACTCCACCTCAAAAAAAAGAAAAGAAAAGAGAGAGAGAGAGAGAGAAAGAGAGAGAGAAAGAAAGAAAGAAAGAAAGAAAGAAAGAAAGAAAGAAAGAAAGAAAGAAAGAAAGAAAGAAAGAAAGAAGAAAGAAAGAAAGAAAGAAAGAAAGAAAGAAAGAAAGAAAGAAAGAAAGAAAGAAAGAAAGAAAGAAAGAAAGAAAGAAAGAAAGAAAGAAAAGATCTAGGCATAGTGGCTCATGCCTGTAATCCCAGCACTTTGGGAGGCTGAGGCATGTGGATCACTTGAGGTCAGGAGTTCAGACCAGCCTGGCCAACGTGGTGAAACACTGCCTCTACTAAAAATACAAAATTGGCTGGGCATGGTGGTGCATGCCTGTAATCCCAGCTACTTGGGAGGCTGAGGCAGGAGAATCACCTGAACCAGGGAGGTGGAGGTTGTAGGGAGCTGAGATTGTGCCATTGCACTCCAGCCTGGACAACAAGAGCGAAATTCTATCTCAAAAAAAAAAAAGAAAGAAAGAAATTTACAGCTAGAATCATAAATGTGAATCAGAAAGTTGGTGTTCTAACTGGTTTGTTTAAAGTTGGTGTTTAAACCTCTAGGGTAATTCTTACAAATTAACAAACCATAAGAAGTCTAGAACATAAACATATATACAAAAGATCAAATATTTCACCAAGTATCTACTGGGTTTAAGTGCTAACAATAAGCTTCATAAAAATTGAGATATTTTACCTACTTATACAAGTAGTACACTGTATTAATTATAATGAAGATCTGGAGTTTAAACACTCAAAAGACTCTGCCAGTTTCCTGTTTTTATACTAGATTCCTATATCAGGTTGACAAATGACACAGACAAATTTATATGTATCTGGTATGCAGAGGTGGCTTAGACCATGAATTCCCTAACCACTGTTAAACACATAAATGGTAACGTCACTAATAGCATTAATATTTTACAATATGAATGTCTAAAATGTCACCTTAAATTTTACGTGTGCTCTTAAAACAATTTATTTCCTACATTATTATTTAGCAAAGTTGTCTTTTTCTTCCATTGTTGTATAGTTCTATGAAGTTTAATACATGTTTTTATTTTGATTTGTTCCTCCTCCACCTCAATCAGTGTAAAGACCAATTCAATTACACCAAAAACTTCCTCTTACTCCCTCTTTAAAGCCACACCCTTCTCTACCTCCATGCCCTGAATCCACTGAGCCCTTTTCCATAGTTTTATCTATCTGGGAATGTCATATAAAGGAAATCACATAGTATGAAAGTTTTCAAAACTGCCTTGTTTCACTAATTAGATTAGTGATTCTAATTCATACAAGTTGGGAGTGAATCATTAGATATTCATCCAAGTTGGGAGTGTATCAATATACATTCCATTTTTTATTTCACAGTAGTATTCCATTATGTGGATATGCCAGTGTTTATGAAGCTATTTATTTGTTGAAGGATATCTGAGTTATTTTTGACTTGAAGCAATTATGAATAATAGTGCTATACACATTTGTCTATGGGTTTTTAGTATAAACTAAAGAGTATCTGAGAGAAGTCTCAATCAATTTAGAAAGCTTATTTTGACAAAGTTTTGAGAATGCACCCATGATACAGCCTCAGGAGGTCTTGACAACATGTACCTAAGGTGGTCAGAGCACAGACAGGTTTTATACATTTTAGGGAGACAGGAGACATCAATTAATACATGTAAGATGTATACCTGCTCTGTCCAGAAAGGCGGGACAACTTGAAGTTGAGAGGGGGCTTCCAGGCCATAGGTATGCAAGAGATAAATTGTTACATTCTTTTGAGTTTCTGATTAGCATTTCACTGAATATATTTTTTCCTGAATTTACAGGAATAGTCACTAATATCTTAGTCTGGCTTAGTTGAAGCAATAGACCAAAGGAAGCAATCGACTAGGGATTTGTCTCACATGAGCAGAGGGATGACTTTGAGTTCTGTCTGTCCTTTTTCCACAAGGAATTTCTTTGTGGGAAAATCGTGAGGGAGGCAGGTAGCTTTTGTATCTTTGTAGCTATTTTATTTAGGAATAGAATGGGAGGCAGGTTTGCCCCATGCAATTCCCAGCTTGACTTTTCCCTTTGGCTTGGTGGTTTTGCAGTCTCAAGATTTTCCTTTCACATTAGTAAACATGTTTTTATTCCTCTGTGGCAAATACCCAGGAGTGAAACTGCTGTCATACAACAAGTATATTTCTAACCTTACAAGAAAATGCCAAACCATTTTTTGGATTGGCTATAGCATTTTCCCTTTTCTCCAACAATGTATGAGAGCTCCAGTTGCTCAACACCTTCCAGCATTTGGTGTTATTAGTTTTTTTATTATTATTATTTTAACCCTTCTGATATGTATATATTGGCAGCTCATCATGGCTTTTGTATTGATTTCCCTAATAGCCAATGGCATTGAGCATATTTTCATATGTTTATTTGTCATCATTTTGGTGTTTATTACAGTTTTTTTCTCAATTAATTTTTTAAATTCTCCTGTTGTTGATTACTTAAAAATCTTCTATTCTGGATACAAAGATCTCTACTGTGTTTTGAAAATATAATCCAGCCTACAGCTAGTCTTTTTATTCTCATACAGTGTCTTTAGCAGAGCAATTTTGAGAAAATACAATTTACCATTTTATTTTCCTTTTGTAGATACTTCGTTAGATGCCTTGACTCAGAACCCTACACATCTTTAGGTTAAAGCTTTTTTCTATGTTTTGCTTTGCATACTTCAAAAATCTATGACTCATCTGTATAGATATGAGGTTTAAAGTTGAGGTTTTTTTTGTATATGAATGAGAATAAATACTGAGGTATGCAAGAATCTGAATAAATCTCAGACGCATTATGCCAACTTACAGACTAAAAGACTATCTCTATGATATATACTTTATGATTCTAATTATATGAAATTACAGAAAGAGGCAAAACTACAGTGACAGAAAACTTCTCAGTAGTTTTCATGGGCTAGGATGGGGGAAGGGGTAACTAAAAATATTTTATGATTGTGGTGGTGTTGGTTACATCACTGTATGTGTTTTTTCAACCCCATCGAATTGTACATTTAATATTGATACGTTGTATATCAATTATACTTAAACATGATTGTTTAAAAAGGCGTGATAAAAGGACATACAAGTATTGTTACTCTGTCCTAGGTAAAAATATATAATCTATATAATCTACTTGGAAGAGCAATATATAGTTTTTAAAATATCATCAACTAAAGCAGTAAGGGTATGTGGTGTATCAATGTAGGTTCATAGGATGAAGCACTTATGAAGGTAAGGGGAACAGAAAACATTTTATGAACCAGGACATGTTTTGTAAACATGAATACACTGTGTAAAATATATTTTAAAATAAATAACATTCAGTGATGTAGATAACAAGAAGCACACACCTGCAGAGAAAACGTAACTGGTATGCATCTGAAGGCATGCTTGCCCATGGTTTCTTGGTGTGGGTGCATCTAATTGCAATAGAGGTGTTCATACTGTAGATGAAAAGCAAAGGACTGTTTCCTAGTTTTTAGGATTAGCCAGAGTAGTGGATGATGGAAGAATGTTGATGAAAGAATTGGTTATCCTAAAAGTCATTCAATGAGTTATTCACTTTATCATCTTAAACATCACTTATTTTAAGGAACATAATTGTACTCATGCAGTATGTGTTTTTTTTTTTTTTTATTATTTCTTAGAAAAATCTTACAGCACTTGATAGCATCAGGAGGAAGACAAATGCCTCGACATATAGCGGCAGGTCCCCAGTGAAACCCCGCCTTCAAGCCAAAGATAGTTTAAAGCCTGAAGGCCAAGCTACAGGTCAAATCCACAGACTGAATTCAGACCCTGTATTCCTGTTTGGCATACTTTCCTTTGATTGATCCCCATCCTTCACCTATTTTACATATACTTACCTTTCCCTAATTGTTTTTACACTGTGCCCAGCTTAGGCTGGTGCCTTTGTTTTAAACTTTTTGCATACTCACAAACCAATCAGCACACACTCCCTTATCCTGTGCCTATAAAAGCCCCAGAGTCAGCCACACTGGGGAGATGGCCTCACTTCAGGAGAGATAACCCAACCTTCCTGTCTTCTCTCTGCTGAGAGCTGTTTCATCACTCAATAAAATTATCTGCCTTCACCACCCTTCAATTGTCAGCAGGACCTCATTCTTCTTGGACACAGTACAAGAGCTTGGGACCCACTGAACTCGGGTACCCAGAAAGGTGGTAACACTGGCCCTCTGCCCTAACTGGCAGAGGGCAGCTGCCCCATTCAATGGAAGCAGTGGTGGGGCTGAGCTGTTCCCAGAGCCACAGGCCAGAATGGGGCAAAGGGTTGACAGAGCTGATGATATGCCACCCTCTATCACTCTGCAGACAGCTGAATTTAAGCTAAGTATCCCACTATAACACCCACACTTCAGGGGCTTCAGGGTTGCGGTCACCCCTGAATGGGTGTCACCAGGTTCCCCTCAGGATGACACTCCCGGTCTGAGCATGGGCCCCGCATGTATCCTGCTCCTGTGTCAGCACTCGGAGCAGCCAGCCATACCCCACACTCACTCACTCACTCACATGCTCCCTTCCACCAGGGGCTGAGTGCTTGGTCGTGGCATCTGCAGGAGCCGCAGGTGAGAGCACAAGCCAGATGCAGCCCAGCTGGCCAAGTAGATGGGGCACCCCTTGCAGTGAGCCCAACAAAGAAGCTGGGGAAAATCCTGTGTCACTTTGGTTTTCTTTGTCAAAGCAACTTTCATTAGTTGATGATAGAATTAAAAAGAACAAATTACTATTCACAGAATAAAGCATTTTAATATCTGTAATAACAACTTGACCTTCTCTACAGCTGAAACTATCCATAGCCTATAAAGTTTACTGAAGTTTCTGAGTAAATCACTTTGCTCAACAGGAAGACTTTCAGGAGACCAAGACCAATGTCTGAATACCATAGTCCCCATTTTTCATGGGGATACTTTCCAAGACCCCCCATCGATGCCTTATACCACAGATAGTACTGGACTGTGTGTATACTGTTTTTTTCCTATATATGTATATGCATACACACATATACAGACATACCTATTATAAAGTATAATTTAAACTAGGCACAGTAAGAGATTAACAAATAACTAATAGCAAAGCAGAACAATTCTAACAGTACTCAAAAAAATGCACAATTTAAAACTTATGAATTATTAATTTCTGGAATTATCTATGTAATATTTTGGACCACAATAAGTGAAACTGCAGAAAGGGAAACTGCAGGTAAGGAGGGACTGCTGTGTTAGCCATTGCTAGGTCAGCATTTTAATATTTATTTCTTATAACCCAACTTCTAGTTATTGGGAACCTACCTTATTGATCATGCCAGAGGCTTTTCTTGATATGCTGGCCAGTTTCTCTAAGGTGCTAGAGTTGTCTTGATTCTCAGTTCCCCATTATTGAGATCCAAAAGCTCATTGTCAGAATTTTTTGATGCCTTCACTGATCTGTTACATTCTTGACTCTCATCGTGCACTTCTGCCAACCAAGTAGACAACTGACGTTTCTGCCTTAAATTTCCCTCATGCACCACCCATTTCCCTGCCTCTCAAATATCCTCGATTCTTTACCATAATGGTCCATCAACACTCTCCATTACTGTTCAGTGATAATATCTTCTTCTAAAAAAGCAGAAATATCCTTACAGCCACTGATTAATACCCTTGTAGATTAATAAAGAATAGCAGTTCATCTGCATCTGCAAGTCTACCAATCACAATGCCCTTCCAAACATTTGAGACCTGCTTTACCACATCCTCTCCTATTACATCCTAAATCTTATTCTAGCCCGGGTGCAGTGGCTCACGCCTGTAATCCCAGCACTTTGCGAGGCTGAGGTGGGTAGATCACGAGGTTAGGAGTGCAAGATGGTGAAATCCTGTCTGGCCAAGATGGTGAAAGCCTGGTCAATATGGTGAAACCCCGTCTCTACTAAAAATATAAAAATTAGCTGGGCGTGGTGGCAGGTGCCTATAATCCCAGCTACTCGGGAGGCTGAGGCAGAGAATTGCTTGAACCAAAGAGGCGGAAGTTGCAGTGAGCCAGGATCACGCCACTGCACTCCAGCCTGGGTGACAGAGCAAGACTCAGTCTCAAAAGAAAAAAAAAAATCTTATTCTACACAGGACAGTGTATCATTTATCAAACATATCCAGTTGTTACCTGCTTTATCATGTTGCAATGATGCATCTCCCCGTCCTTCAACATTGCTTAGTCAGATCCCTCTGATCTGTGGAGTCATAGCTCATTTGACATTTTTCCATGAAATGATTCTATTCTCCCAAAATGAAGATTATCTTTCCTTAGACTGAACTTACAGGACATTTTGTTCGAAACTTTATGACAGCACAGTTCATAGAGTTTAGATATTTATCCCCTCAAAATCTCATGTTGAAATGTAATCCTTAATGTTGGAGGTGGGACTTAGTGGGAGGTGTTTGGTTCATGTGACTAGATCCCACATGAATGGCTTTGTGCCATCGTCGCAGTAATGAGTGCGTTCTTGCTGTGTTAGTTCACTAGAGATATGGTTGTTTGAAAGGGTATGACACCGACCAGACACAGTGGCTCACATTTGTAATCCCAGCACTTTGGAAGGCTGAGGTGGGTGGATCACCTGAGGCCTGACCAATATGGTGAAACCCCATCTCTACTAAAAATACAAAAAATTAGCTGGGCGTGATGGCGGGCACCTGTAATCCCAGCCACTTGGGAGACTGAGGCAGAAGAATCACTTGAACTCGGGAGGCAGAGGTTGCAGTGAGCCGAGATGGGAACATTGCATTCCAGCCTGGGCAACAAGAGTAAAACTCCATCAAAAAAAAAAAAAAAAAAAAAAAAAGAGTGTGGCACCTCCCCCCTTCTCTCTCATTCCCACTCTCACCACGTGATGTGCCTGTTCCCCCTTTACCTTCCACCGTGATTGGAAGTTTCTGAGGCTTTCACCAGAAGTACATGATAGAGCCCTGCTTGTACAGCCTGCAGAACTGTGAAACAATTAAACCTCTTTTCTTTATAAATTACTCAGCTTCAGGTATTTCTTTATAGTGACACAAGAAAGGACTTACACAACAGTCATTCCGTATGGTGATGAAGTTATATGTACCAATTTCCCAACCTTCATTAAATCAGATGCTTCTTGGAGACAGAGAAGTATATTACCTCGCATCTCACTGATCTCTCCAAGAGGTGAAGGACCTATCATAACATAATGCCTATATATTTTCAATATTTCTTACTTTACACAATTAAGATAATAAGCATTCAAGTGCCCATTATGCATTAAATACTGAGTTAGAAACCCGATGAGAAAACATAAAACATAACCATATCTTTAAAGTATTTGCACTTCGATGGGAAAGATAAACAAATGAGCACAATTGCTATGAAAGGCTAGAAGTATACTGTGGCGCTTAAGAGCAGTGAAGAAGCTGTATAATAAAGGAAAATTGATATTAGGGAGTGATTTCAAGAGACAGTGATAGCTGAGCTGAGTTTTTAGTGGGATATGTCCTTAAAAAATAGGGAGGGAAGGCTGGGCGCGGTGGCTCACACCTGTAATCCCAGCACTTTGGGAGGCCGAGGCTGGCAGATAACAAGGTCAGGAGATGGAGACCATCCTGGCTCACATGGTGAAACCCCGTTCTACTAAACATACAAAAAATTAGCGGGCGCCTGTAGTCCCAGCTACTAGGGAGGCTGAGGCAGGAGAATGGCGTGAACCTGGGAGGTGGAGCTTGCAGTGAGTGGAGATTGCGCCACTGCACTCCAGCCTGGGTGACAGAGCGAGACTCCAACTCAAAAAAAAAAAAAAAAAACCGGGAGGGAAGAGAAGAAGATAGTCTAAGAATAGTTAGCAGAGCATACAATGTCCTTGATATGTGAGAGATAAGTTCAGTATTGCGGAAATATAGAGTGAAAGAGAGTCATGGCAAAAAGGGGTCTAGAAACATTAAAGGGTATTATTTTCATTTGCACAGGTTTGGGTTTCGGACTGAAGGGTTTTAAGTAAAGTAGTAGCATGACCAGAGTTACCGCTTAGAAATATATTGAAAGCAAAACTGGTGGCAAGAAAACCAATCATAATGTTACTGCACGTTAATGAGAAGGGCGTGAAGGAACATGAAACAGTTGCCTATTGGACATGAAAGGCCATATTCTAGATTTAATAATATTTATTTTGGAAAACAAAAAAGGAGAGGAAAAAAGAGGTGGGAATAATACAGTATGATCCTCAGATCTCTGTATTTCATAACTGTAATAGAAAATTTAAGAAATAAAAATAATGTGGGGTGAAGATAAATTCCTATCTGAAGAAGAAAATGATTCTGTTATTACCCGTGGATTGTTGAACTCATAATACTGGATCTTGGCTTATGATATTACAAGGCATCATAAATGTACTGGTAGTTGCACAAGATTGAGCAACTAGGTTATAGTTATCTCTGGAAAATGAAGCAGAAAAATAGGAAAAAGAATTGGAGAGTATTTTTTAGATGGTAGTGGGATGTGTAAAATACGTGGTCTAAGTTAACGTCTCTCAAATTCGTAACACATCTACTCAGGGGAAAGTCCCCCCTTCTTCTTACACCCCATCTATGCCTTCATTTCCATGGTAAAGTAACTACACTGATAACAAAGAATTAGAGCAGTAACAAAAAGTGCTTTATAATTTTGTAGAAGACCATTATAGTTATATATTTAATATAAATTTTTAAAAGTGAACAAAAAAGTTGCCCAGTGGTCTTTTTAAACTGAATCTTATCACATGCTATAAATATTTTAAGTAATAAAAGTTTCCAGGCAGCATAACACTTACAAAATGTGACCTTGATGCAAATTTGGGGGAGATTATTAAGATGCAAGAATATAATTTTCATAGAAATATTAAGATATGCATATATTTATCCTGAAATTGGCATGTTTACAATCAGCCCAGATCAAAATAAGTTGATATTTTGAAGCTAAACCAACAGACTATTTTTTTTAAATCAAATTTAGCATAGCTTACGAAACAAAATATCTATCATTTCATGTTTCTTTAAGAAAAATACATAGTGCAGAAGAATGGCAAATTCTGGATGCTGCAGTGACTAGAAAGCAGTAAGGAGAATGAAGTTCAATACTCACTTCTAAGTTATATGTTCCATTCTCTTGTTGATATACTGTGTTCCTGTGCAAATTTTCACTGTTACCTCCAAATTTCAAGTAAAACCACAAGGTATGGAATTCACTCACATGTAGCTTTGTTCAAATTAAGTATATTTATTAATATTTTACATAGTGCTTTGTAAAATTAAATATAACGGGCTTATGTCCAGGTGTGTGTTGGTGCAGGTCAGAGACAGATTGATCAGATGTGCAGAGAATCAGTGATATAAAACACTCAAAGAAGGGAGAAAATTGAAGCAAGAGATCATTAGTAGAATCATAAAGCCCTTGGGAGTTTTCATACATACAATGAAAGAAAATGATTTTACAAAGTTAGAAGTTTGGGGAACATGCAAAGAGATGACTGTTTGGTTACATTAATATAATCAGATATATATGGATATGATAGTTCTATTATGTGCTTTTGGGGCCTTCATTCTAACCTCATGCTATTAAATTCTAGAAAACTGTTGCAGGTATAATTACTTATATTTTAATATTATCTATTTTCTTTATGTGAAATCTAATGTACTTTATTAGTTCTACTTAAAAGTCCATTGGTGTTTGGGAATAACTCTAAACGTTTCACTAAACAGAATACATTTATGCATGTGGAATAAATGGAGTAAGCTGGAACTAGTTTGATGTTTTCCTTACAGTCTCATAACATATCCTTTTGTCATTACGTACTGCAAAAGAATTGCTGATATTGATGGTATAATAGCAGTAGTTACTTTCAGAATACACAAGTGGCTCAGAAATCATAATCATCGATATCTAATTGTGCCCTTTGGTTTGTATGATGCTTCTCTACCTGTCAGTGGTAGGGCTTTGTGCATAAACTGTAATTCCAACCAAATGATTCTGAGAGTCAGTAAAATCTAATAATCCCCACACTTTCAAAGAGATATACACTGAAATAGATTTGCTTTGTGATTGTTTGCAGATGTGATCACTGGCTTGAAACTGCAGATGCTCTTTTTCTTAAAACAGTAATAAACCTGAGTATTATCTGTATTGAATGGATGTAACTTTATATTGCTTTCATTATACAGCAGAGGACAATTTATGCAATGCAAAACTTACTTTAGAAAAAAAAAGAGTTCCACATATCACTTTCATGCAGGCTTTCTGTTCAATGAAATCCTGGTTTATTCTGATTCTGAAGAGCGACTTGCAGAGGTAAAATAATGTTAAAATGCATGCCATTTTAGTTTAGATGTGCCCATTTGGATTCACAGCATGCTATCGCTAAGTATTTGATTGCTGATGTCGTGTAGGAAATTGCTTTATAAAAGCCATGCTGGATTTTCAAGCCAGGACCAAATGATGACACTGCCATTTGGATTATTTCAAAAGGACTGAATATATCACTTTTTCTTTGTTTTCCTGTGGCTTCATTGCTCATTTTTTGTTTTGCTTCCCACCCTTCATTTCCCACACTCCCCAACACACACACCTATTCATACTCACACACACACAGACACATACACACACATCTGAGATGCAGAAACAGAGAACTGAGGTGAAGACCATTGAATTTGGAGGCAGGCAACTATTTGAATTGGTCTCAGCATGGGCCCTGTTCAACCTTTGTTCTTTAGCTTGTGCAAAAAACCTCTATACACCAATTTCCTTAAGCACAAAATATAATGATAAACCACCTTATCTCTTTCATATTTTTAATCCATATTTCTTGAGAGGCTATTACATTCCAGGCACTGGAAATATCTAGAGAAGTAGATAGAGGGCAGATCATGGGGAGTGTGTAGTCCATGTCAAAATACTTAAACTATTTAGTTTCAAAGCAACTGGGAACTAATGACCCACTCATCAGATTTGTCTTTCTCCTCTGGGATCGTGGTGGACACGAGACAAGACTAGATTGCAGCTCTGGACAGAGCAGCAGGCAGAGGCTCACTTTGTGAATTTTAGCTCCAGACCGACTGCAAGAACAAACCAGCAATCCCAAGAGAACCCACAGACCCTCTGAAGGAAGCGGCCTGCTCCTGCAGGACCTGGGAGACACCCCCAATACTGTGAGTGCCCCAGCTGCGGAAGTGGGAAAGGGAGACCCTCCTCCCCCGAACACACACCCCACTGGAGAAGCTGAAGGTCTGTCTCCAGGAGAAGTTTGCGACATTACCTGGAGCTGAGTCAAGTTAGAGAGCCAAGTGAAATACAGGGGGAGAAGAAGCAGCAGAAAGGCCCTGGGAGCTCACTGGGTCCCCAGCAGGCCATTCCTGCCTGGCACCACAGGGATCCATGGTGAGGGTGGCCTGAGGATCAGGGGGTAAAACTCCACAGGTAGAAGCACTTCTCTTGCTGAATGCTGTAACAATTTGAAAGGGGCAAGAAGCCCCCCTGGCAGCAACCTGGGGGAGGGCGTGAATAGGATGTGCAGACTTCACAGGTAGGGAAGAGCTAAAGCCCTTTTCTCTGGCAGCTGGGAGGCAGATAGTCTCAGTCAAGTTTTCAAGCCCCTCTTGCCCTCCTCCTGGAAACAGACTCGGGGCTGTCAGTTGGGGGCATGGTGGGAGGGAGACCAGCCCTTCAGTTTGCATGGGAGCTGGGTGAGGCCTGTGACTGCTGGCTTTCCTCCACTTACCTGACAATCTGCATGACTCAGCAGAGGCAGACACAATCCTCCAGATACACAACTCCAGTGACCTGGGAATCTCACCCACATCTTCCACAGCAGCTGCAGCAAGACCGACCCAAGGAGATTCTGAGCTCAGACACACCTAGCCCTGCTCTCACCCGATGGTCCTTCCCTATCCTCCACGGTAAATAACCTGGTATATAATCCTCCCTGGTATATAAGACAAAGGGCATATAATCTTGGGAGTTCTAGGTCCCGCCCACCACTGGTCCCTCTCCACACTACAGCTGATGCATTCTGGAAAGCGCCACCTCCTGGCAGGAGGTCAACCAGCACAAAAATAGAGCATTAAGCCACCAAAGCTAACGACCCTCATGGAGTCCATTGCACCCTCTGCCCCCTCCACTGGAACAGGCATTGCTATCCACAGCTGAGATAGCAGATAGATGATTCACATGCCTCTGTGCAGACAACCCCCAGTACCAGCCTGGAGCTGTGTAGACTTGCTAGGTGACTAGACCCAGAGGAGAGACAACAGTCATTGCAGTTTGGCTCACAGGAAGCCACATTAATAGGAAAAGGGGGAGAGAACCCCATAAGAGAAGCCACATAATAGGAAAAGGGAGAGAATACCCCATGGGACAAAAGAGTCTGAACAACAGTCTTCAGCCCTAGACCTTCCCTCTGACAGAGCCTACCCAAATAAGAAGGAACCAGTAAAACAACCCTGGTAATATGACAAAACAAGCCCCTTCAGTATCCCCCAAAAATCACACTGATTCACCAGCAATGGATCCAAACTAAGAAGAAATCCCTGATTTAACTGAAAAAGTATTCAAAGGTTAGTTATTAGGCTAATCAGGGAGGGACCAGAGAAAGGCAAAGCCCAATACAAGGAAATCCAAAAAATTAAACAAGAAGTGAAGAGAGAAATATTCATGGAAATAGATAGCTTAAAGAAAAAAAAGGCCGGGCGCGGTGGCTCAAGCCTGTAATCCCAGCACTTTGGGAGGCCGAGACGGGTGGATCACGAGGTCCGGAGATCGAGACCATCGTGGCTAACTCGGTGAAACCCCGTCTCTACTAAAAAAATAAAAATACAAAAAACTAGCCGGGCGAGGTGGTGGGCGCCTGTAGTCCCAGCTACTCGGGAGGCTGAGGCAGGAAAATGGCATAAACCCAGGAGGCGGAGCTTGCAGTGAGCTGAGATCTGGCCACTGCACTCCAGCCTAGGCGACAGAGTGAGACTCCGTCTCAAATAAATAAATAAATAAATAAATAATTCAGTACACTTTGGACACACTTTTAGAAACGCAAAATGCTCTGAAAAGTCTCAGCAATAGAATTGAACAAGTAGAAGAAATTCAGAGTTTGAAGACAAGGACTTCGAACTAACCCAATACAAGAAAGAAAAGAAAAAAGAATAAGAAAATACGAACAAAGCCTCCAAGCACTAAACAGGTTATCAAGACAGAAAGTCAACAAAGAAACGATGGATTTAAACTACACCTTGGAACAAATGGACTTAACAGACTTCAGGTTATCTGCCTGCCTCGGCTTCCCAAAGTGCTGGGATTACACGTGTGAGCCAAAGTGACCAGCCCAGAACTGATTAAGCAAAAGGAAAGCTCTCAACAAAAAGAGCAGTCCTGCACTCAGGTTTCCACCTCACAAATTGAATTCCAGGCCATCACACACGAGTCGATGAGGCCGGGCTCCTCCCCAGCATACAGCGCAAATTCCTGGTGGCTCTACCCCATTCCTCCAGTGCATGTGCGCCTCTAGTTCATTGTGGACATGCCCAGGCAAGACCCTACACTGGCTCCCTTATCTGCACAAAAATATCTGGTGAGAACACTTGTGGGGCAGGTCGGATTTTCTCCGCGGGCCCTTCCCTATTTCCTAGGCATTTGCCTGTCCCCTGCACCTATCAATAGTGAAAACACCTTTCTCACAGTTTAAGAGATAATGTATGAAAAGCAACCTGCAAAGTCAAAAATACAAATGCACTAAAAAAAAAAAAAAGCACACGAATCACCAGAACCTTTGTGCCTATGACCATGTTTACCAAAGATAAGTAATTAAAGCTGTGAGTTACCATTCGCCATTTGATACCTCTAAGTCCTTAACCTTGTTATTTTAGCGGATGATATTGTTTTATCATTAACAGGCATACTTTTCCTTGCATCCAAATGAAATGTACTTGTTTCTATTTCATTATGTTTTTTAAATTACATAATCTAAAAACAAATTAATATTTTTCAGAGAGTAAAACTCGATAGAGGTAATATTGTTTTACATTTTCCTTTTTATAATTTTCTTTTAGAAAAATCAGTGACTGCTTTATTTCTCCTGATTGTAAAATAATACATATTCATTATTGAAAAGTTCGGCAATATGAAAATTGTAAAGAAGATAATGAAGATGTCTTTAAAATCACACAGTAGAGATAAATATTGTTCATAATGCTTTTCAAGACTTTTGTGTTTGGAAAATATATCAGACTCTGAATTACTCATTGACTATATAATTTGCCATTAACCATTTTCATTATCATTAAATGATTTTAAATACCAATTTATAATTTCTATAAATCATTTCTATATATTTACATATCATAATTTCTTCATCCCTTAGGGCATTTTACTTTTGCCTATTTATTTAAGAAGTGAATTTGTATGTAAAGAATATATAAATAAGATATTAATGAGGACAAAAGCAGACACTAATAACTAGAAAACCAAAAATTTGGAATAGGTAAATATGAAAAACACTTATCTTAAAAAGTACGATAAAATAATCATTAGAAAGGAAAATTTCCCAGGTTTTAAATCCCAATAATGTTTTGTGCAATTCTTCAAAGAATTTTAAGCACTTTGGTTCACTTTTAGTCTAAAAGCATTAATTGCCTATAATGTATCCGATCAGATACTATCCAAAGCACTCATGCAGAAAAAGGTAGAGAAGTTCCTATCCTCATTGAGATCATTCTCTAGTGGAGAACATAGCCAACAAACAAGCGATATAGTACCTAAGCTACAGTTTATTTGATACAGTCTATACAAAACAAAGCAAGTTACAGGGTGAAAAAGGGACCTATAATTGTATTTCAGTTAGGGCAGTCAGAAGGACCTTCTTGAGTAGAGTGACTTTTGAACTGAAAAGAAAATGTCAGAATGAAAGTATTTGAAGCATGTTTGTCTGAGGGCCAAAGAACAGCAAAGGAATGCCTTAAAGCAATGTTAAAATGAAAAAAAAAAAAAGAAAAAAAAGAAAACCTATGTTCTAGAAACACCAGGACAGTCTATATGGCTGCAGTGATGCGAGCTGAAGAGCGGTAGTAGATATGATTGCGGAAGTAGGCAGGTTTCAGACTGCGTGGAGCACGCGGTGCTAATGAGAAGTATTTGACTGTTATATAGATGTATTATGGTAAACGCTCAGCAGAAGGTTTTGAATAGAAAAGGGAAATCATCTGGCTTGTCTTTATTCTGGTTTGTCTCTGGGTTCTGAGTAGAGAATGAACTGTACATGTCAAGATTAAACATGGTTAGAAGGATTTTTTCAGTTGCTCAGATGAAAGATAATGGTGGTTTGGACTGAAGTGGTAGGGATGGAAGTGATGAGAAGCTATAGGGCAAAAAATATAATCTTAAAAGAAATGCATATTTAATTACACAGAAATGAGGATGAGGGAAAGAAGACCTTCCCCTTATGACAGATAAGTTAAAACCATGTAATGACATGTGAAGACCAAGGGAGATGTGGGTAAAGGGTGAAATGCAAAAATTCCCTCTGAGACAAGCTATTGAGACATCCCAGTTCAGATGTACTGTAGGCATCAATGATATGAATTTAGAGAGCTACAGTCTAGTGATAAAGTCTGAAGATATCAATTTGCCATTATCAATCTATAATATTTAAAGGCACAGGAACAAAGGTGTTCACAAAGAGAGAGACCATGGATAATGAAAAGAAGAGACCAGAAGACTCAGTTTTGAGGCCACTTTAACATTGAGAAGTTGGTGGCCAGGTGCGGTGGCTCGTGCCTGTAATCTAGCACTTTGGGAGGCCAAGGCGGACAGATCATCTAAGGTTGGGAGTTCGCGACCAGCCTGACCAACATGGTGAAACCCCATCTCTGCTAAAAATACAAAATTAGCCGGACGTGGTGGCACACGCCTGTAATCCCAGCTTTTCGGGAGGCTAAGGCAGGAAAATCGCTTGAAAATGGGAGGCGGAGGTTGTAGTGAGCCAAGATCACACAATTGCACTCCAGCCTGGGCAACAAGAACAAAACTCCATCTCAAAAAAAAAAAAAAAACATTGAGAAGTTGGTAAATGAAGTCAGCAAAGGACACTGAGAAAAAATAGCCACTTAATTAGAAATTAAAAGAAAGATGTATTTCAATTAGAGGGGAATAACTACAAACTGCTGCCGAGATGTTAACTAAGATAATTACTCAAAATTGACAATTGAATGTAGAAAGATGGAGATAATTTATTAATTTAACTAGACTTAAGAAAATAAAGGTGTAGAAAAGCAAATATGGAAATTTGTCTTTCTACAGATAAAGGCTACTATTTCAGATAGAGGAAGAGACTAAACAAAGACATTGATCTTGCTTTATCAGTTAGGACTAAATTTGGTGGTGAGTAGCCAAAAGTTATATTCTCAGTGGCTTAAACTAGTTAAATTACTTTTTCATATAACAAGAAAACTAGTGGTAAGCAGTTTTGGAAGTTGGTTCAGCAGCTTAAACAATGCCAAGGCTGCATTCTCATGACATTTCCTTCATGCTCCCAAGATGAGAGCTGCTGCAGCAATATTCAAGTCATAGAGAAAAAGGTGAAAGGAACAAGAGATAATGTATCCTTAGAGCAGTTTGCTTTTTTAAAGAACTGAGATCTAAGAATATCTACAGTCACTGAAGTGGACCAGGCTTCTTATGTTAAAAGATAATCATAACCCTGCAGAAATATTGCCTCTTCAGAGAAGTGTTCCCTGACCATTCTCTCTAAAATGGCATTTCTTCCTTCCTTCCTTCCTTCCTTCCTTCCTTCCTTCCTTCCTTCCTTCCCCCTTTCCTTCTTTCCTTCCTTCCTCCCTCCCTCCCTCCCTTCCTTCCTTCCTTCCTTCCTTCCTTCCTTCTCTCTCTCTCTTTCTTTCTCTCTTTCTTTCTTTCTTGATTACCTGTCTTCTCAACAAGTATGTAAACTTCATGAAGATAGGAGTTTTGTTTTTAGTATTATGTTGTCCGTGGCACCTAGAGAAGTGTCTGGTACTTACGAATTACTTGAGTAAAAAAATAAAATATCCATGAATAGATCAGTTGAGTAGGGATTTGTCATCCAAAATATACCAAGTTGACCCAATAAGAAGTAGGTATAAAATAAAGCTTACAATTTAGAGCATTATAGGAGATGAAAAGCAAAATATTCTCATTCTCAGAATTCAACTGGGATGTAAGGCACGTGACCTGATTCTGTCAAAGAGACAAAATTAGGGGAAAGTTAGTAAGGAATTTTGAATTGTTTTCTTAACTAATTTAATTTAATATATGTGTGTGTATGTATGTGTGTATGTGTGTGTGTGTGTGTATATCCTTTTCTTGAGCTGTTTTTAATTGGTTTTATTATTGTCATCTGCAACAGTCATGTTGTGTCAGTCATAATAATTAATTTCTAAAATCTCCTTCTAGGGAATATGGTCAGTGACAGGAACAATGCTTTAAGATGAGGCAAAAATTAAACCACATTGATTAAGCAATCTTTATATTTGAGGAGAAGGAGGAGAATAACCATTAATTAAATGTGCAAAATATGCTAGCAGTGACGTGCATTGGCAGCATCATCCCCATACATATCTTTAATAATTCCAAAGACAGTTGTCTTATAAATAGGCAGATTTGAACTTCTAGTCTCTGGTCTGTCATGGAAGAAGTTTAGAGCTCTCCAATCCATGCTAACAAGTATAAAGCTGAAAAACTTAATCAACAGCTCTTCCTAGATTCCTATGAGGAGTGAGGTCACAAGACAAACCACTGCCCCCAAAACTGGAGACACAGAAAGGCAAATGCAGGGAATCACAGCTCGCAGGAGAAGGAACCCATGAGCAGAAACCTCCATAGGAATTGGATTAGAAAAACCTAACTCTAATAGATGAGCTGCTGGAGAATCAGTATGGACAAATGTTAAGAGTTAAAAAAATCCAGGGGGACCTATTGATGGGAGCCCTCACACTTTTCTGAGTTTTACCTCCAGGAGTTCTACCAGAATCTCACAGTGAATATTGGAGAAAAATTTCCTTATGCTTCTGGTGGACGCAGGGGAAAAGGAACCATTTTGTAAAATGCAAAGTATTCGGTTCTTCTTAGCAAGGTTGCTCTAGTGAGAATCTATTTAAACAGAGCCTGTCATGGTGGATTTTTTTTTTCTTCCAACACTGAGTCTCACTCTTGTCGCCCGGGATGGAGTGCAGTAGTGCCATCTCGGCTCACTGTGATCTATGCCTCCTGAGTTTAAGTGATTCTCCTGCCTCAGATTCCCGAATAGCTGGGATTACAGGCGCCTCCACCACACTGACTAATTTTTGTATTTTTAGTAGAGACAGAGTTTTGCCATGTTGGCCAGGCTGGTCTCGAACTCATGACCTCGTGATCTGCCCACCTTGGCCTCCCAAGGTGCTGGGATTACAAGTGTGAGCTACAGCGCCTGACCCGTGCTGTGGTTTTATTACAGCCTAACTTACCTGGGAGAGGAAAATATCTAACTTCAGCTGATTCTAGATTTCCACTTGAAGGAAGGAAAATACTCTACTCCAGTCCCCTCTCACCTGCCATTTGGAAATAGAAAAACACCCAAATTCTACCCACTATAGTCATCCTTTTCCACCTGGGGGAATGGTGGGAGAAAACTAAGAGACATTTGTGAAGTTCACAGTCCAAAGGCACAGGATATCTAAAAGACTGGAACACATCATGGAATTAAAGAATGTTCTTCTGCCCCCACACATTGCTTCTGCATTACTAAGCACCAATATACAGCCATTTGTTTTAACCAGTACATCGTGTCCTAATATTATGAAAAATTTACAAGTCTTTCTAAAAGGCAGAAAACCATTTGAAAAGACAGAACCAGGATGAAAACCATACTCAGATATGGTGAGGATGTTATCAGAGCAGGAATGTAAAACTACTATGGCCATTATGCTAAGAGTTCTAATGGACAAAGTAGACAAAATGCACAAACAAGGGAGCAATATAAGAATAAACATGGAAATTCTAAGAAAAAGTAAAAGAGAAATGATAAAGATAAAAAACATTGTAACAGAAATTAAGAATGCCTTGATGGGGTTATTAATAGACTGAATATGGATGAAAAAAGAATCTCTGAGATTGAGGATATCTCAGTATAAACCTCCAAAACTGAAAAGCAAAGAGAAGAAAAGACTAACAAAGTATAGAACCATGAGACAACTATAAAAGATGTACATATAATGGGAAAACCAGAAGGACAAAAAAAGGAAAAGGGGAACAAAAGTAGTATTTGAAAAAATAATGACTGAGAATTCCTCAAATTAATATCAGATATCAAATCACAGATCTGGGAAGCTTAGAGAACATAAAGCAGGATAAATACCAAAAATAAAAAAACAAAACAAAACAAAAAACCAAAAATCCTGTATCTAAGAGTATCATATTTAAATTATAGAAGATTAGAAAAACAAGAAAAATTCTAAAAGGAACTAGAAGGGAAAGAAATAACTTACTTATAGAGGATGAAGGATAAGATTTATATCTGACTTCTCAGAAAGTAAGAAGAGAGTGACATCAAATATTTGAAGTTCTGGGAGGAAAAAAACTCACCAACCTAGAATTTTGTATCCTGAGGGATTATTCTTCAGAAGTGGAGAAATAAAGATTTTCTCAGACAAACACAATTAAGAGAATTTGTTGCCAGTAGACCCACCTCACAAGAAATATTTTAACATTTTCTTTCAACAGAAGAAAAATGATATGGGTTAGAAATTCAGATGTACACTGAAAAGGAAGAGTATCAAAGAATAAATATATAACTATAAAATTAAAACTTTTATTTTTCTTTATCTTAATTCATCTAATAGTTTGTTCAAAATATTAACAATGTATTTGTGTATTTTATTATGTGCATATATATTTATATATATATATATGCTTAAGTGTGCTTATATATAAATGCCAGCAATGAAACAAGTTGTGAGAGAAAGGAATTAGAATTATTTCATTTGCCTGTACTACCTGTGAAGCAGTATAGTGTTATTTGCAAGTAGGCTTGGATTCATTGTAAATGTACATTGAAAATTCTAGGGTAACCACTAAAAAAGTTAATGAGAAAAAGGAGTACAACTGATATTCTCAGAAAGCAGAGAAAATTAAATCAATGAAATGCTTAAATATGATCACAAAAGGCATAAAAAAAGAGTAGAAGATAAAATATTACGAACAATAAACAAGGGCAAAATAGAAAACAGTAACAAATATGGTAGATATGAAACTTATTTGTCAATCATTTTAAACACAAATGATATAAGCAGACCTATTAAAAGACAGAAAGTGTCAGATGGATAAAAAAATAAAACCCAACCATATGTTGTCTGAAAGAAATTCACTTTATTAAAATGAAGATATATATATTAAAAGTAAATGGATGGTGAAAGATACATCATGCTAACACTAATCAAAATAAAGCAGATGTAGCTATGTTACTTTCAGAGCTAATGTGAGAGCAAGTTAACAGGGATACTACACAATAATAAAGGAGTCAATTATTTTTTTAAAACACAACAGTTCTTAGCATTTATGTGCCTAACAACAAAGCATCCAACTATGTGAGGCAAAAACTAATAAAACTATAAGGAGAAATAGAATACACTAATGTGGTTGAAGCTTAGACACCTTACTATCAGAAATGATTAGATCCAAGAGGCAGAGAATAAGTAAGGTTGTAGCTGAACTCAACAGTACTATCAACCAAATTAATATAACCGACAGCTATATGCTACTTCATTAACAACAGCAAATGCACTTTTCTCTCAAGTTCACATGGAACATTCACCAAGATGGATCATATTCTGGGCAACAAAACTTACCTTTACAAAGGTAAAAATATAGAAAGCATGTGGTGACACATGCCTGTAGCTGTACCTATTCAGGAGGCTGATGCAGGAGGATCGCCTGAGCCCAGGAGTTGGAGGTTCAGAGAGCTGTGATTGTGCCATTGCACTCCAGCCTGGATGACACAATAAGACCTTGTCTCTAAAAAGGAAAAAGAAATTATAAAAGGTCTGCTCTCTGACTACAGTGGAATTAACTAAAAATTAATAACAGAAAGATAACTGGAAAATCCCCAAATACTTGAACATTACACAGAACATTTCTAAAGAACACGTGAAAATATACAAATGACAAAAAAGTGTACAAAAAGATGTCCTACATCATATGTCAGTAGATACATACAAATGGAAACAGTGAGATGCTACATTCTTATTAGAATGGCCAAAATCCAGAACGCTCACACCACCAAATATTGAAGAGAATGCGAAGCAACAGAATCTCTCATTCATTGTTGTTGGGAATGCAAAAATGGAACAGCCCTGTCAAAAGATAGCATGACAATTTTTTACAAAACTAACACATACTTACCATAGGATTCTGCAATCGTGCTTCCCAAAGGAATTGAAAGCTTTTGTCCACACAAAAACCAGAATATGAATGTTTACAGCAACTTTATTTATCATTGTCAAAAGCTGGAAACAACCATGATGTCACTGAGTTGGTAAAAGGATAAATAAACTATGGTACATGTAGACAATGGAATATTATTAATTACTCAAAAGAATGAGCTATCAAGCCGTGAAAAACATGGAGGCAACTTATGCAAACTTAGTAAGGCATATTTCTAAGTGAAAGAAGCCAATGTGGAATGGCTATATGCTGTATGATTACAACTGTATGACATTTAGGAAAAGCCAAAACTTTGGAGGCAGTAAAGAGATGAGTGGTTGCCAAGGGTCAAGGGGGTGGGAGGGATGAATAGAAGCACAGAAGATGTTTAGGTAATGAAAGTACTCTGGATGGTACTCTACGGTATGTAATTATGGATTTCTCCAGACTCATAAAGCATACAATACTAAGAGTGAACCATAATGTAAACTATGGACTCTGGTGATAATTATTTGTTAATGAATATTCATTAATTGTAACAAATGTACCCTCTGCTAGGGTACACCAATAATGGCGAAGTCTATGCATGTATGGGGGTAGGACATATATAGGAAATCTCTCTGTACTTTCCTCTTAATTTTGCTGTGAACCTAAAACTACTCTAAAAATATAGTCTATTAAAATTAAAAATAGGCAGATTCGTGTAATATTTCTTAGAGACAGAGATGGGTCTAAGAAACAAAATAATAACCACTACCACAAAATTTCCCTTAAATTACATTATCTGTTTTAAAGTGCAAATAAATGCAGTATCTTTTAGAAACATCAGAGTGAAGAGATACCTGTCAAGTTACTTGCACAACTAACATATGCTTGAGCCAAATCTCTCTTTTTGCTATCTAGCTTTGATTATTTATTGTACTACTGTATTTATATTATTATCATATTACTTACTATATTATCTTAGCACAACCTGAAGCATACTTGCTGGGGAAGTGGCAACTGGTCATAAAACCCAGGCAACACATTGCAGAGTTTCAGAGGCAGCCCTTTCTTTCTTTCAAAGACAAAAATAGGCCCTTGACCTGTGAAAGGTAGTGAGAGAGAAAAGGGCTTTCTTTTATTATTAAGATCAAATGTGAATGGGATGGGTGTTAGGAAGTACTCCTATATTCCATCAACCTCTGGACATGAAAAAGAGTATATATATATGTGTGTGTGTGTATATATACACACACACACACACTCTCTATACTCTATCAGAATGAGCAAAAATAGAAATACAGGTGCCCTTCAGTGTTCTCCTTTTTCTTTTCTTTTTCTTTTCTTTTTTTTTTTTTTTTTTTTTTGAGACGGAGTCTCACTCTGTCTCCCGGGCTGGAGTGCAGTGGCCGGATCTCAGCTCACTGCAAGCTCCGCCTCCCGGGTTTATGCCATTCTCCTGCCTCAGCCTCCTGAGTAGCTGGGACTACAGGCGCCCACCACCTCACCCGGCAGGTTTTTGTATTTTTTAGTAGAGACGGGGTTTCACCATGTTAGCCAGGATGGTCTCGATCTCCTGACCTCGTGATCCACCCGTCTCGGCCTCCCAAAGTGCTGGGATTACAGGCTTGAGCCACCACGCCCGGCCACCTTTTTCTTATGTATAGAATATTTATTTATATTTATCTGTTTATAGTAATGTTTCATTTATTTTTCCATGTAGGGAATAAGCCATTTCATTTGCAGGAATTCAACAGATAAATGGAGTGTATATTGTAAGCAGCAAATGTAAACATTAAAAATATTTTTTGATGAACATCTTTCTAAAATATACTATACATTTGTCTGCCTTTGAAAAAAGAATATGTAATTTTCTGCATTTCTAAAGAAGTTTCAGATAAATTTTTGAAGCAATGACAGCCTATCCTCCTGAAAATCTATCTCTTTGTTCATTATATTATTACCCTAGAAAACTAGGCTAGGAAATTGCTGTGAGTTTTCTGTGCTGATCTTCTCTGTCAGTGCCAAGCATGTTCTGGTGAGTGCTTGCAGTGATGGTTTGGTTGTGTATAGTGGAGCTGGGCATGAGGGGAGATGGAGCCTTGGCATGAGTAGAGGAGCCACAAAAGAGTCAACATTAGCTAAGGAGAAAAGAGAGAACCACCATTCCCCGTAATCAAATCTGATGGAACAGGGTCAGAAGTAGGAGTTTTCAGATTGAGAGGCTAAGGGAGAATTCTGTGGATGAGTGATCATGAGCATTTTCCTGCCTTTCCAACCAAAAGGGCATTGAACTCATTTCTGTGAAAGTAGTTCTACTCAACCCAATGAACCCATCAGTGGCATTTAAACAAAGACAAAGACAGACTAATGAAAAGTTCAGGAAAAGCTGACATGACACTTCCAAAGCTTTCATATTAGTTCCATAGGCAAAGTAATGACAATGTATCAACACATCCATGGTGTAGTCCATTCAAAACCACAGGAAAGAAGGAATAATGTCTATGAAGTCTTTTTATTAACTTTAACATAAAAGGCACATAGATCATTTTGCTCATTATCATAGAATGATGGACAAATCTAAAAAGGCAGGCCATTGGGAACTGTAATTCAGCTGTATCCATGTCCCTTAACTTGTTCAGCTATATTTGAATGTCTAGCTATATCACACGCACAAATATCCTGCCTCCTCATTCCTGGAATATCATGTCTCTCCAGTGAAAAAGTATTATTCAGAGAGAAAATTATTTGTTGAGAGAAAAATATGAGTAACCAGTACTGTTCAAGAAAAATGTTAACAAGAAATCTGTACAATGGATATCAGAAAGGTCTCAAATGTAAAAAAAAAAAAAAAAAAAACAGTCTGTTATCAGTTCAAGAAAACCTCTGACTTTTAATTTATGGATTCTATTTTTAGGAACGAATTCTATTTCCAGGCTCTTGATGAATTCACAAACTTATTCCTGCCAACAGATTTTGTCCCTTTATCTTATTTGTCTTGAACATTTTATGTTATTTTATAAGTTATTAGGAATTACATAAGCCTACTTTCGTATGGACAATAACATTTTGTTAAGGATTAATTTGGACACTGATCATTCTTCTCTAAAACTGATGCATGTAAGTCTGTGCAAACAAAAGCTTCCCAATCAAACATATAAACATAGTAACTTTATCTTAGGAGGTAGAATTGAGATATCTTAGGTATTGTCATGCCATGACGGGTAATTAGAAAACAATGTTATAAAAATAGTCTGAATGCAGTGACTCACACCTAAAATCTCAGCACTTTGAGAGGCCAAGGCAGGAGGATCACTTGAGGCTAGGAGTTCGAGATAGCCTGGGCAACATAGCAAAACTGCATCTCTACAAAATGTAAAAAAAAATTAGCCAGACATGGTGGCACACACCTGTAGTCCTAGCTACATGGGAAGCAAAGGGAGGAAGATTGAGCCCAGGAGTTTGAGACTGCAATAAGCTATAACCACACCACTGCACTCCAGCCTGGTAACACAACGAGACCCTGGCTTAATAATGATAATGATGATAATAATAATAATGACAAGCCATTAGAAAATAATTCGTTTTACTGAAAATAAGTAGTTAGAAACCTATTACATGTTTCTTTCACCCAGTGAGTGGCATGTAAAGCAGTAATCTTCCCATTATCTCTTTTGGAAATAAAATATTAAAGAATTGACATCTTATATCATTCTTGTGACACAATGTTGATTGAAAATTTTAATGAAAGTTGCAACTGAAATCCATGAGAACTATTGGGAGCTTTCAAATGATCTGTACAAGTAAGCGACGGCTAGAGATTGTCCTTTGCCCCCTCTATTTTCCCAGCCACAGCCTGGAGCATGTCCTCAATCTTGCATGCCAACTTGCTATAATAGCTTTCAAATTTTTCTTCCCGCTTGTATCCTCCTCCTCCCTAAGATTCACCACAGCCTATACAACCGATAAAAATATGTTTCCTAGAAAACATGCTGAAAAATCTCACATGGTTGCTCAAAAGCAAGCAGTGATGCATGATTTATTAAGAGAATTTGTTATTTTCATCATGAGAGTCAATGCAATTTTCCATTATGACAGTTCTCTAACACGGAATATTCTCTCCCCTCTTCTCTGCTAAACGAAGCCCTACATTTTACTCATTCTGCACCTCCTATATTAAACTGTTTCTTTCAAAACAAATCTTATGATTATAATTCCCCTTACTTGCATCCCTAAGCACTTTGTGCTACATGAATCTCACTCCCACAATTTTTCATTTTGAAATAGCATTCTGTGAATTTTTGTTTTCTGTACCAACCTAAATGGGAAATTTCTGTAAATCTGAATCAGAGTCCTCCTCTTTTATTTTGTTTTATGTTTGGCATTTTTTTCTTTAATACAAAGGCATGAGTATAGCAAGGAATATCAATCAAGCAACTAAACAGAGACATAGCTAAAAGTGCATGTTAGCTGAACTGTCCTGGGAAAGTTGATATTTTCATATCAGTGGGATATCTGAAATGCCGCAGAAAAGCGAAAGGTGTAGTGAAAAATCCAAGAGTCTGACCTAAGGTAAGAGCTAACTCTAAGGTTAGAGTTAAGTTTCTGCAGTCAACTACAATTCCAAACTAAATCGTTGCTAAGGCACTGGTGCTTTCCTAATAAAATTTTTTAACATTTTTGTTCTAGCTTTTGATGAAACAAGAAATTAAATAATAGTTATGTGATACTGGGATATATTTATATATGCTGCCTAGAATATAATATTATTAATAGCATGGTAAGCCACCACATACAGAACTTGTTATTGTTCACCTTGAATTTCAAGACAATGCTGTATAATATTGGTCTGTTCACCCAGGTAGGGTGGTGAATATTTGTGGTAGCTGAACATTTTTGACAGGCAGAGGCAGCATATTTAGTGAAGCAAATAAATTTAACATAAAAATACTCTTTGTACCTCTGGTAGAATTCTGCTGTGAATCTGTCTGGTTCTGGAATTTTTTTGGTTGGTGGGCTATTAATTATTGCCTCAATTTCAAAGCCTGTTATTTGTCTATTCAGAGATTCAACTTCTTTCTGGTTTAGTCTTGGGTGGGTGTATGTGTCCAGGAATTTATCCATTTCTTCTACATTTTCTAGTTTATTTGCATAGAGGTGTTTATAGTATTCTCTGATGGCAGTTTGTATTTCTGTGGGATCAGTGGTGATCTCCTCTTTATCATTTTTTATTATGTCTATTTGATTCTCTCTTTTCTTCTTTATTAGTCTTGCTAGTGGTCTATCAATTTTGTTGATCTTTTCAAAAAACCAGACACAACAAAAAAAGAGAATTTTAGACCAATATCCCTGATGAACATCAATGCAAAAATCCTCAATAAAATACTGGCAAACTGAATCCAGCAGCACATCAAAAAGCTTATCCACCACGATTAAGTGGGTTTCAGCCCTGGGATGCAAGGCTGGTTCAACATATGCAAATCAATAAATGTAATCCATCATATAAACAGAACCAAAGACAAAAACCACATGATTATCTTATAGATGCAGAAAAGGACTTCAACAAAATTCAACAGCCCTTCATGCTAGAAACTCTCAATACAAGAGGTATTGATGGGATGTATTTCAAAATAATAAGAGCTATATGACAAACCCACAGCCGATATCATACTGAATGGGCAAAACCTGGAAGCATTCCCTTCGAAAACTGGCACAAGACAGGAATGCCCTATCTCACCACTCCTATTCAACATATTGTAGGAAGTTCTGGCGAGGGCAATCAGGCAGGAGAAAGAAATAAACGGTATTCAATTAGGAAAAGTGGAAGTCAAATTGTCCCTGATTGCAGATGACATGACTGTATATTTAGAAAACCCCATTGTCTAAGCACAAAATCTCCTTAAGCTGATAAGCAACTTCGGCAAATTCTCAGGATACAAAATCAATGGGCAAAAATCACAGGCATTCGTATACACCAAAAACAGAAAAACAGAGAACCAGATCATGAGTGAACTCCCATTCACAAATGCTTAAAAGAGAATAAAATACCTAGGAATCCAACTTACAAGGGATGTGAAGGACCTCTTCAAGGAGAACTACAAACCACTGCTCAATGAAATAAAAGAAGACACAAACAAATGGAAGAACATTCCATGCTCATGGATATGAAGAATCAATATTGTGAAAATGGCCATACTGCCCAAGGTTATTTATAGATTCAATGCCCATCCCCATCAAGCTACCAATGACTTTCTTCATAGAATTGGATAAAACTACTTTAAAGTTCATATGGAACCAAGAAAGAGCCAGCATTGGCAAGACAATCCTAAGTCAAAAGAACAAAGCTGGAGACATCACACTACCTGACTTCAAACTGTACTACAAGGCTACAGTAACCAAAACAGCATGGTACTGGTACCAAAGCAGAGATATAGACAAATGGAACAGAACAGAGCCCTTAGAAATAATATCACACATCTACAACCATCTTATCTTTGACAAACCTGAGAAAAACAAGAAATGGGGAAAGGATTCCCTTTTTAATAAATGGTGCTGGGAAAACTGGCGAGCCATAGGTAGAAAGCTGAAATTGGATCCCTTCCCTACACCTTATATAAATATTAATTCGAAATGGATTAAAGACTTAAATGTCAGACCTAAAACCATAAAAACCCTAGAAGAAAACCTAGGCAATACCATTCAAGTCATAGGCATGGTCAAGGACTTCATGACTAAAACACCAAAAACAATGGCAACAAAAGCCAAAATTGACAAATGGGATCTAATTAAACAAAAGAGCTTCTGCACAGCAAAAGAAACTACTATCAGAGTGAACAGGCAATACAGAATGGGAGAAAATTTTTTCAATCTACCCTTCTGAAAAAGGGCTAATACCAGAAACGACAAAGAACTCAAACAAATTTACAAGAAAAAATCAAACAACCCCATCAAAAAGTGGGCAAAGCATATGAACAGAAACTTATCCAAAGAAGACATTTATGCAGCCAAAAGACACATAAAAAAAAATGTTCATCATCAGTGGTCATCAGAGAAATGCAAATCAAAACCACAATGAGATACCATCTCACACCAGTTAGAATGATGATCATTAAAAAGTCAGGAAACAATAGGTGCTGGAGAGGACATGGAGAAATAGGAACACTTTTACACTGTTGGTGGGACTGTAAACTAGTTCAACCATTGGGGAAGACAGTGTGGTGATTCCTCAAGGGTCTAGAACTAGAAATACCATTTGACCCAGCCACCCCATTACTGGGTATATACCCAAAGGATTACAAATCATGCTGCTATAAAGACACATGCACATATATGTTTATTGTGGCACTATTCACAACAGCAAAGACTTGGAACCAACCCAAATGTCCATCAGTGACAGACTGGATTAAGAAAATGTGGCACATATACACCATGGAATACTACGCAGCCATAAAAATGGATGAGTTCTTGTCCTTTGTAGGTCCATGGATGAAGCTGGAAACCATCATTCTGAGCAAACTATCACAAGGATAGAAAACCAAACACCACATGTTCTCACTCATAGGTTGGAATTGAACAATGAGAACACTTAGACACAGGATGGGGAACATCGCACACTGGGGCTTGTCATGGGGTGCAGGGAAGGGGGAGGGATAGCATTAGGAGAAATACCTAATGTCAATGATGAGTTAATGGGTGCAGCACACCAACATGGCACATGTATACATATGTAACAAACCTGTACGTGGTGCACATGTACCCTAGAACTTAAAGTATAAAAAAAAGTACTCCAGGACCCAGAGAGAAATAGGAAATTACCAAATTCTTAAGAGTCATTTTTTGTCCCCTCCTGAGCTGCTCCACTACTTCAAATTCCACTTTTGTAATAAACTTCCCTTTCCCACACCTTCTCCCATTTCATTTTTCTGTATGAAGAAACAAACTTCAATATCTAATAAGCTAATGTGTTTATTCACCAAGGAGAATTTAGTTTGAGGAGAATTCTAAGGCAAGCACTGGTAAGAGAATGATCTCCGCCTTGCTGCCTTCAAAACAAACACATAGCACTACACAGTGAGTTTGTAGATCATACTTATGCTATGGGAAAAAGATTGCCACCAGATGACTGTACTTAAAGAGTATATCCTTTGTGCAAAGGAAAGGAAATGAAATTTGGAGTGTGAGAGAACAAGAGATCATTTGACAATAAAATTTAGATTTGAGTTTTTTCCAAGATATCCTTATCACTTAAGAGTAATCCAATTAACCCTCTTGAAGTAAAAGCTTCCTTCCACACAAAGGAAAGAAATGTATTCTAAATAAGAGGATTTTCAGACTCTGTGTTATATCCTATTCTTAGAGAGAACTAAGCAACTAGATTAGCACTCCAGATTTGGTTAGTTCAACCCAAAGTACATAAAAAGAGAACAAATAATACAAACAACCTAAATAGACTTCTTAAATAGAAGCAGCGATTTGTATATCGAGTACATTTTTAAAAAACAAACAATAAAAGCAATAGGTAAATGGCACTTACCTTGGTCCTTCAAAAGCACACTTACAAAAACTAAATGAAAGAAAAAGCCCAATAAACTCACCTGAATCCAGATTTCTTTAATCTAGTGGCATTTTACTTCATAAAACTGTATTTTAGAGCAACTTTTTCTTCTCAAATGTAAAGATTTTAAGTCATATAGCCATAGTTTTAGACCGTATAGGTTCTCAAATGTCATGTAATCTATGAGAGTAAAGGAAATGTCATCTCTCAGTGTTTGAGACACTATTGTTACACTAATTGTTCAAAATGGTAATGAACTAACAAACACTGAGCATCATCTCTGTACAGATCACTGATCTAGGTGTTGAAATGTTCTTGTTCGAATTAGTTTTACTTCTACATTTAAAAATAATTACAAATATAATTAACTATAATTCAAAACCCAACAAATAAGTTACTATGAAAGGACAAAGGAAGGGAAATCATTTAAGATACAATTTTCAAACTAAATTAAACATATTTTCTATGTGTTTCTTTCATTTATTTTTTTGTAAGTGTCCTTTTGAAGGACCGAGGTAAGTGCCATTTACCTATTGTATTGCTATATATTTGTTTTGAAGGCAGAAAGATGGAGATTATTTCTCTTGTCGTTATCTAAATTCTAAGTGTGCACAATTTCATGGATACAGCCCAACACTTAATAATATTAGGAATGGCCAATTTATCTTCAGAACAACACTAGAGACATGGAGCCACATTTAAGTCTCCTAGCACAATTTCTTCTGCTAGATCTTACTATTTATTAATCTCTTACCTCAATGTTTGAAAGCTTAGCTGAGAAGAATATAACATGATTAATTATAGTAGACAAATCTCAGAAAAGATAGCATAAAATGCCTACGTATACTTTAAGAAATTTGTCATATATTTCTGTTTCAGAAATGGGATAGTATAAAGTGACAAATTTGCCTTTTCACTCCTGGAAAAACAGTCATTTTTATTTATAATTATACTAAAATCTTTCTTTATTGGAGCTCTATGGGCCCTAAATACTTATTATCAAATGTCTGAGAAACCTCCAAAGTTGCTTCCATTTGGTGATTTTTTTGGATCCAAGAAAAGAAAAATAAATTTTCATTTTCCTCTCTCTTCCCGTTTTTCCTGCTGCATTTAATCTTTGTTGCCTTTCAAATTCCACAAACATGTTATTGAGAAACCTCTTGTGAAATGCATTTTTTTTTTTTTTCATTAAGCATTTCTTAAGTACCTGCAATTTACTAGTAACAAGTTCTGGAAAGAAATGTTTGTCAGAAAATTATGATAATGGATTTCATTAGCTCCCCTTTATTGGGGTGGAATAAAACTCAGTCACAGCTTAAGTAATTTACTGTCATGAAGACAGTAAGCAAAAGACCCAGGGGAACACTCTAGACATTTCTAACACAGCTTATTGTGCTCTTTTAACTTTTTATTTAGAGGGGAAAAAAAACCAAAATAGACCAGCAAACAAACAAACAAACAAAAAACCACCTCCTGAAACATTTTCTCAGAGACCAAAGGCTATGGTACCACATCCTTATTAAGTATGCTATTAAGAAAGAAAAAGTAGTTCTGGAAGGGATCGTGTGGGCCATGCATCTTACTTGGCTTCTTCATTCTAACAAATAGGATTTTGGTTCAAAGAAAAGGAGGAATTAGACATCACAGTGAACACTATTTGGGGTGTGTGGGGGGGAGCAGGGTGTGTGTATTTGTGTGTGTGTGTTTGATTCAAACGTAACCCAAACAGATCACTCATAAAAACCTGGACCCACGTGAGACGCAGCAGATGCAGAGTTGTTTAAAGCAATTCCATCCTTTCAGGCTCAAACTACAAGTCTGTTTACCTGTGAAAGGCAGCGAATGTAGCCGGTGTACAGAGCCATGGCCAACAGACCTGGAAACAAGCCTGGCTCATTGCAGGTAATAAATGAATATTTTTCAAATTAAATTGACTTGAGTTAAATGTAAAACCATATTTTTCAGCAACAGATTTTTTTTTAACAAGCACCTTATTAAATACTTCATTTTGTCTAAAACATCAGAACATCTATTCTATATATGATAGCAGAATAGTCAAAAAGAAAATTTTAATTAGTTTACCAGTTGAGCACGTAACCTTTTTTATTTGTAATGCATAAGGAAATACCATTGGTAGGCATGCTCAAAGATACGGCAATAATGAGTAACAAAGTTAGTGGTTGATGTTCTCTCTTCATATTATAATTCTTTCTGTGGCTGAATTTCATTCCACAAGTTTAATATAAAATGTTTCTAATAATGCAAATACTGCCATATGAATTCTCATTTATGTCTGAGGCTACTATCAGACAGAGGGGTATCATGGCTAGAGCAAAATAAAATGGTTTTTGAAGTCAGAGAGGACAGTATGAGTCCTGTCTATGCTACTTACATCCTAAGTGAGCCTGGGCTAATATTATTTTGGATTGTCATAATTCTACAAATTAGTTTCCATTGCAGGACCTTTGTAGAGGCTGGTGAAGTTTGACAGAATTAAGGAATGTGAGGTTTGCATGAAATAAAAAGGGCAAATAGAATTAAACTGAAAAAAATGCTCCTTTGAATATAGCCTGAGGACTCAATTGTTACAGGACCAACAGGTTTATATGCCTGCTGCACAGTAACAGAGCAATAAGCTGAAACAGCAGGGTTTGCAGCAGAGAAAGAGTTTAATGACTTCAGGGTGCCAAGAGGAGATGGGAGGAGAGTTTTAAATGTATCTCCCTGAGGATTTCCAGGCTGTGGTTTTTAAGGGGATCATGGAGGGTAAAGGGCAGGTAAATTGGGGTCATTGCTTGATTGGGGCAAGGGGGATGAAATCATCAGGATGTGGAAACTGCATTCTTTGGTGAGTCAGCTCCTCATGGGGTCCTTCAGATCAGCTGACATCAATAGTTTCACTCATATTCAGGAGCCGAAAGAATATCTCAAAGGGAAACTTAACATTTTATAATGTTCAAGTTGTTATCTATATACAGCAGTTAACAAGAACCATAATCTTGTAGCAAGGCTCTATATGATTCTGAGGCACCCATGAGGAAGGGGTCAGAGATCACTTGCCCTAATAATTAATGTTGAATAGGTTGCAAGCTTGGTTTATTTTATTTCTCCCACTTCCTTCTTCACTGATTAATTTTATGTTTATGGGGACAGTTTCACACTACATTTTGGGTCAGACCTTCACTAACATTCAAGGCAATGCTGCTACCTTGTCATGGAGATGCTACAGAGCTCATCCCAATATTGACTCACATTGGGATAAGATACATGATGTCCACTGGGTAAAGTATAGTACAATTTCACACTCACAGTTTGATTGCACTAAATATGTGACAAATATACACATGTTTAAGAAATGTAGAGCCAATTGAATCCGAATGAGAAAAGGATTATTGTTCTCCCTTACAGAGTACCTGTTTACGTGATGCCCTCCAATACACATTCTATAAACAAAATTTTAAAACAGCAATATTGTTACTTCTTGTATGTTCTTTACTTCTAAAAGATCATTTATTCCTTTGTAGAGGATAATGTTTTCAAATAAGGATTTATTTCATTTTTCCTCTTTACTACAAGGGATGATGTTTAAAGAACAACCATTCATGAATAAAAGATTCCCAGATAATCACATATACTTTAAGTCACCAAAATGGATTTGAGTAGCAAAAGTCACATACACTAGATACATTACACAGATTGTCCAGGCTTTTCTTTAAATTTATTTGTCAGCCCTTTTAATGACTAAATTATCATCCTTTGTTTCTCTCTCTGATGTGTGTACTTCTAACACTTTTGTTAGAGTAGCGTAAAGTCAGTGAAAAAATAAATATTCTTTCTTTGTTTTTTGTACAGCAGAAATCTTTTA
This sequence comes from Piliocolobus tephrosceles, assembly GCF_002776525.5. Classification (NCBI taxonomy): domain Eukaryota; kingdom Metazoa; phylum Chordata; class Mammalia; order Primates; family Cercopithecidae; genus Piliocolobus; species Piliocolobus tephrosceles. The sequence continues at coordinate 21,757,444 of NC_045436.1, read as the reverse complement.
GAAAACTCTTTCCAAATAATTAATATCTTATTATTCTTGTTTTGCAAGCAGATATTTCATGGTTTATTCCAAAAAGACTCATATGGTTCAATATGTAACCATTTTCCCATGTGTTCTATAAATTTTAAGTGACAGTCTTGAGGGCTGATGTCAATCTGCATCTGATCTAGAAGGATAACAATAACTTAAAATATGTTTTGCATTGTGTCTTGGTGTAATGGTGATTTGATTAAGGTGAGGGTAAAGCTGGTGTGTACACTGCTGCCCCTATCTAAGCCTGCTATCTGCTGCCCAGATGGGCAGATTACCTTCAGTGACAGACCTAACTCTCCTGAAAGCAAAATGAACTTCCAAAGAGGTACAATACACATTGTATTTCATGCTATCACTTATGTAATAAATTGATAATATGTGAAAATAATATTTTGTGCAATAAGCAATTGTAGGGATTAAATAGGTTTTTAAAGTGTTTCATGTTTTGCACAAGATAATAATGAGTTAGTAATGAAACTCCCATGCATATTCTTCTGCATATAAGAACACTGAGGTTCATAGAGTTTGAGTAACTAATCCAAAAATGGCATAGTATGAATGATGCTAAAGGGCAATTAGAGTTAAAACAAGACCCTTCGGAAGCCAAGATCTGCAATCTTTTTAAATCACCTCACCATCTCCCATTTATCTTCTGGTTAAATCTGGAGAGAAATTATAAAAAGGGAAATACTTTTATAAGTTTTCTCATTGCCATCATTAACAGTGGTGTAACGACAAAATAATTAAAATTTAATTAGTTCTCCCTCTGCTCTCACAGCAATGGAAGCTTATATTCTGATCTTGCATCCTCTCAAGCCTAAATCAATCTTTGAAATGAGGGTTGATTTAACTTGATAGTGGAACTTTGGCTATAGTTACTATTTCTTTTTTTTTTTTTTTTTTTTTTAATTGAGGTGGAGTCTCACTCTGTTGCCCAGGCTGGAATGCAGTGGTGCGACCTCAGCTCACTGCAACCTCCGTCTGCACCCCCACTTCTGCAGGTTTCAAGTGATTCTCCTGCCTCAGCCTCTCCAGTAGCTGGGATTACAGGCATGTGTCACCATGCCTGGCTAATTTTTGTATTTTTAGAAGGCATGGGGTTTCACTATGTTAGCCAGGCTGGTCTTGAATTCCTGGCCTCAAGTGGTCCACCTGCCACAGCCTCCCAAAGTGTTGGGATTACAAGCATGAGCCACCATGACCAGCCTATACAGTCATTATTTCCTACAGTGAAACAAAATGATGTCCAATCTTAGATCTATGTATTAAATACCCAAAGAGGAGAGGTCCAATGCTAGTATTGGACCTTTTTCCCTGTTAGGTATAGGAAAATTGAAGTTTTGTGGGGAAAAAAAAAAATATGTATAGTCTTGTCTATCAGCATTTGGCATATGCTCCAAATTCATGGAAATGCATTGACATTAAAGGACTAGAGCTAATTTGGGTATAAAGTCAGGAAACACTTAAGGTCTAACGTCTTTTATTTTAGGAACATGAAGGTTGGAATTAATGAGACAGCTGGAACATTGAGCTCTGTATTTTCCAGAGCTCCATGAGACACTCAAATTTGTTTAACTGTAGAACAAGACTCCAGGTGATGCTCTAACCTGAAAATGAGCCTGGATCATATGAAAATATTATGTGGTTTCAGCAGAGTAGTCAACCATTGTGGAAGACAGTGTGGCGATTCCTCAAAGACCTAGAGTCAGAAATATTATTTGACCCAACAATCCCATTACTGGGTATATAACCATAGGAATGTAAATGTTTCTGTTATAAAGACACATGCACACTATGTTCACTGAAGCACTGTTCCCAATAGCAAAGACATGTAATCAACCTAAATGCCCATCAATGACAGGCTGGATAAAGAAAATGTGGCACATATACACAATGGAATATTATGCAGTCATAAAAAGGAATGAGATCATGTCCTTTGCAGGGGCATGGATGGAACTGACTGCCATTATGCTTAGCAAACTAATGCAGGAACAGAAAACCAAACACCACATGTTCCTATGTATATATGGGAGCTCAATGTTGAGAACATGTGGACACGTGGTGGGGAACAACACACACTAGGGCCTGTCCAAGAGTGAGTGGTGGGAGGAGAGAGAAGATCAGGAAGAACAGCTAGCACATGCTGGGATTAACACCTGAGTGATGGTATGTTCTGTGTAGCAAACCACCATAGCACATGTTTACCTATGTAACAAACCTGTACATCCTGCACATGTACCCCTGAACTTAAAATAAAAGTTGGAAATTAAAAAAAAATAAAGAGAGAGAGCAATCGGCAGCAGAGAATCTACCTTTCAAAACTGAGGTTTGCTTTTAAAAGCAATCTCTCTCTGTGACTGATATACAGAACGTTGCCTTTCCAATTTCTAACTCAACAATTAGGAAAAGACTGGCTTGGAAGAGACTGATTTTTACAGTTTACAGATTTAAAAAAATGAAATTTTAATTTGTCTTACATCACCACCCTTAAGTAAGCATCATGTGACATTTGTGTATATCAAGTATACAAAAAATGGAAATCACAAAACCAAGATAAAGATACGAATTTTATTCATCATTTGGAAAAATAAAATACAAAAAGTAAGCTTGTATTTATAGGAAGTGGGAACAGTTCAACATTAGAAAAGAATACTCATCAATATTTTAATATTTAATACTGATCACTATATGTGTTTACAAAGGGAGTCAATTGACATTTTTCTTTTTTTTTTTTTTTTTTTTTTAGTAGAGACGGGGTTTCACCGTGTTAGCCAGTGTGGTCTCAATCTCCTGACCTCGTGATCCGCCCGTCTCGGCCTCCCAAAGTGCTGGGATTACAGGCTTGAGTCACCGTAAAGCAAAAGTATTTTTTGTAAATAAAAGCTCAGACTATAATATGTCTTATTATATAATATAGTCTTATAATTAAGGCCATAATTATCTCACAGTATCAAATGAGAAATAAACCAGATTTTAAAATTGACCTTAATATGTAAGCATTTTGTTAATACTGCTGTATTTTATGGCTAAAACTAGAAATAAGGTTAATTATTATATGAGTATGATATAGTTACTGTATTAGTCAGGGTTTTCTATAGCGATTGAACTAATAGGATATACATATATATTTGTGTGTGTGTGTGTGTGTGTGTATATATATATATATATATATGAAGGGGAGTTTATTAAGTATTAACTCACAGGATCACAAGGTCCCAGAATAGGCCATATGCAAGCTGAGGAGCAAGGAAAACCAGTCTGAGTCTCAAAACCAAAGAACTTGTTTGAGGGCAGGAAGCATTCAGCATGAGAGAAAGATGTAGGCTGGAAGGCTAGGCCAGTCTGGTCTTTTCACGTTTTTCTGCCTGCTTTATATTCTAGCCACACTGTTAACTGATTAGATTTGCCCACCCAGATTAAGGGCAGGTCTGCCTTTCCCAGCCTGCTGACTCAAATGTTAATCTCCTTTGGCAACACCCTCATAGACATACCTAGGATCAATATTTTGCATCCTTCAATTGAATCAAGTTGACACTCAGTATTAATCATCATGGTAACCTCCAGTAGATTATTTTATTTTTACTATATTTGCCATTTTATCTCAGTAGGCAATATTAAGAATATTACTTTATTAAAAATTATGTTCTTAACTCTTTACCCTGAAGTATTGAAATTCTGAAAATTATCAGAAATGATGTCTACAAAATAATCAGTATGATCATGCAAGAAATAGAAGCTGTATAAAAACTCATTTGAGTGTATTAGAATTTGGTCAAGCAACTTTAACTAGAGCTCTTTGGGAGAATAGTTGTTATGTTTTGAAAGCATCTCCCAAAATTTGTGTGTTGCAAACTGAATTCCCAATATGACAGTGTTGGGAGGTGGGGCCTGATGGGAAGTATTTAGATCATGAGGGGCCTGCCCTCATAAATAGGCTAATGTCTTTATCAAAAGAGCTTGCAGGAGTGGGCTCACCCTCTTACACACTTTGCCCTTACCACTTTCTACTGTGTGAGAACAGAACAGGAGTGCCCTCACCAGACGCTGGACTTCCCAGCCTCCACACCTGTGAGACGTGTCTGTTTTCAATAAATTACCTAGTCTCAGGTATTCTGTTATAGAAACACAAATCAGTACCAGAGAAATAGGGTGTTTCTATAACAAACATGTAAAAATGTGAAAGTGACTTTAAAACTGGGTAAGAGGTAGAGGATGGAAAGATTTGAATGAGAAGGCTAAAAAAAGCCTAGACTGCCATAAAAAGTGTGTCAAGGGCAATTCTGGTGAGAGCATAGAAGAGAGCTGTAGGAAAAATCTGAAATTTCTTAGAGATTACTTAAGTGATTGTAACCATAATGTTGTAGACATATGGGCAATAAAGGCAATTCTGATGAGGTCTCAGACGGAAATCAGGAACAAAGTGTTGGCAACTGGGGGGAAAGGGCACCCTCCCTACCAATTGGTAAAGGACTTGACTAAATTGCTTCCATGCCCAAGGACTTTATGAAAAGCAGAATTTAGGAGTGATAAACTCGGATATCTGGTAGAAGAACTCTCTAAGCAGCCAAGCATTGAGAAGGCTGTATTGCTTCTCTTAACTAATTATAGTAAAATGCAAGAAGAGAGAAATGATTTAGAGATGGAATTTATAATCAAAAGGGAAACAGAATATAGAGATTTTGAGAAGTTCAGCCTGGCCATGTAAAGAATTTAAAAGCATGTTGAGGAGGAAAAAAACAAGAGTGTAACCACACAATCCGTACTTTGTTAAGGAGATTAGTATGGCTAGAAGGGAGTGCTATTCATTAAGACAAAGGGAGAATGACTGAAAATCCTTGAAGCTGTCACTCCCATCACATGCCTGGAATGCTAAAGCCTGGGAGGCAGTAAAGTTTTGAGGAAGGGAACAACACCAATGGGGTGTCAGTGCTCCCATCCCAGGGCAGCCTTGGGATTCTAGTCCACGCATTCTGGTGTTGTACCCACAGATGTGACTCATAGGCCTATGTGTGACTCTAGCCATTACTGCAGAAGATTCAAATGATAAACCTTGGTGACATTCACATGGTGCTAATTCTGCTGGCATGAGCTGTGGAGGCAAAACTGCCTCCACCTAAATTTCAAATGATGCTGCAGAGACCTGCTGCAGGGGCAGAGCCACCGCAGACAGTCCCCACTAAAGCAATGCCTAGTGGACTCATAGGGGCAGGGCTGCCCCAACACCCCAGAACTGTACGGCTAGTGTGGCAGACCAGGTCTCAGTAATGCAGGCCTCCATTACAACTGTTTCAGTACGGACTGTGTGGTTAATATTTAAATATTAAAAGACACTGCCCTTATACAAAGGCTGGGATGTAGCAAAAGCCCACCAAGAGTTTTGCCTAGGCCTTTCCTGAACCTTAAAGCATGATGAAACAAGTTTTATCGGGGGTCTGAAGAAACTCCCCAGCTCTCCACAAACAAGATTATTGAGAGTCTGAAGGAACTCCCTAAACCTCCGTGATTTAGCAGGAGACAAGATAAGGGAAATCCCCCCAGTACCCGGACCCATTTAGATTAGGTAAATGTACTAAAGCTCCAGAGGAAGGTCTTCAAGACCCAGATCTTAGTTACAGAGTAAAATAAGTTAATCACTTATGTCTTTAGATGAATGCACACTTACACATAGACATATAGTTTAGGAGGAATATAAGCTCTGGAAAACTTTGTAATTTTGAGTTGGTCTGGTAATAATTTCCAGGCCTTCTCCCTGTAACCAGTTACAGAAATAAAAACTCTCTTCCTCCCCAGTTCATCTGCATCTTGTTTTGGGGCCATGAGAAATAGCAGCCTGACCCTCAGTTTGGTCCAGGAACACTACAAGTGTACAACAATAGCCTAGGAGAGCTACAAGCATGAGACTTCAGCCTGTGAGTGCTGCCATGTTGACTGAACCCAGCAAAGCCACAGGGGTGGGGCTGCCTGAAGTGTTGGGGACCCACTGTGTCCAGAAGGCACAACATGCAGTCAATGATTATTCCCAAGCCTTAAAATGTAATGTTTCACCTGCTGGACTTTGTGTTGGGACCTGTCACCCTTTTTCTCTTGTCTATTTCTGCCTTTTGGAATAGGAATGTCTACCTTACACCTGACCCACCATGGTGTTTTGGAAGCGTGTAATTTATTTTGATTTCACAGACTGGTGGGGAACTTGTCTTAGGATAAATCCTACATTAAGTCTCGCCCATATGATATGTAGATGAGACTTTGGAATTAGACTTTAAAGTTGATGCTGGAATGACTTGAGAACTTTGGGAATGTTGGAACGAAATGGAATTTTTTTGTGCAATGGACAAGAATTTGGGGGGCTGGGGCTGAATGCTGTGGTTCGAATGTGTTCCCCAGAATGTATGTGTTCAAAACTGGATCCCCAGTGCAACAGTGTTGGGAGGTGGGGCCTAATAGGAGGTAGAACCTTCATAAGCAGATGAATGCCATTATCAAAAGGGTTCACAAGAGTGGTTTCACTCTTTTGTGCTCTTTGTCTGTCCTTCTTGACCATGTGAAGACACAGCAAGAAAATCTTCACAAGATGCTACAGACCTGATACTGCACTTTCTAGCCTTCAGAACTATGAAAAATAAATTTCTGGTTTTTATCAATTATCCACTTTCAGGTATTCTGTTTTAGCAGCCCAAAATGGACTCAGACAATAGTCCTCTCCTGTCTCAAAATATCAACATACTAGATGATTTCTTCTTCTATTTTATTTCCACTTCTCAGTGGAATATGTTACTAGACTTAGGATATGGCTGTTTTGCTAGACACTGTGAAAGCAAAATAAATCTTGGGGCCCAAAAATAAGCTAAAGGGAAAAGTCAAGCTGGGAACTGCTGAGCGCAAACCTGCCTCCCATTCTATTCCAAGTCACCTCTCTGCTCACTGAGATAAATGTATATCTGATCGCCTCTTTTGGAGAGGCTAATCAGAAATGAACGCAACCATTTTTCTCTTATCTTCCTATGACCTGGAAGCTCCTCACCGCTTCCAGTCATCTTGCCTTTGCTTCCAGTTGTCCCACCTTTCCAGACCGAACCAATGTTCATCTTACATATGTTGATTGATGTCTCATGTCTCCCTAAAATGTATAAAACCAAACTGTGCTTTGACCACCTTGGGCACCTGTTGTCAGGACCTCCTGAGGCTGTGTCATGGGTGCATGTCCTCAACCTTAGCAAAATAAACTTTCTAAATTAACTGAGATCTGTCTCAGATTTTGGGGGTTCACAACACAAAATCTTGAACATTTTATTTTTGCAACAGCACCTTATAATTTTGAACAGTTTTTCTACTAGTTCATACAAACATTTAGCCCAGCAGAATGCCCTCTGCTAATGTAAATTTAAGACTTTGTCATTCAAACTCTTTGTTTGCAAGAGACAAATACCCAACTCATGCAGGCTTAAAGAAAAAGAAAATAATTGTATGCTAAAATTAAAAATTTAAGAAATAGATCTAAATTAAGCTCCTTGCCGGATTCAAGATTCAGTGAAGTTCATCATGAATCTGGTGCTTTTCTTGGAACTAGGATGGTAGAGTAAGCCCCATGCATACCCCACAGACAGTGAGAGGAGGAGCATTCCTTTAATACAAAATGAAGATTCTTTGAGAAGAATAAAGGAAAATGGAGGCAGGACAGACACAATATACTTTTTGTGGATCTAACAGGGTTATGTAAATTTCCAAAACTGCTTCCTGGGCATTGTCTAAATCTAGCTCTGCCAAAAGACCACTGCTGTCCCTAAACAGGAAAATTGCCCATTGAGAGCTCTACAGTACGCATGTGTTTTGTAAAGAAAACATCCATCAACTCCTAATATCATTTCAAATGATTTTCTTCATTTAAATTTTAGCACAGTGGGTTCAGTTCTTCAATCTATAGTACTTCTCTCTAAAAGAAGCTTTCTTGTCAGTCAGTTTTTTCAAAGATCCTCATTCTGCTCCTTCTTCCATTCTTGTCCTTTCTCTTTTCAAATGAGTAAAGGACATGATCAGTTAATTTTCACCTCAAACATGTATTTGCTTTCTTAAAATAAACGTTAGTGAATAAATCAAGAAAATTGATTTTTAACTGCAATATATCAACTTTCAGTGAGCTGGTGGAGGAGGTCCCCTGGAGGATAAATGTATATAAATTGTACTATTATGTAACCAAAAATAGCCCAAAACCAACCAAGCTTAAATGTAGTTCAGGCTGCTGGCACTCTTGAAAATATAACCTTCAAACGTTTGTGGTCTTCTTGTAGATATGATTTGCGATCGCTCAATTCAATGACAGCCACACTCACAATTGACTTCAAGACATTTTTCTCCTTCTATAGACTTACATTCTGTTACTTTGGAAGGAGGCTGCTGTGAGATCTTGCCATTCTGGTTCTTAGAAGTCCTTTTTCTTTGCTAACTGAAATAATCCATAGGCACCAACTTAACTCTTTAAGTCCCAACAAAGCATTTCGAGCCCCCTGATTTGACTTTTGTCCATAGAGCTCAGATTTTACTTTGACATATTTTACCTACCAGATATGAGAAACACTTTTATTTTCCAACCGAACAAGGCCTGGTCCCACTTTATCTCCTTTAAATTTTACTTGCAAATTTCCCAGCTCTTGAAACAATCTATTCTCTTTCCCCATGCCTTATCATATATGGCAGGTATCAACCAGCTGGTACTTTCAATATTCTTTCTGGAGACTTTTTTACCCAAAACTGGAGCACATGAGTTATATTTTCCATATTCCTGGTTACTGTATGCAATTGTTTTGCTAACTATTTTGTGATTACATAATATATGGGTTTTCATTTTTCTAGCCTCCAAGAGCAATTTCTTGACCGTGTCCTGTCCAATTTTCCAGCCTCTTCCAGCTCTCTAGTTCAACGATTTTATTATGAACATTCCTGTTTCGGGTACCAATTTCTGTCATTTATCTATCACTCTGTAGCAGACTATCCAAAGAATGCGACTTAACACAACTAGTTGTTATTCCTCACATGTTTATACATCAGCTGTATGCTTATATTTACCACGTTCTTCTGGTCTCATTTTGGGTCTGTTGTATGCCTGTGGTCACTGGGCAGATTGGCTGGAGTCTGGTTGGTCATGAAAAGCCACATTCACATGTCTTTTGGATGGACGGCTGTCAGTTGGAGCAATGGTGGCAAGGGTGCCACATGAGTAATACCATTCAGAGTTTATTTGTATGGTTGTGGCAGAACTTAATGAAGAAAAGTCAAAATACAAAGGTCTTTGGAGGCCTAAGCTCAGAACTGGCATGTCATCTGTCTGTCATGTTCTATCAGCAAAAGAAAGTTGTGTGTGATTTCAGAACAGATTGAAGGGGTAGACAATTACACTCCACCTACTGATGGGAAAAACTGCAAAGTCATACTGCAAAGTATGCACACTCACAGAGGTAGGAAGAATCAGGGCCAATCAATCTTCACATCAGGTCTCCCATGCATATCAGAAAAATGACACAATGAACGTAGTTAACCTATTGCTAAGACCACCAACATTTAGAATCTGAGTTGACATAAACATTTATTTTGCTGCTGTTTCTCAACTCCGTTTTCTATTTAACTGAACTATTCCTTGAAATGTTTTGTAGTTTATGCTCAGCTTCTCATTTAGGTTTTGATAACAAAATATAATGTGTTTTAAATATTCTAAATGTTGTCAGGGAGTTAAAATTAAGAATAAGAACTCAAGAGCAATGCTAAAGTTGTAAACTCAAAGTACAATGACCTGCCGGGTGCTATGGCTCACACCTATAATCTCAGCACTGTGGGAAGCCAAGGTGGGTGGATCACCAGAGTTCAGGAGTTTGAGACCAGCCTGGCCAACATGGCAAAACCTCATCTCTACTAAAAATACAAAAATTTGCTGGGCATGGTAGCAGGCACCTGTAATTCCAGCTGGTCAGGAGGCTACAGTAGGAGAATCGCTTGGACCTGGGAGGCGGAGGTTGCAGTGAGCCAAGATCGCACCACTGCACTCCAGCCTGGGAGACACAGTAAGACTCCATCTCAGAAAAAAAAAAAAAAAAGTACAATTACCAAAAGTAATAACCTAAAGAATATTTGTTTTTATTTTTTATATTTTTGGTGACCTTAAATAAATCAGTAAAAGTCTTAATTTTATTATTTCTTCAAAATGTACAGTATAGAGAAATTAATAACTAATATTTATCTTCAGAACAAATTATCATGATCATTATTGGAACAAATTGATCGTGATTAAGAATGTGTGGTCAAGATCTGGTAAATGAACCCCCTGATTATTTATAATTTTATTATTGGACCAGAAAGGGCAAGTAGGAGATGTTGAGTCTGCCAGTTATTCGGATGTGTTTGTCATACAGCAGAATATGAGTAGTTAGGGATTTTGTCAGTCTTCAGAGTCCCTCAGCCCTAACACCAAGATTTTAACAGGTGGTTCTACCCAGAAAAGAATGGCATTGGGAAGTAGAATTTCTTTTTTATCTACAGGAAGAAATAATGCAGATCCCTCGCTCTAGCAAACACCTTTGCATCAGATAACTGGTCTCTGCCATCCCCAGAAGTTTCCATATCAGTACCTGTGAAAAAATAAAATAAAAGAAGCTTTCTTTCCAACGAAACAAGGCAGAAAGGAACATCAGCGACCACAGGAGTTATCCTGGGAGGGTTGGAGGCCAGTAGCCTTCTGTCAGAGGCCTGGGAGGCCTCTTGGCCTTGGACAACTTGAGAAATTGCTAGTCTCCCAACAGGAGACAGCATATATGTATTAAAAAAGAAAAAAAAAAGAACAAACTGGAGTAATTCATCAAAGTGTTTACTTTTCTTGGGTTCCCAGTAATCATTTGAGAGGGAACCCCAAAGAAGAATTGGTTTGCTGGGGACTCAGAATCATATTGCATATATTTTGAAGATTGAAAGAGTAGTAACCTATCTTACAGACCCCGAGCAGGGGAAACAGATCATATCCATAAAATTAGATAATAAAATACATTAATGCTAAAGTTATTATCTACAATGCTATTATATTAAATAGAAATGACAAATAGAGGAAAAATGCAGTAAATTATATACAATAGTCTGTAGGGAGTGTAAGACAATAGGTACAAATGCCTAAATAACTGAGAATGCTTTGAAATACAAAACATTCACCTCTTTTAATTAGAAATTAATTTATTATTTGCTGTCCAGGTAAGTACCCTTTCCATAGTGACACAATAACCTGCTGTAGATTTGTACATCAGAATGCAAGTTGATTTTTCTCTTTCCAGAGCAGGATTTGATCTAAAAAAACTTCATTGTCCAAGATTGTTTACACTGTAAAAATTGAGCAAGAAAATAGAGTTAAACTCTGTGTGCAGCAATTATTCTTTCTGTCAGCAGGAGCAAAATTTACCACCAAAGGAAAATCAAAAGTACTGACATGTAGAAGTCAAACAGCACTCCTGAGTTCTTTCTTAGATTCCTAGTAAAAATCCTTGGCAAGAACTGCCATGGCTCATAGTTTCACGAATGTGGGTGAAAATAGATTCCCGTAGCAGGTTTTGTATGGACATGGAGTGCATTATTCTTTATAGAAATATAGCTGGTGGAGCAGTGGGAAATTGTTTAGTCTGAGTTTAAGAATGGGTATTCTCCTAGGGCATCTACTCCTCTTTTCTATACATTTTGAGAAGATAGCGGGCATTCTACCTGATCCAACATGCTATATGCCAATATATTTTCATATTATAACCTATAGCTATGTCTTTGTCGTTTATCTCCTGGCCAACAAATTAATGGGACGACTTCCTTACTTTTGAGAGAAATCCCTTACTGGGTGCATATCCTTGGGATATTCACTCTTCCTTCACAATTTCTGTATCCTCGGTAGCTATCCTGCAGGGAACTAGAAAAATGTAAGGAGGAAAAGTTTCTAATCAACAGATAAACTAACTTACAAGCAATAACTTCCACAGGGAGTGTCCTGCCAGCTCTCTGTGGCTTCCTGCCTTCCACCTCAAGATGGCTACCTGTCAATATGCTCATTAGTTTTGTATCTCACTCATACTGTGGTCCTCACTTTCAGAAGACAAAGGACTCTGATTTTATTTTTTTAAACAATGAACGTCACAGATTCTCCAAGAAATTCCTTAATCTTTCAAAAAGCATACAGGTTGTGCTTTTTTAAAGTTTCACTTTTAATTCTCTTCTAAAGAGAGGTATTTGTCTTATTTCCTCAAAATTGATGACTTTGTTGACATATTATTTCTTGCTAGTTTAATTCTGCATTTTGCACTTTCTGATTAAGTGTAGAAAACCCTCAGAGATCCTTGGGCACAGGCTACACTCAAACTTAGATGTGTTGTATTCAGAGCACAGAAATGATGCTTATCTGCAGACTGTCCCATCGACATTTTAGGACGTTTGGCATTTGCTAAAGAAGGCTGCAGTCAGCAGGGGTGGGAAGTCAACACTACAGAAAGCCCTAGATGAAGCAGTGGTTGTGGTAGAGAAAAGGAGAGAGATGAAGAGACACTAAGTGAGGGGGCTGGGAATGACAGCAGCCTCTCCATCCACGCAGGGAGAGGCGAGACTCCAAGGGCTGTCAAAGACAGATAAGCACGCATGCATGGAATTCAATTTGTGCTGGTCTAGAAGTCAGCGATGCAGTGAATGACACCCCCACCCCAAGAGTTTCCTTGAATAGTTTGGAAATTAAACCTCCTTTTCAGACTTTCTGATAAGTAACAGGCAGGGCAGCCCTGGTGTGGGAAAGAGGAGAGAGAGACCAGCAAGTACAGGATCTCAAGGGAAACTTCTATTTTGGGGGGAAAAAGTGCGTTTGTTACATAAAGTCACTGATTTCAAAGTACTAGAAAACCTGTCCAAGCAAAGGCAATGCCATCGATGTTCTAGTTACTGTCGTTTGGGAAGCCAGGAGGCAACGTTCTCGGAGGGAGCAGCCAAGTGCTTATTCATATAAAAGATGTCTACAGCATTAGAAACGCACAAATGCTGTGAGTACTCTAGTTTCTTGCCAGTAAATATTCCTGAGGGTCCCTCCTAACCTCCCTGCCAAGAGCAGGAACTGCTCGCCAAAAACAGTAACATTTTGGCCACTGAGAATACCTCGGCTGCACTCCCTAATTGGTGTATACATTGAATATTAAAGAGTATAGGAAAAGCCAAATTATAACAATTACATGGCCTCTACCCTGAAAGAACTTGTGTTCTTCTTGGGATAACAATAAACACACAGAGTACAATGAGTCTCATCTCTGGATCCTCCCTACTGAACCACTCCCTAGCCCTGCCAGGCTGAACTAATGTCAGGCTCCTGGCTAAGCTTTCGGTACCTACTCTTTCCTCTGCCTGAACTTTTCTTCTCCCATCCACGGTCCCTACATCCTCCTTCATTTCAGATCTTCTTCCAGGATCTTTTCCTGGTTCTTTAAATTGAATAAGATGTGCACACCCCTCCCCCACATACATATATGATCACATGAACTGTATTTGTGTGCTGCCCCTACACAATGGCCACTGCATCATATTCTACTTCCATCAGTGTTTCTCTATACATCATCCTTTAGGTTATACATCTGGCAGGTACAGGGATCATATTAATCTTGCTCTCTCCTATATTCTTTTTTTTTTTTTTTTAGACAGAGTCTCTCTCTGTCACCCAGACTGGAGTGCAGTGGCACGATCTTGGCTCACTACAACCTCCACCTCTCGGGTTTAAGCCATTTTCCTGCCTCAGCCTCCCGAGTAGTTGGGATTACAGGCGCCCGCCACCACGCCCAGCTAATTTTTTGTATTTTTAGTACAGACCGGGTTTCACTGTGTTAGCCAGGATAGTCTTGATCTCCTGACCTTGTGATCCACCCGCCTCGGTCTCCCAAGTGCTGGTATTACAGGCATGAGCCACTGCACTGGGCTGCTCTCTCTTATATTCTTAGGACACAGATTTGTACCTGGACATAGTAGGAATTCAGTAGACAATCTCTGCCTAAGTGAAGTAAAACTGCACTAACTAGTTTTAAAGAGCTTAAAATTGTTTTACTAAGGTTATTTTTTTCAGATTTGAATAATATCAGCATTGATCTGTTTTCAAAAATCTAGGGAACTCCTGAGAGGTCACTCCACTTGTCACAGGAGCTGAAGGAAGGATTTTTATACCAATAAACTGAAACAGGATAGTGTGTCCAGTTTGACAGTGTCTCTTTCCAGGATTCTTGGACTAACCACCTAATAGTTACCTTTCTTCTGCCCTGACTCCCTACCTCACGTGCCCATGGAACTCATCCTTTATTCTGTAGACAGAGTGCTCTTCTTAAAACAGAAACTGTGGCTGGACGCAAGGGCTCACGACTATAATCCTAGCACTTTGGGAGGCCAAGGCAGGCAGATCACTTGAGCTCAGGGGTTTGAGAACAGCCTGGCCAACACAGCAAAACCCCATCTCTACTAAAAACACAAAAATTAGACGGGCATGATGGTGGGCACCTGTAATCCCAGCTACCTGGGAGGGTGAGGCGTGAGAATTGCTTGAACCCAGGAGGCAGAGGTGGCAGTGAGCCAAGATGGTGCCACTGCACTCCAGCAAGACTCTGTCTCAAAAATAAGTAAATAAACAAAAAACAAATAAAATGAAACAGAAACCTGAACATATTATTCTCTAATACCCTTTACTGGCCATCCAACCCATATCTATATTCCATATGTATAGAGTAACTTTCAAGCTACTAAATACAGAACATAAAACCTTCTGTTGTTTGACCCCTGCCCACCTCCTCAGCTTCAAATCTCATCAATTTATGCTTCAAAATATACACTCCAACAAGATGAAACCATTTGTTTCCATTGCTATGTCACCTATTTGTGAATAATAAAATTACACAGATAATATGAAATCACTTACATATTTACCTAAACCATAAACTCTATCTCCAAAGCAAAAGTATGGGAAATTATACCTCTTCCTTTCATACTCTTCCCAATTTACAAGCAATCTTAAGGTTTACCTCCTTCTCTTCTTTAAGGCTATGTATTGTCCATTTTTAAAATTAACTCTGCAGAATCTTTTAAATGTATCTCATCTGTATAGAATTATTGCAAAAGGAAGGAGTTCAGTGTTGTAAGTATCTCTTCTACAACACCCTACAGTGTAGATGGAATTTAAGGGACAATGAATCCACAGCATAGTTCTTGCATACAATGAGCTGAGTTACCGTGCATGGCCAGAACATTGTAACCCTTCATGGCCAGGAGTTTGTCCTCCTACCTGCACCGGACTGACGTCCTGTATCTCACAGAGTTTATTGCTGTACCGATCCCTTTTACACTTTGATATCAAATCTACACTTGAGAACATAATAAAGAGCATTATTTTAGAGCAACTGCTAAATATTTTGATCAAAATTACATTCAAATAAAAAGCTACTTAGAACTGCCACTTCCAAATGCCTTCTTAGAGAATTGCATACATTTTGTGGAATGAGGCGCAATGGAAACAGGCTAGCCATTGGTAATATAGATGTGAATCAAAGGCATGCATTATGTATAAATGCATAACTTTTAACTACTGAGTATTGCTGGAATAACGCAGATGTGCCCCAGCTGTACTGCTAGAGGCTTTCATCACCTTCCACATAAAAGCTATTTATTTCTAAGATTAGTTTACTTGACTTAGGTTTCAGTTATCATGACAATAGCAAATATATCTTGTTAACCAAGATTTTTATTTTAGTTTGAATTTGGCTCTCACATTTTAAAAACATACTAAATTATTAACAGTTCTACAACGTGAATACTCTTTTCCCCTTGATATTCTCTCCTCTAACATATTCAAATGTTTTAAGATTATATTCAAATTTTTAAAAATTATGCATATGAGAATATATTTCAGACCCCTTTTTCAGCTAATTTATATGAAATTGATATCCCTATGCAAGAAGTCACAAAAGGGGAAGAAATATTTCCATGGTTCAAATTTAAGGCTTATTTTTTTCTCCTTTCTATAAGATCAGCTCAAATGTCAGCACATCAGCATATCATTTCATTTTCATTGAGCTGTTTGCCCAGTATTCACAAATACAATTACTTTTCTGTAGCATCAAACAAGATTTGTACATGATTTTCTTCAGCAACTCTGAATTTCCTTCCTGCTGTTTTCTGCTTTGCTTGCTTAAAAAAAAAAATCTTCCATTTTTTTGGTGATGTATCAGCAGGTTTCATCCTCATCATGGGTGAAACGAACATTCATCCAAGAATTGAATAGCAGCCTTGCTTCACACGTTGAATCTAGTTAGAATGAGGTATTACTGCATAGGTATTTTCCTGCCAACGATAAGCATTAGTTTATGAAATATAAAACACAAGTCCTCACTTTACAGTTTACTTTTACTAAGGACCTGATTCTGGATTTTCTTATAAATTAAGCCTCCTTGACCTTCAAATCACCCCTCTTTACAGCAATATTTTTGTGTTTATTATCCTACAGAATGTTTACATGTAAAAATCACCCTTTCTCTCACTCTTAAAGCAGATATAGATCATTCCTTCAATAGGAAAGTGAAATTTGCATTTGTTACTTACCATTGGTCACAAAGAAAGCATGATGGGAACAGAGAATAGAGACAGACTAACTCAAGAGTTGGAATAGCAACTCATCAGTGTTTGAGTGACCTCACCGTGAGACACATTGTCTCACTTGTCAACTTCTGCAAGCCTTTCCTACAGTTCAGACCATTATTATTTCAGAAATTGCCAAAATTGAAAACCTTCAAACAAAGGAATGTCAATGGGAGATGTTGAGAATTGAGCAACATGAATTTCACACTATGTCTCTTAGAATTCCTGAAACTTGAGCCATTTAAATTATGTTACTATTTGGCATTAGAAATGCACTCTGTGGACAAGGAATAAATAAGTAGCAGGAACCTGAAGTTCCTAAATGAAGCTGAAAAATCCTTAAGGCATGTTGCAGTGAGGTGCATCATATGTTATTTAATTCTGTGTCACTCATTCTATAAAGCAAATTGACAGAATTTAGAAACTGTATCTGTCTTTCAAGTTGAAATAACAACAAATAACATGGTGAATAGGTTACCTTGAGTAAAATCCTTTCACTAACATATCAAGTGATTTCTTAACAACTTTGTAAATTGTAACTATACCTCTTTTACAGTTGCGAAAATGGGATCAGCAAAGACAAAAACAAAACTTTATAACAGTCACAAGATTAACTGTTACAGCTATGACAAGAACTTAGGCCATCCGATTCTGCTACCAGTGTCCCCACCACAAACGAAGTGAGAAGTGATGACGGGAGTTCACAGCCCCTTTCTTTGAGAAAATGGTCCTGCCCTTTATCTAATTTTTCTAAGTGTAATTTGCTCTTACAGTAGTGTGCATTTGGACACTTTGGCTGATTTTCATCTATACATGCTGACTTAGATGTAATCACATTTCTGTATGCTTTCTGGCCTCAGTGATTGATTATTTCTATGCCTGACACCACCGTAACAGGCCACCCAGAAATTCTGAATACAGAAGGATACAGCCTATTTAATACTGGTAGTGAGCTTTAGGTGGCATATTGAAAAGGATTTTAGAATCTTTTCATTTCTTGCTAACTTTAAAATGATAGCAGTAGAAAAAGTGTTATATAACCAGGTTTCTTTCTGCCTCGGGAACAAGTTTTATTGAGATGTCTGAGATAACAGACTGATCATTTGCCTATGGTTCCTAGAGTTACAGAGGCGGAAGAAGCCCACAGTGCTCTCTCCACAATCACCCACTGACCCATGTGTCTTGCACCAAATTTGAACCAATAATTTCTTTTTCTGTCATGTGTCTGTATTATGAAAATGTTTCTCCTTCGTTTAGATAATAAGCAGAAGTCAGGGATTCTGGTAGATTGCATTGATGATTCTAATTCTCTACTGCAATTTGAAATCCTTTTACTGCCCACTCTTATCCTTTTCCCACACTTGTCCAAGAACAGGAGAAGATGAGTGTCCCAGCTCAAGGAAGGTGGTAATTTGCTTCCCCTTTATGTTTTCGTTCTATTTGGCCCTCAGTGGCTTGGATGATGCCCACCCACATTGGTCCATTTTTGCACTGCTGTAAAAAAATACCTGTAAGTGGGTAATTTATGAAGAAAAGAGAATTAAGTGGCTCATGGTTCTGCAGGCTGTATAGGAAGCATAGTGGCTTCTACTTCTTGGGAGGTCTCAGGAAACTTACAATCATGGGAGAAGGTGAAGGAGAAGCAGGCGTGTCTTACAGGGCCAGAGCAGGAGGAAGAGAGAGGCGGAAGGTGCTGCATACTTTAAGAAAACCAGACCTCAGGAGAACTCATTCACTATCATGATGACAGCACCAAGGGGGGTGGTGTTAAACCATGAGAAATCAACACCATGATCTAATCGCCTCCCACCAGGCCCTACCTCCAACATTGAGGACTACAATTAAACATGAAATCTGGCCGGGCGCGGTGGCTCAAGCCTGTAATCCCAGCACTTTGGGAGGCCGAGACGGGCGGATCACGAGGTCAGGAGATCGAGACCATCCTGGCTAACACGGTGAAACCCCGTCTCTACTAAAAATACAAAAACTAGCTGGGCGAGGTGGCGGGCGCCTGTAGTCCCAGCTACTCGGGAGGCTGAGGCAGGAGAATGGCGTAAACCCCAGAGGCGGAGCTTGCAGCGAGCTGAGATCCGGCCACTGCACTCCAGTCCGGGCGACAGAGCAAGACTCCACCTCAAAAAAAAATAAAAATAAAAATAAAAAATGAACATGAAATCTGGGCAGGGACACAGATCCAAACCATATCACTCAGTCTACTGAGTCAAATGCTAATCAATTCCAGAAAGACCTCCACAGACATACTCAGGCATGTTTTGCCAGCTATCTGGGTATCTCTTGACTCACTTGAAAATAACATTAACCATCACAATGAACTTTTACAGATGAGTGTATTACTATTACATTTTCCATTTCTACTCCCACAAATCATTACAAGCTTAAACATGGCTCAGCAATGATGTAGTTATGGCTTTCAATAAGTCATTGCTATTGATATTATGCCTTAAGACTCCAACTGTGAAAACACGTCTATACTAGCCATGTTTGAACCTAGGGATTTGGCAGTATTTTCTTGGTGAATAGTTTTTAACTTCAAAATAGAAATGTGTGCATAAATTAGAACATACACAATTTTATTTTATAACAAAATTGGTAATATAATATTGTTCAATTAACTTTGAAGAAAGAGTAAGACAAGACGACAAAGACGACAAAATAGGCTGAAGACCAAAGTAGTGCCTGAGCAGAAAATATCTTACAGGCCATAAAAAGAAGCTTGGACTTTATCTAGGAGCAATGAGAATCTGAATTCATTCCCTAAAGCTGCCATAACAGTCTCACAAAATGGGTGGCATAAGACAACAGAAATGTATTATCTCATAGTTCTGGATGCTAGAGGTCCACAATCAAAGTGTCAACAGGGTCATATTTCCTCCAAAGTCCCCAGAGAAAAATTCTCCCTTGTCTCTTCTAGCTTCTGGTGGTTGCTGTCAGTCCTTGATATTGTTGGCTTGTGGCAGCATCCCTCCAATCTCTGCCTTCATCTTTACATAGCCATCATCCCTCTGTCTGAATCAATGTCCACATTTCTCTTTTCTTTTAAGAACATCAGTCATTGTCCCAGGGCCCACTGTAATCCAGTATGAACTCATCTTAACTTGATAACATCTGCAGAGAAGCTATGTCCAGTTAAGATCACATTTGCAGGTTCTGAGTGAACATGACTTTTGGGGGAACATTATTCTAATTAGGAGCCTTCTTCCATTAAATGTTATATATTAACATAGAATCTTCTTTAAATATGGATGGTATTTATTAAACATCTCAAATATTTGAAAATTTTGATACACAGCACAACAAAATGAATTTGTCTAAATCATTTTATTTTTAAGATAATGTACTTGAAATTTAATTTCTATGTTTCTGATTGGTTTATACTTAATCAAAATATCTGTTTGCCCAGGTTTAATAGTTGATATTTCACATGTACAGACATATACATATATAAGACATATATAAGCAGACAGAAAAAAGAGAATTATATACCAAACACATCAATAACAAATGCAGATTAAGAAGCTTCAAGGAAAAATATAATCCAATATGATAGTAAAAATAATAATTTGCTTAATTTAAATTTTATTTGATATTTTTCATTGTTAAAAGTCTTGCATAGGCAGAGTAAAAATAAACTTCTATTGTATTTTGCAAAATATCTAGAATGTAGAGTTTATTGTCAAGGGCAGTTTCAAAATCCAAATAAATCCCTAGATTGTATAACAACAAATTTCCAACCAATTCAGCCATGTAACCCACAGGAATACATTTTCTCCAGCAATTGTAATGCTTCTTTATTAATCTCTGGAAGAAAAATTCTCAGAATATATATATATTTCTCTATTCATCTATGTATTTGGTTCATTGTTTTCTCCTCCAAATGATGAGGAAAAAAGTCTTAATGGTGCATTTCTGAAACATGTGAAATGCTTGTACTGAATTGAGTTCCTGAAGCTGATAAAACTGTAAACATGTAGAGACTATGACTTTGAAGGAGTTCATCAGGTTTAGATTTCCAGCAATTAAATGTATACGGATTTTACATTGATGATAGAACAAGGCTTTAGAAATGTCATGGTGGTGTCTTGTCAATATTCAATGCACAATTGCCTCTACCTCCCTTTCCCAGTGCCACAATTCCTCCTTCTCATGCCCTCAGAGTTATGTTCTGGTGAAACATTCAAGTAAATGGATACTCCAATGAAGTCCTTGTGTAAAGCCTGATAATAGGCAGCCTCCTTATATTCTGGACTAGAGTTTCTGAATTCATGATTCCATAGATGAGTAGCTCAAGTGTGTGAACATCCTGAAGTTGTATTCAGCATTGTATGGGGATACATTATTAAAGTCACCGTTACATATTTGGATGAGAAAACACAGAGAAGGAAGTGTTATGTGATTTGCAAAATTGCAAAATTTATAAGAACCCCAAAAATAATTTCCTAGGTAATATAAAGATATAAAAATTTCTTATAGTTTCAAGCAGTCTGTACTTGCATATATAGTTTGTTTCTAACTCCTGCGAATTTAAGAAAGTAAAGCATCTCACAAATACCAAGGTGGACTTTTGAACTAAACTTATTCTACTGGCTCTAAGCGTTGAACAGAAGTATCTCCAAAGGAGGTCTGCAATGGAATCTACAATTAGCCTACTTACAAGATCATTAATGTCATGCTACAATGAAATATTTGAACATAAATAGCTATTTTTAAAAAGTCTCTAAAATCATGCTGTTGATGCAGAAAGAGAAGTAAATTGAAATTCAATTAGTTCCTACTTTTAGAACTCTTTTAATTATCAGGTTGGGAAACCATACCAATTGAATTCCCATTAAGTAGGGGCATGAATTTTTAGGACTCTCCTAAATTTCACATACATATATAACCTTTTGTGATGTGAAGCATTTGGAAGTATTGTTCACAAATGGAAAATAATTAGAGCAACGTAAGCAGCACTTTAACACAGATTCTGTGCTAACTTATCTTCAGAATCTGGGGTTCTACTTTACTTCATCACGTATACATTGCACATGTTCTGGCTCTCAGAACCTGCTGGAGTTTGGATTAACAGGAAGAAATAGATAAGCAGTAACTATCATAAATATTGCTTATACATTTTGGCCTTGGGTCTACACTGATATAGACCAATAAGTATAAACATTTCTTCATCTTATTCACAGCTTCTTTTCTTCACTGTTTTATTTTTTTCCATTCCAAAAAGAAGCTACAAAGAACTATTTTCAAAATATATAAGGAAACTCTGCACATCAGTTTTAAAATCTCAAGCAACCCAATTTAAGAAAGTGAGCCAAATATTTGAACAGTTACTGCAAAGAAGATGTATCTAGATGTATAATATCTAGAGTATCTAGATGTATAATAAGACAATGAAATCATCTCTAGTCAATGAAAAATGCTCACTAAAACCACAAGTAGATTCTATTGCACTCTCACACAAATGGCAAATAAAAGCCATACACAAAAAAAAACCTCAAGATTTCCGAAAGACATGGAGTATCTACATTTTCTCATGTAATCCAGGTTAATAAAATCATTTCAATAATCTTAGCAGCTACAAATACATTTGAACATAAAGCATATGCATCACCCAGTGACTCTACTCATAAATATATACCCAACATTAATATATATTAGAGCCAAAAGACATGCATAGGACTGTTTTTAGCAACATAATTCACAACAACTAGAAACAGAAAACAACCCACACATCCATACATAAATACAATATCATACAGTGATGAAGAAGAACAAATCATTTAAGTACACCACCACAGCAATTAATTTCACAAATGTGATATGGACTCCCAAAAATTCCAGACCCAAATAGTAAATACTTTAAAATTTAATTGGAAAGCAGTTAAAAGACAGGCAAAAGTAACCTTTGGTGAGAGCTCAAAATAGTGGTTACCATTGGAGTTATTGACTGAAAGAGGTCCCAGGAAAGTCTTCCAGGATCCTGAAGATGTTGTGTATTCTTAACAGTTATAAGGGCATATAAATAGGTAAAATTTATCAGGTTGAACTTTCAAGATTTGTTTTAAATGTATGTATGTATGCAATTTTGCATAAGCACATACACATACATATTTTACTTCAATAAAAATGCTGTGTACATACAGTTCAAGCAAATTTTTGTATGCGTTGTATGGTTCTTAGTAATGTGTCAAGGAATTTTAGGTGACCAGTAGTTGTTACTTTCTTCTCAACCTGTAGTCTGACACAATTAATGTTCTGAAATAACTACTAATCACAATAATAAGATATGGAAGAAATTAAAATGTAAGACAGACATGCATTTTAATACTTTGCTATTTCTACATACAGGGATATCAATCTTAAAATTTATTACAGAAAGCAGATAAGGTATTGTGGTACATTAGCAAACAACAGTCAAGATTTCAATGACACAAATGGCCATTTCCTTAGAATGAATGGACAAAGACTTGTGTGTACATTCAAAATTTTTGCATTAAGCCAGGATTATTAAGAAGCCTGAAATATTCCCAGGCAGGTTGGTATCATTTTAACTCACAAGCAGCAATTGCAAATCATCCTTGAAAAAAAAATCCAAATTTAGACCCTCAGATTTCATACAAATTAAATTAACCCAAATGTCAGGTCACAATAAAAACCTATCAAATAAACAGACCAAAAAAGAGGTAGGTTTTCTTCAAAACTTCTGATATCAAGTTTATTATGTGTGGATTTTACATTGCTTAATCTGAAATGTTTAAGTGAAAAAAAAACCATGAAATCAGGAAAATAAAACCGCAAGATATAGGTATAAAAATGACTTGGCATATTTGAAAATGAACCATATTGCATTTACAGAAATAAAATGTATACTAATTGAAATAAAAACTCAAGAGATTTGCTAGAAAATAAGTTAAACACCACAAAACAAGAATCAGTACTCAGAGGATGTATATGAAGAAAGTGCTTCAAATGAGTCTCAGAGGCATCAAAAACACCAAAGAGTAGTTAAGAAACATAGAAGAAAATAAAGAG
Source organism: Piliocolobus tephrosceles (assembly GCF_002776525.5). NCBI lineage: Eukaryota > Metazoa > Chordata > Mammalia > Primates > Cercopithecidae > Piliocolobus > Piliocolobus tephrosceles. The sequence continues at coordinate 21,733,720 of NC_045436.1, read as the reverse complement.
ACTAAGGGGAGATAACAGCTGAAAAGGACATGAATCTGCAGACACAAGAAACACAATCCAGAGGGAAATTTCATATCTAAGTCTGTTGTAGAATATCATGACTACAGAATGATTATATCAGAACCACAGGATATAAAAAAAAAATATTAAATTCAGGCAGAAAGAAAAGTCAGATTACCTACAATGTACAAAATAAAACCATTAGACTAAGGGTAGAGATTTTTTTTTTTTTTTGAAATGGAGTCTGGCTCTGTCACCCAGGCCAGAGTACAGCCTCCCAAGTAGCTGGGACTACAGGTGCCCGCCACCATGCCTGGCTAATTTTTTTTTTTTTTTTTTGTATTTTTAGTAGAGACAGAGTTTCACCATGTTAGCCAGGATGGTCTCGATCTGACTAAGGGTAGAGATCTTAACCACAATAACAAAGTTTAGAGGAAAATGGAAGAGTATCTTCAAAGTGTGAGAAGAGAATAACTCTCAATGCAGAATTATATACCCAGAAAAATATTTTTTTCTAAATAAACATGATATAAGAACTTTTTTGTAAATGAAAACTGATAAAATATATCACCACAGAGATTCACGATAATAATTTCTATGTACTTCAATAAGAGAAAACACACACACATACATACTCACATACAGAGTCTATAATAGAAGAGGGAAAACTGAGCGAATAAATTGGTAAGCCTTGAGGTAAATATAAACAAAAGTTACATTTATAAAATAATAATAGCAATTATAATAAAATAATAATGCCTTAGATTATTATTATTCTAGGTAGCTATATTCTGTAATGTCACCATGAACACTAACATACTGGAAACTAAACCATTATTGTAAGGGAAAGTATAGGGTCAGTTTCTTTTTGTATTCCTTCCAAATTTTATTTTAGCATCAAGGGGTACATGTACAGGTTTGTTATGTGGGTAAACTGTATGTTGCAGGGGTTTGGTGTACAATGTTGTCACTCAAGTAATCAACATAATACTCAATAAGGAGATTTTCAATATTTATGCTCCTCCCATCCTCCACCCTCAAATAGGATTTGGTGCTGTTATTCCATTCTTTGTGTCCATGTGTACTCAATGTTTAGCTCCCGCTTATAAGTGAGAAGATGCAGTTTTGGTTTTCTGTTTCTGAATTAATTCACTTAGGATAATGGCCTTCAGCTCCATTAATGTTCCTACAAAGGCCATGATCTCATTCTTTTTTATGGCTGGGTAGTATTTCATGGTGTATAGGTACCACATTTGCTTTATGCAGCCCAACATTGATGAACATCTAGGTTGATTCTATGTGTTTGCTATTGTGAATAGAGCTGCAATAAACAGAGTCATTCATGTTTCTCTATAGTAGGATTTCTATTTCTTTGGGTATATAGCCAGTAATGGGTTTGCTGGGTCAAATGATAGTTCTCTTTTGATATGGATTGGCTGCGTCTCCACTCAAATATCATCTTGAATTGTAGCTCCCATAATCCCCACGTGTTGTGGGAGGAACCTGGTGGGAGGTAACTGAATCATGGAGGCAAGTTTTTCCCATGCTGTTCTCATGATATTGAGTAAGTCTTACGAGAGCCAATGGTTTTATAAAGGGCAGTTCCCCTGCACATGTTCTCTTGCCTGCCACCATGTAAGATGCATCTTTGGTCCTCCACCTTCTGCCATGATTGTGAGGCCTCCCCAGACATGTGGAACTGTGAGTCCATTAAACCACTTTTTCTTTATGAATTATCCACTCTCAGGTATTTCGTCATAGCAGTATGAAAATGAACTAATACAGTAAATTGGTATTGGTAGAGTGCTGCTGCTTTAAGGATACCCAAAAATGTGGAAGTGACTTTGGAATTGGGTAACAGGCAGAGGTTCTAACCAACTTAGGAACAGTTTGGAGGGATCAGAAGAAGATAGGAAAATGTGGAAAAGTTTGGAACTTCATAGAGACTTGTTATGGGCTTTGACCAAAATGGTGATAGTGACATGGACAATAAAGGCCAGTCTGAGGTAGTCTCAGATGAAGATGAGGAACTTTTTGGGAACTGACGCAAGGGTGACACTTGTTATGCTTTAGCAAAGAGACTGGCAGCATTTTTCCCCTGCCCTAGAGATCTGTGGCAATTTGACAGATCTCTAAATTGATTTAGGGTGTCTGATGGAAGAAATTTCTAAGCAGCAAAATGTTCAAGAGGAAACAAAGAATAGAAGTTTGGGAAATGTGCAGTCTAATGATGCAATATAAAATAAAAACTTATTTTCTGGGGAGAAATGCAAGTCTGCTGCAGAAATTTGCATAAGTAACAAGGAACTGATTGTTTATCACCAAAACAATGAGAAAAATGTCCCCAGGGCATGTCAGAGACCTTCACAGCAGCACCTCCCATTACAGGCCTGGAGGCCTAGGAGGAAAAGTATGATTTCGTGGGCCGTGTGCAGCCTAGGGACTTGGTGCCCTGCATCCCAGCTGCTCCAGCAATGGCTAAAAGGGGCCAGGGTACAGTTCAGACATTGGCCCCTTTTAGCCAGTGGCCTCAGAGGGTTCAAGTCCCAAACTTTGCCAGCTTCCACATGGTGTTGAACCTGTAGGTGCACAGAAGTCAAGAATTGAGGTTTGGAAACCTTTGCCTAGATTTCAGAGGATGTATAAAAACGCCTGAATGTCCAGGCAGAAGTTTGCGTTGGGGTGGAGCCTCATGGAAAACCTCTGCTAAGCAGTGCAGACAGGAAATATGGGGTCACAGCCCCACACAGAGTCCCTACTGCCTAGTAGGGCATTGCCTAGCGAAGCTTTGAGAAGAGGGCCACCATCCTCCAGAGCTCAGAATGGTAGATCCACCAATAGCTTGCACTGTGCACCTGGAACAGCTGCAGATGCTCAATGCCAGCCCATGAAAGCAGCTGGGAGGGTGCTGTACCCTGCAAAGCAACAGGGACAGAGCTTTCCAAGTCCAAAGGAGCCTACCCCTTGCATCAGTGTGACCTGGATGTGAAACATGGAGTCAAAGGATATCATTTAAGAACTTTAAGGTTTAATGACTACTCTACTGGATTTCGGATAAGCAGGGGACCTGTGTTGTCTTTGTTTTGTCCAAGTTCTCTCATTTAGAATGGCTGTATTTACCTAATGCCTGTACCCCCATTGTATCTAGGAAGTAACTAACCTGCTTTTGATTTTAGTCTCATAGGTGAGAGGGACTTGCCTTGTCTCAGATGAGACTTTGGACATGGACTTTTGAGTTAATGCTGGAATTAGTTAAGACTGGGGGACTGTTGGAAAGGTATAATTGTGTTTTGAATTGTGATGACATGAGGTTTGGGAGGAGTCAGGGAAAGAATGATATGGTTTGTCTGTGTCCCCACCAAAATCTTACCTTGAATTACAGTTCCCATAATCCCCACATGTCATAGGAGGGATCCTGTGGGAATTAATTGAATCATGGACTCAGGTTTTTCCCATTCTGTTCTCATGATAGTGAGTAAGTATCACGAGAGATGATGGTTTTATAAAGGGCAGTTGCCCTGCACAAGCGGTCTTGTTTGCTGTCATATAAGTTGTCCCTTTTTTCCTCCTTCACGTTCTGCTATGAATGTGAGGTCTCCCCAGCCATGTGGAACTGTGAGTCCATTAAACCTCTTTTTCTTCATAAATTACCCAGTCTCAAGTATTTCTTCACAGCAGTATGAAAATGGACTACATCTACAGTATGAAAATGGAAATACATCTTTTAAGTTTTTTGAGATTTCTCAAATCTTAAAAACCCCAAACTTTCCACAGTGGCTGAATTAATTTACATTCCCACCAGCAGTGTATAAGCATTTAGGGTCAGATTCTTGAAAGCCTCTGGTCACAATATTTTCAGCAACTAATCAATATATAACATTACTTTATACATATTCTTGTTTAAAATGTCTTATTTAATATATTATTTTTACAAATAATTGCATGTACTATGTCTTTATAATAAAATAACATTCCAATTGTAACATTTTTTGTAATGTATTCCACTGCACTGTAATTGTACTATTTTAACTCTTTTACTTGGTAATACACACACATATACAAACAGTATACATACACAGTATTCAAAATAAATACACACAGTATGCAGGCACCATATAGTACTCATATGTAGTAAACACACACAGTGCTGTGAACACATATTATAAAAAACGTATAATATGGTCATGCAAATACAGTCCTGAAGAAAACCTTAAAATAAAAACTAAGCATTTACATTTTAGAAAAACATTAACTAAAATATTACTTTGAATGGAGCTACAGTATGTCATGGGGAAGCATACTGTGTGGTTAAACCTCTTAACAATGGCTTGCCCCAAAACCCAAAGGCAGATTGGTGGAACTTACTCTGCAGAAGGAAACATTTGATGACGATATTATTTGACATCTTAAATTCCAACCTCTGGAGTTTGTTCCTTTCAACTTTTTGAGATCATAGGCCATTTTCCACTCCTAAACTGGCTTAAAATTGCATCCATTTTGTTTCTTTGGCTTTTGCCTCAAATCTTTAAGCACTTCAGTATAAGAGGTGAACACAGTGGAGGCTTGTTTAAACTAGAGGTTGTGTTCTAGCATATGGTCACATTCCTCTTGGACATTGAAAAACTTTTGCCAGGCAAAATTCCATTCTAAAATTTTGACTGCTATAAAAGAAACAATTAGTGGAGCCTTAGGATTACTTTCATTCCATCATTCTCCTTGCTGATTTATGCCTTGATTTTCCATCTTGTTTAAGTGTTTATTGGTGAGTTTTAAGGTTTTGTTTGCCAAAATTTTCTCCATATATTTTTCCTTTACATCATTGATGTCTTCTACATTTATTTGCTGTGAAATATATATTATATTTTTGGCACTATTTTATTTTGTATAACACCTCCAAAACCTTCCAAAGTTTTTATCCAGTATGCCTTAAAAGTTTTTATACTGCCCTGAATGAGAGGTGGAATGACAGAGTTAGAGATTTGGAGTATAAAAATAACTTCTATGTTGGAGTAGATTTTTTGAGTTCACAGTGTTATTCTGGCACATTATCCAATATTAATATAATATTTAAGGCAAGGCTTTTGCTTTGGAGATGGCATTCAGCTTCTAGGATGAAGAAGTTGTAGAATATATACCAGAATATCAGAGTGTCATACACAATTTTATTATTCTGATCACCGAGCTATAATACATATATTTTTTCTTTAAATGCTCATGAATTTGGGGCTTTTAACATCATTGGAGGATTACACTTAAAGTCTCTCTTTGTGCACAAAGTCACCCTAGTCTTTGAAATACGTAAAACTAGAACTTTGGGGCCATTTGTTTTACATAGGCTTGTTTGTCAACGTCCTTGTAAAACACGTCAGCCTCGTAGATATTGAAAATCTCCTTTGTCACATAACTACTTCTGTGTAACACGTAGCAAGTATTTTTGTTTTGTTTTGTTTTTTGAGACAGAGTCTCACTCTGTCACCAGGCTGGAGTGCAGGGGTGCAATCTTGGCCCACTGCAACCTGTGCCTCCCAGGTTCAAGCAATTCTCCTGCCTCAACCTCCCGAATAGCTGAGATTACAGGCATGCCCACCACACCCAGCTGATTTTTGTATTTTTAGTGGAGATGGGGTTTCACCCTGTTGGCCAGGATGGTCTCGATCTCCTGACCTTATGATCCACCTACCTCGGCCTCCCAAAGTACTGGGATTACAGGCATGAGCCACTGCACCCGGCCAGCAAGTATTTTTATATTTTTAAATGTAAAATTCTATTACCTCTAGATTTTCAGAGTCTGCCTTGCCTTCTAGTTTAACATTTTTCTTGTCATATCACCTTTTGAAATGTGTGAGTTAGCCAGCACTAGCCAAGAAATATTTAAAATTATCCTGACCCTGGGTAATATGGCTAAATTTCTTTGGATTTCAGCCTCAAAGCAGTGACGTCAGCTATAGTTATTTATAGGTAGTGATCTCATGAATCCACAAATATAGCTGTGTTTACACTCTTTTCCAAAGCACCATCACACAATTTAGATGCTATTTTATCACTTCCCGGAGGGCCTTATGCACAGATCAGTGAATTTTCTTTTCTATTTTCTGTATGTACTTCACTCTTGCTCCATTAACATTGCACATACCACCACAGTAACTATAACCTGTGCCTGAATAAAACTTCACTAATTTTTTCTCCCTACAACACATCACAGTCTTCTTGCACTTAGAAATGTGAGACAGTACTTCAGCACTATACTTGAGAAACATTTTAAGCTGCAAAAGTGCCAACAAAATGCATCAAAATGCCAAACACATGATAGTAGATAAACCATAAGAAAGATACTTGTTTGTAGTGTGACAGTTAAACAAGAAGGCAGAGTGTAGTATTGTTCACTCTTAGCTTGGAACGTGCACTTGAGATGATTCAAACTTTTGCCACATTGTGAATGTTATTGAATGACTGCAAAAACATTAGCAATATTGATTTGGGGGTTACAAGTAAATTTAGCAAGTAGACATATTTATAAATATATACTCTGAAAATAATGAGGATAGACTGTGCTTCATATGGTTTGTATTTATTTTGTATCATTGCTATAACAAATTACTGTAAGCTTAAAACTTACCACTTTATTGTCTTACATTGCAGTGGATCAGAAACCAATGCACAGAAAGACTCAACCAAGTCCTCTACTCAGAGCCTAATAACAATAAAATCAAGGTGTCACCTGGACGAGGTGTCTTATGGATCTGAGGATCTGAGGAAAATTCTACTTTCAATTTCATTCAGGTTATTAGGAGAACCCAGTTCTTTTATGTGCTTTCCAAATGGTCATCTCCATCTTCAAGCCACCTGTGGCAGTCAGTCCTTTCGACACTTTGAATTCCACTGCCTGTTTCCTCTGTCGCTAGCCTGAGAAAAATCTCTGCTTTTAAGAGTTAATGTAAGTAGATTAGGTGCACCCGTATAATTCAGCCATATCTCTTTATGTTAAAGTCAGCTGACTTGTAATGTTTGTTAAATCTCCAAAGCCCCCTTTGCCATGTATCATAACATGTTTATGAGGGCAACATGAGGGTCCAAAATTTATGAACATCAAGGTGCTTTTGACCACGCAGTTTTAAATTCATAGAGTTAAAATATCATACAATAGCATGCAGGTTTAAAAGTTTATAAGACTAAAGGCTTTAAGTGTTACAGAGTTGTTAGGGAAACGTTAATAGTTAACTTTAAACTTCATTAAGTTGGTTATACAATTTCAAGGTTAAACACAAAGAGCAGAAAAAAAAAATTAGAAAACCAAAAAAAATCTATCCTACCATTCAATGAAGTAAAAAGAGATGAAAATATAAGACAGAGGAAAAAGAAAGAAAAAAAAAGTACAAAAAACAAAGAGAGAAAAAAATAAAGCACAAAATAAGATTTCAGAGATGAGTCCAACATATTCCAAATCAAAGGCTCACCAATTAAAAGAAATTTTCAACATAGATATAAAAAACAATGCAACTATGTATTATTTTCAGGAGATGAGTTTAAACCTAGGAATACAGAAAGCTTAAAAGTAAAAAGATAGAAAGAAGAAATTCCAGATAACACTCAAACCATTAGTTTCCAAAGTGGAAGTTTAGAAGCAAGCTGGCTTCATCCATCCTTGCACATGCACACACACACACACACACAGAGAGAGAGAGAGAGAGATAGAGAGAGAGAGAGAGGTGAGGGTAGGGGAGAGACAAAAAACAAACAAAAACACACATATACAGCACTGAAATTTTCACCAGCAATATCCTGGGACTCATATATGAGGATGAGCCAATTCTTGAGGCCAAAAAGAAGTGAGAAAACTTCAAGCAGATAATAAGAGAATCAGACTTCTGTAGGTGAGATACCCTTCCCCACAATCTGCCTAACCCCAAGCACATGGAAAATTTCCCCCAATTTATGTTTTCTGCACTAGAAAAATGAGGTCAAGGTTGACAGCCAGCTTCTCCACCATCCTGGGTTCCCTGGCAAGAGATCAGTCCCTGCCTCAACCCACAAAAAGCTTCAGTAATACCTACAGGGAAAAATATCATTGCAGACAACAACGATAAAAGGGGGAAGGGAAGACTATGATTCCGAGCCCTGAACCTCTACAATTTAACACAGCCAAAGGAGACAGCCAATCAGAGTAACTCTTCAGCAGCATCATGATGTAGAAAGTTTGTTCCACAGGTCCTCTGGGCACTAGTCCCTAGCCAACTTTCCTACATTACCAAGATATTCCCTTTAGGACTTCCTTCATTCAAAATAGGCAAAACTTTGAAGGTTTACTAGACCCAGGGCAAACTTGTGCTTAAGGCACTATATATTAACAAAAAGGAGGCAGCAAGATAGCAGAAAAAAATGACAGAAAGAAAATCAACAGGTAAACACAAAGAATTTCTAGTAAATTTATTCAATAAAAAAAGAAAACAAGCCAACAAAGAAGGCTTAAACAAATAAAGAATCATTCAATGGAAAGACATAGATATATACTCACAAGAAACAACAGCAAACAGGAAATTATGACCTTCTCAAATGGACAAAGCATGAAACGAATGACCAATTCTAATGAGATGGTGTCATGTAAACTCTCCAGCCAAGAATTCAAAATAATGGCTTTAAGTAAACTCTATGATCTCCCAGATAACAAAGAAAAGCAATTCAGAAATGTATTAGAAAAATTTAGCAAAGAGATGGAAATGAGTTAAAAAATCAAACAAAAATATTGAAACAGAAATATATATTTGCTGAACTGAAAAATTCAATAGAGGCTCTCAAAAGCAAAATGGATCAAGCAGAGGAAAAAAAATCAGTGAACTTGAAGACAGGCTGTTCGAAACTACACTGAAGAGAAAACACTGAAAAGAAACAAAGATCATCTACAAGATATAAAAAAATACTTCATAAGACTAAATCTAAGAAGAATTGGTGTTCAAGAGTTAGTTGAGCAAGAGCAGTGGGTAGAAAGCTTATTCAAACAAATTACAGTGGAAAACATTTGAAAACTTGAGAAAGAGATAAATATCCAGGTAAAGGAAGGTAAGAGAAAACTCCAACCAGATTAATCCCAAATAAGACTACAACAAATAATTCTCATGTACTATAATAATTACAAGTACTACAATAATTAATTCTCAAAAGTCAGTAAGAGATTATACTATGAGCAGCAAGAGAAAAGAAGCAAATAACATATAAAGGAGCTCCAATGCATGTAGCAACAGACTTCTCAATCAAAACCATACAGGCCAGGACGTAGTGAAATGACAGTTTTAACATATTAAAAGAAAACAAAAAGCCCTGTCATTCAAGAATACCATATCCAGCAAAGCTATCCATCAAATATGAAGAAGAGATAGTGTTTCCCTGATAAACAAAAGCTGAGAAAATTCACCACCATAAGACAAGTCTTATAAGAAATGTTAAAGGAAGTTCTTCAATCTGAAGGGAAAAAACACTGATGTGCAAAAGGAAAACATTTAAAGATATAAAACCCACTGGTAAAATTAAATACACAAGCAAAACTCAAATACTATAGTACTGTAAGTGTGGTGTGCAGTCTCCACATAACTCTGCTATGAAGTCCAAGAGACAAATTTATCAAAATAAGTAATAGCCACAGCAATCTGTAAGAGTTAGGCTATATAAAAATATGTAAGTTGAAGCAACATAGAGTCAACATGCTGGATAAATGGAGTTAAAGTATAGAATTTTATTTTTGCTTCTGTTTCTATTGTTTGTGATCTAAGATAAGTTAGCATCTCTTTAAAATAACTTGCTATATTGATAAGATGTTTTTATAAGGCTCATGATAACCACAATGTGAAAATCTATAATATGCTTGCTAAAAATAAAAAGCAACAAATTAAAACATACTACCAGAGAAAAGCACTTAAACACAAAGGAAAACAGAAAGACAGAAGTTAATAAACATCCAGAAAACAAGCAACAAAATGGCAGTGGTAAGTCATTACTTATTGATAATAATATTGAATTTAAATAGTCAGTTCTCCAATCAAAAGGCATAGAGTAGCTGAATGGATAAGGAAACAAGACCCCATGACATGCTGCCTACTAGAAACCCACTTTACCTATAAAGACACACAAAAATTAAAAAAGAGAAGGGGTGGAAAATATATTCTATGTAAAGATATTTGAGATAACTGAAAACAATAAAAAGCAGAAACAGCTCTACTTATATTAGGTAAAACAGACCGCAAATTAAAGACTATTAAAAGAGACAAAGAAAGTCATCATATAATGATAAAGGGGTCAAGCCAGCAAGAGAATATAATAAGTATAAATATCTGTGCATCTAACACCAGAGCTTCCAAGTATATAAAGCAAGCATTAATGTATACAAAAGAGAGATATTCTGTAATACAAAATACAATAATAGTAATGGATTTAAACATCTCTCTCTCAATAATGTACCAGCTGACAGAAAATCAGCAAAACACATTGGAGTTAAACTATGCACTAGACCAAATAGGCCAAAATATCATTTACAGATAATTTCACGTAACTCTCACAGACTACATATTACTTTAATCTGCACATGGAACCTTCTCCAGAAGAGATAATCTCTTAGGCCACAAAATAGTCTCAACAAATTCAAAAAAGTAGGAATCATGTCAAGTATCTCCTTGGACCACAATTGAATAACATTAGAAATTAACAACAAGAAGAACCTCAGAAAATACACAAAAATATAGACATTAAACAATGTACTCCTGAACAACCATTGGGTCAATGAGCAAATTAAGAAAAACAATGTTTTAAACATTTCTTGAAATAAATAAAAATATAACATACCAAAATCTGTAGGATATAGCAAAAGTAGTACTAAGAAGGAATTTTATAGGAAAAATATGCCTACATCAAAAAAGTGGAAAGATTTAAAATAAAGAATCCAAGGAAGCACCTAAAGGAACTAAAAATGCCAAAGCAAACCAAACCTAAAATTAGCAGAAAGCAACAAATAATAAAGATCAGAGTAGAAATAAGTGAAATTTAGACTAAAAAATACAGAAGATTGATTTTAAAAGTTGCTTTTTTGAAAAGATAAACAAAGTTGATAAACCTTTAGCTAGACTAAGAAAAAAAAAAAGAAAACCTAAATAGATAAAATCAAAAATGAAAAAGGATACCTTTTCATTAACAACAGAGAACAGAACTATACAAACACTTATTAGAGACTGTTGTGAATACATACAAGCCAACACATGAGAAAATCTAGAGGAAATGGATCAGTTCCTAGAAACATACAGCCTACCAAGATTAAACTATAAGGAAATAGAAAACTTCAACAAATGAATAGTGAGCAGCATGATCAAAGCCATAATAAAATGGCCCCCATCTTATGGTTTCACTGCTCAATTCTACCAAATGCATAAATAACTAATAACAATTCTACTTATACTCTTCAAAAAATTGAAGAGGGAATACTTCCAAATTCATTCTATGAAGTCACCATTACCTCAATACCAAAACCAGACAAGGACAGAGCAAAGAAAGAAAACTGCAAGCTAATAGCACCGGTAAATATAGATGCAAAAAAATCCTCAACAAAACACTAGCAAACAAAATTCAACAACACATTAAAAAGGTCCTTTATGACGATTAAATGTGATTCATCCCAGGGATGCAGAGATGGTTCAACATACACAAAATACACAAAAAATATGCAAATCATACACCTGATTTCCCCAGAATCATGTCCTGGAGTATTTCCCAAGATTTTTTTATGTGTAAGACCTCAAAAGCACAGGCAACTGAAACAAAAATAGACACATTAAGCTAAAAAGATTCTGCATAGCAAAGGAGAAAACAAAGGGATGAGACAATTTTCAGAATGGGAGAATATAGTTGCTTAAATAATCCTAACAAATATTTACATGGATTTACTAATAGATACATACATAATAGGTAAAATGCAATTACCTTAAGTGTTAGAATATTATTTTCCAACAGTAATAGTGAGGTTGAACAGAAATTTGTGCTCTCTCTGTGCTCTCTCTGCCTCTAAACTTTTAAAAGGAAAACATAAGCCACAAAAACAAATGATGATGTAAAATGTTCCAGAATGTTGTGTTCTGAAGGTTCTAGAGGACAGCCTTTCCTCCTCCACCTTTTTCCTAAAATAAACTCATCTTATTTCATGACCTGTATAAACCACTTATGGAAATTTTTCCTTCCACAAATGTGCTGCTCAAAAGAAACATGCACAGGATTGTATGTCACATTTTTCTTGCTACTGGAGCTCTTAATATATTCCTGGTTGTACAGAGGGCTTTCTCAGGTATTCCAATGCATTTCTTTTGGGGATTCCTGATTTTTTTTTTTTTTTCTGTACCTTAAAAGCTTCTTGCATGCACTGAGCCTCATAGAAATTGGTCCTAACTTAGAATCTCTCTTTCATCCTCACAATATTAAGCTCTCCATTTGTTTTGTTTCTTTGTTGTTGTTGTTGCTCCTATATACTTTCTGGAATTATACAGAAGTATTATTTTCTTTACATTTTTGACTTTAACAAAGTGTTTTGTGGCTTTCTTTCCAACTGGCTGAACCATTGTGTTTACTTGGCTTCATTGCATATCTTTCACCTTGTTAAGTCGTCGGTGGGTATACTCGTGGAGACCGTATTATAACAGATCAGAAGATTCATGAGTGGAAAACACTAAGACAATGGTCAACAAAATTCAGTGTTATTTCAAATGCTAACTAGTGTTCCCTTGTCTACCACTCTGCGTTTGTTTGATCAGTGCATTTGATTAAAATGGTTTCTTTATTTCTTTATTCTGTTAACATGAAAAGAAAGAAAAACTAATCTGAGTGAAGAACAGACATATACACATACACATAAATTCAACGTCAAATATAATTTCACACTAGATATTCACACATAAAGTATTTTCTAAAATCTACCTTGTATTAATTTTCTATTTCTGTGTAACAAATCTAGCAAGTTAAAATAACACATATTTATTATCTCACAGTTTCTCAGCTTAACTGGGTCCTCTGTTTCATGTCTCGCAAGGCTGCAAACTGTTGGCCATGATCTGCATTTTCATCTGGATGCTCAGTTAGGAAGACACCCACCTCCAAGCGTGTGTATGTTGTTGGCAGCCACAGGAGTGAGGACCTCAGATTCTGACTGGCTTTTAGCTGGAGGCTGTCTTCAGGTTCTAGAGGCCAACCTCTAGAACCATGTGGCTCTCTCTGGAGGCCAACCTCTAGAACCATGTTGCCATGTGGCTCTCTCCATAGGCAGTTCACAACGTGACAATTTGCTTCTTCAAGCCCAGAAGGAGAGTCTCTCACAGATAGTTAAGTTAGAAATTTATAGAATTCAAGGTCATCACAGGAGTGATACCCCATTATCTTCATCACAATCTAATCAGAGTGACATCCCATCACCTTTGCCATATTCTATTCACAAGTGCACTAAAGGAATGGAGTTACACAAGGCTTGAATCCCCAGGAGGCAGGTATTAGTAGGTTATATGTTAGTAGTCACTCTTGGGTCTATTGGCTGCATCAAAAATACTTAATAAAATACTGCCTTTTACCTAGAAGTGATAGTGTGTGTTTTAAAATATTTTGAAGAAAAAAAAGATGACATATTCTAAACCATCTAGGTACAAGACAGAAAGGTAGTATTTTATCAAAAATATAATATGTGGAATTGTTTTTATGCCTCCTTAAATCACTTATTTCTCCTTTTATTATCTGAAAAAATATGACTATGATTTTATGTTATTTTCTTTGCCTTCCCATAAGATTAATTACAGCAAATGTATTTCTATGTGTCTTGTTAAGAATATAATTTTGAAAACATATAATTGAAGGCATAAATCAAATGTTAATTATCTCATTTTAACAAAATATAGAAATAGCATTTTCAGTAAGTAAAATCTAATAAACACAGAGCACTACTCCAGGTGCACTGGCCTTCTATTTCTTTTAGTACCCCTATGGCATTTCATTGTATGTCTGATAAGCTCATTTCCAAAAGGTAATCTCAAGGACTCAATGAAAGGTGGATCTACCACATGTATGAAGAATCGAGGATACTTTTAAATTTCTCTGATTCATCTTACAAACTCCAGATATCCATAATGATTCTGTGTTGGATGTGATTCTATTGCAGAAACAAAGGCCATCAGATACCCCATTGTAATATGCCAATTTTTACCATATAGAATCTCCAGGGAAGTGCTTTTGCCTCACACAGAGAAACAGAAGAAATGACATATTTCTGTTCTCTGTGTCAATTTCACTGTTATAAGTTACTCCCTACTGGCAGATCAGTTAATTTGGAAATGAGATAAAAGTGAGACAGTCACATGAATATGGCCTTCCCGTATAAACATATTCAATAAAATACCAGTCATGGCTTAGATATTTATGCCAGTGGTTTTACACATTAAAGAACTTGCTAAACTAGCCTTTCCAAGGAGTAGGGCTGCTCTATTTCAGCAAGTGAACCTATGCCATCACTGTGAGATCACTTCCCTTTCTTGTTTGCTCAGTTTAAGCACATTCTTTACACTGCTTAAATTCTGGAACAGAGAGCTGAGAAGAGATAGGATTTCAATATAGGCAGAATGGCAGAATAATATTTTTCCTCTGCTTGTTACTGTTTTTGAGTATGTAAAATGGAGTAATAATAATAATGTTTCCTTGTGGGGGTAATTGTAAGAATGAAATAAACTGTTGCATACACAGCAATAAAATAGTGCCTGTTGTAATAATAAACCCTTAACATTAATGTCTAATGTTATTGTAAATTATGAATTTGGAGATCAAGTATTTCATTTATTTTTAAATTTATTATTTCTTTAACTATTTTACTGATACATAATAATTGCACATACTTATAGAGTAAAACATGATATTTTAATACATGCATACATTGTAAAATGATCAATTCAGGGTATCCATCACCTTGAACATTTATTGTTTCTTTGTACTGGGAACATATTACATCATCTCTTCTAGTTACCTTGAAAAATACATCGTATTATTGTTAACTATGGTAGTCTGACTGTGCTATAGAACACTACAGATTATTCCTTCAATCTAACTGCATGTTTGTACTCATTAACCAACCTTCTTTCCTGGGCCCCACACACCCCTCTCAGTCTCTAATTACTATCTTTTTACTCTCTAACTCTATGAAATAAATTTTTTAGCTCCTACATATGAGAACATGCAATATTTGTCTTTCTATTTCTGGCTTATTTAACTTATCATCATAACCTTCAGTTCCATTCATGTTGCAGCAAAAAGAGAGTTTTATTCTTTTATATGGCTGAATAGTATTCCATTGTGTATATATACCACATTTTCTTTATCCTAAGTTGATGGAAATTTAAATTGACTCCGTATCTCGGCTATAAAATACGGGAGTAAAGCTATCCTTTTGATATGCTGATTTCCCTTCCTCAGGATAAATACTTAGTGGAGGGATTGCTGAATAAAATGTAGTTCTATTTTTAGCCTTTTGAGGAAATTCCATACAGTTTTCTGTAGTGGCGGTATTAATTTGCATTCCCACCAATGGCGTACAAGGGTTCCCCTTCTTTACATCCTTGCCAGCATTTGTTATTCCCTGTCTTTGATGAAAGTCATTTTAACTTGGGTGAGATGATATCACATTGTGGTTTTGATTTGCATTTCCCTGTTGACTGTGTTAAGCATTTTTTCGTGAACCTGTTGGCCATGTGTGTATCTTCTGAGAAGTAACCATTCAGAACCTTTGCCCGCTTTTTAATAGGATTGTTATTATTTTACTGTAGAGTTGTTTGAGTTTCTTGTATCTTCGGGATACTAGTCCCCTATGGGATGAATACTTTCTCCCATTCAGTAAGTTGTATCCCCATTGGTTGATTGTTTTGTTTGCTGTGCAGAAACTGTTTAGTTTAATACAGTCCCTTTTTCCTATTTTTGTTTTTGTTGCCTGTGCTTTTGAGGTCTTAGTCATAAAATTATTCCCTAGACTAATGTCTTGAAGAATTTCCCTTATGTGTTCTTCTATAAGTTTTACCATTTTAAATATTATGCTCAAGTCTTCAATCAATTTTTAGTTGATTTTTGTATATATGGCAAGAGATGTGGGTCTATTTCATTCTTGTGAATATGCATGCCCACTTTCCCAGCACCATTTATTGAACAGAATGTCCTTTCCCCAGTGAATATACCAAATGCTCTTGTCAAAACTCAGTTAGCTGTAAATGGGTAGATTTATTTCTAGGTTTCCTATTATGTTCCAATGGTTTATGTGTCTATTTTTATATAAATACCATGTTGTTTTCATTTCTACAGCTATGTAGTATAATTTGAGGTCAGGTAGTGTGATGCTCCCTGCTTTGTTCTTTTCTCTCAGTATTAAATTGCAATCTTTAGTAGTTCTATACACATTTTAGAAGTATTTTTTATATTTCTCTGAAGAATGTCACTGGCATTTGATAAGGATTGCACTGAATTGTAGATAGCTTTGAGTAGTACGATCATATTAATTATTCCTATCCATGAGCATGGAATGCCTTTCAATTTTGTGTGTGTGTTTTCTTTAATTTCTTTCATTAGTGTTCTGTACTTTTACTTGTAAAGATTTTTCATATCTTTAGTTAAATTTATACCTGTGTATTTTATTAATTTTTGTGGCTATTATAAGTGAGATTGCTTTCTTGATTTATTTTCCAACTATTTCATTGTTGCTGTATAGAAATGCTAGTGAGTTTTGTATGTTGATTTGTATCCTGCAATTTACTGAATTAGTTTATCCATTCCAATAGTTTTCTTTGGTGCAGTCTGTACATTTATCTAGATTTAATGTTACGTCATCTTCAAAAAGGGACAACTTGACTTGCTCTTTTCCAGTTTGGATGCCTTTTGTTTCTTTTTCATCCCTGGTGTCTCTGGCTAGGACTTTCAGTACTATGTTGAATAGGAGTGATGAGAGTGAGTATCTTTGTCTTGCTCCATGTCTTAAAGGAAAGGCTTATACTTTTATTCATTAAGTATAATGTTAGCTGTGGATTTGTCTTATAAGGCCTCTATTATTTTGAGGTATATTCTTCTATAACTATGTTGGTGAGAGTTTTTATTATAAAAGGATATTGAATTTTATCAAATGTTCTAGGAGCAAGATGGCACAATAGAAGGATCCACCAATCATCGCCCCCTGCAAGGACACCTATTTAACAACTATCTGCGAAGAAAAAACACCTTTGTAAGAACCAGAAACAAGGTGAGCCTTCATAATACCTTGTTTTATCATCATATCACTGAAAGAGATACTGAAACTAAAAAAAAAAAAAATAGTCTTGAATCGCTGATGCCACCCCTCCACTATCCCCCACGAGTGGTGGTGTGGTGCAGAGAGCATCTCTGGGTGCTGCAAGAGGAAGAGCACAGCAATTTTGAGGCATCAAACCCAGTGCTGTCCTGTTATAGCAAAAAGGAAAACCGGACCAAACTCAGCTGATACCCACTCACGGAGGGAATATTTAAACTAGCCCTAGCCAGAGGGGTATAGCCGATGCCAGGGTCAGAAATTAAGTTCCCACAAACCTTGCCACTATGGGCCAAACTGATCTCTAAGAAATAAAAAAGGTGGTCTAGGCCACAAGGATTGCAACTCTTAGGTAAGCCCTAGTGCTGACGACACAAGCTGGAGAGGTTAAGGGAGTGCTGGCATCACCCCTCCCCTACCCCAGGCTGCACAACTCATCTCTCCAAAAGAGACCCCTTCCTTCCATTTAAGCAGAGAAGGGGGAAGAGTTGGGAGAATTTTGTCCTGTGTCTTGGATACTAGTTCGGCCACAGCAGGATAGGGCACTGGTAAGAATCATGAAGCCCCCATTCCAGCACTTGGCTCCCAGAAGAGATTTCTAGACATACTCTGGGCCAGTGAGGAACCTGCTGCTTTAAAGGGAAAGGCCCAGTCCTGGGAGTATTCATCACCTGCTAACTGAAGAGCCCTTGGGCCCTGAATAACCAGCAGTGATACCCTGGTACTAAATCAAGGCCTTTCACTGAGCCTCAGACTTGCTGGCTTCAAGTATCTGCATGGCCAAAGGGGTGTACAGCACCAAGTGGACTCTTAGGGTCCCTGATTCCAGAAAATGACTCTGAATTGAATTTCTGGACCACCCTGGAACAGAGGGGATCCCACTGTCCTGAAGGGTGAGTCCTAGGTCAGGCAGCATTCACCACAAGCTGCCTTAAGAGCACATGGGCCTTAAGGGAACATCAGTGACATTCTGGCAGTACTTCCCATGGCCTGTGGTGACAGTGGCTATGGGGTGATGCTTCTCTGCCTTTGGAGAGGGGAGGGAAGAGTGGGAAGGACTGTGTCTTGTTGTTTGAGCCAGCTCAACCACAGTACAACAGAACACCAGGCACACTTCTAAGGTCTTTGACTCTAGTCCTTGACTCTTGGACGGCACCTCTGTACCCACCTGGGACCTGAAGAACTCACTACTCTAAAGGGAAGAACACAAGCCTAGCTCGCTTTGCCACCTGCTGATTATAGAGCCTCAGGACCTTGAGCAAACACAGGCAGTAGTTAATGAGTGGTTACATCAGACCTTAGGTGAAACCCAGTGCTGTGCTCTTTTCAAGTGTGACCCAGCACAACCATAGTGTTGGTGGCCACAGGGGTTCTTGTGTTACTCTACATTCAGGTTTAGGTGTCTTAAGAAACAGAGAGACATATTCTGTTGGGAGAAATTAAGGAAAAAGAACCACAGTCTCTCCCTGGTAATCCAGTGAATTATCATATATTGTGCAAGACCATCAAGGTGGAACCCTACAAGTCTGTGAGAGTCACAGGGTTACTGGGCTTGGGGTGTTACACAACAAACATACAGCTTAGATGACAATCCTCATGTTCTTTCAAATATCTGGAAGCTTTCCTATGAAGGATGTGTACAAGCAAGTTCAGACAGTGAAGACAACAATAAGTACCTAACTCTTTAATGCCCAGATACCAAAGAACATCTACCAACATCAACACCATCCAGGAAAAGACGACCTAACCAAATGAACTAAATAAGGCATCAGGGACCAGTCTTGCAGAAACAGAGATTTTTCAGGCAGAGAATTCTAAATAGCTGTGTTGAGGAAACTCAGATATTCAAGATAACACAGAGAAAGAATTCAGAATTATATCAGATAAATTTAACAAAGAGGTTGAAATGATTTTTAAAAATCAAGCAGAAATACTGGAGATGAAAAATGCAATTGGCATACTGAGGAATGCATCAGAGTTCTTTGATAACAGAATTGATCAAGCAGAAGAAAGAATTAATGAGCTCGAAGACAGATAATTTGGAAATACAGTCAGAGGATACAAAAGAAAAATGAATAAAAAAGAATGAAACATGATTATAAGATGTAGCAAATAACCTCAAAAGGGCAAATCTAAGAGCTATTGCCCTTAAAGAGGAGATAGAGAGAGAGAGAGAACAGGGCAGAAACTTTATTCAAATGGGATAATAACGAAACTTTGCAAATCTAGAGATATATGTCAATATCCAAGTACAACCAGGTTATAGAACACCAAGAATATTTAACCCAAAGAAGATTACCTGAAGGCATGTAATAACCGAACTCCCAAAGTTCAAGGATAAAGGAAGAATCCTAAAAGCAGCAAGAAGAAATAAACAAATAATATGCAATAAAGCTCCAATGCATCTGGCAGCCGACTTTCCAGTGGAACCTTACAGGCTAGGGGAGAGTGGTATGATATATTGAAAATGCTGAAAAAAAACCTTTTACCTTAAAATAGTATATCTGATGAAAATATCCTTCAATTATGAAGGAGAAATAAAGACTTTTCCAGACCAAAAAATAAAAATGAAAAATAAAAGGCTAAGGTATTTATTTCATCAACAACAGACCTGTTCTACAAGAAATGCTAAAGGGAGCACTTCAATCAGAAAGAAAAGCACATTAATGAGCGGCAGTAATGCCTTGAAAATGTAAAACTCATTGGCAAAAGTAAGTACACAGAAAAACACATATAGCACTGTAACTGTGCTGTGTAGACTACTCTTTTCCTAAGTGGAAACACTAAACAATAAACCAGTCAAATATAACTACAAAGTTTTCAAGACACAGTGAGTACAATAAGAGATAAATATATACAACAAAAATCTTAAAGCGGGTGGTGGGGGTAAAATTAAGGCACACAGCTGTTATTAGTTTTCTTGTTGCTAGTTTGATTAGTTATGCAAATAATATTAAGTTGCTATCAAGTTAAAATAATGGGTTATAAATAGTAGTTGCAAGTCTCATGGTAATCTAAAATCGAAACACATACAATGAATACACAAAAACGGAAAAGAAAAAATTAAATCATAACACAAGAGAAAATTACCTTCACTAAAAAAAGACAAGAAGGAAAAAAAAGAAAGAGGAGACCACATAATAACCACGAAACAAATAACAAAATGACAGAGGTAAGTCCTTACTTATCAATAATAACACTGAATGTAAATGGACTAAACTTCCAAGTAAAAGACATAGAGTTACTAAATGGAGGTAAACACAAGACCCATTGATCTCTTGCTACAAGAAACACACTTCACCTATAAAGACACACAAAGACTGAAAATAAAGGGATGGAAAAAGATACTTCATGCAAATAAAAACCAAAAAAGAGCAGAAGTAGTTATATCATAAAAAGTAGATTTCAAGACAAAAACTATAAAAACAGACAAGTAAGGTCACTATACAATAATAAAAGGGTCAATTTTAAATATACATGCACCAAACACTGAAGCACCCAGATATATAAAACAAATATTATTAAAGCTAAAGAGAGAGATGGGCTGCAATACAATAATAGCTGGAGATTTCAACATACCACTTTCAGCATTGGACAGATCTTTCAGACAGAAAATCAACAATCATTGGACATAATCAATACTATAGACAAAATGGATCCGATAGATAATTACTAAACATTTCATCCAAAGCCTACAGAATATAATTTTTTCCCTCAGTATATGGATATTCTCAAGGATTATAAATTGTTCTATTGTGAAGAAACATGCACACATATATTCATTGCTGCACTGTTCACAATAGCAAACACATGGAATCAACCTAAATGTCCATAAATGGTATAGTGGATAAAGAAGATGTGATGCATATATACCATAGAATGCTATGCAGCCAAAAAAAATGATACCATGTTCTTTGCAGGAACAGGAACAGGTATGGTACTAGAGTCCCTTAACATGCTAATGCAGGAACAGGAAACCAAATAACTGCATGTTCTCACTTGTAAATGTGAGCTAGATGGTGAGAACACATGGATACATAGAGGGGAACAACCGACACTGGGGCCTACTTGACTGTAGAAGGTGGGAGGAGGGAGAAGATCAGAAAAAAATATCTAGTGGGCAGTAGGCATAATACCTGGGTTACAAAATAATCTGTACAACAAACCCCCATGATATGAGCTTACCTGTGTAATAAACCTGCATATGTACTCTGGAACCTAAAATAAATGTTAAAAAAGAAAATTCAGTGAAGTTGCAGGATACAACATCAATACACAAAAATCAGTACTCCTTCTGTAAGCCAACAGTGAGCAATCTGAAAACAAAATGTAAAAAGTAATCCCATTTACAATAGCCACACAAAATTAAATACCTAGGAATTATCCAAAAAAGTATAATAAAAACTATAAAGCACTGTTGAAGGAAACAGAAGACACCAAAAAAATGGAAAAATATTGCATGTTCATGGATTGGAAGGATCAATATTGTTAAAAGGTCCTACTGCCCAAAGCAATCTATCAATTCAATGCAATCCCCATTAAATTCCAATAACATTCTTCACAGAAATATAAAAAAATCCTAAAATTTATACAGAACTGCAAAAGTATCAAAGTACCCAAAGCTATTCTATGCAGAAAGAACATAGTTGGAGAAGTCACACTACCTGACTTTAGATTATACTCTAGAGCTCTAATAACCAAAACAGCAGGGTTCTGGTATTTTAAAAACAAACAAATAGACCAGGGGTATAGAATAGAGAACCCAGAAATAAATCCACAAACCTACAGTGAATGCATTTTTGACAAAATTGCCAAGAACATACACTGGGGAAAAGACATTCTCTTCAATAAATGGTACGGGGGAAACTGGACATCCATATGCAAAAAAATTTTTTTTTTAAATTGATCTAGACCCCTATCTCTTGATACATTGAAAAATGAAATCAAAATGTGTTAGACTTAAATCTAAGACTGAAAACTATGAAACTAGTACAAACATCATTGGGGAAAATCCCCAGAACATTGGTCTGGGCAGAAAATTCTTGAGCAATACCCTAGAAGCACAGGCAATCAAAGCAAAAATGCACAAACAGGACTGCATCAAGTTAAAAAGCTTCTGTACAGCAAAGGGAACAATCAATAAAGTGGATATACAGCCCACAGAATGGGAGAAAATATTTGCAAGATGCACATTTGTCAAAGGATTAATAACCAGAATATATATGGAACTCAAAGAACTCTATAGGATAAAAGCTAACAATCTTATCAAAACATGGAACAAATATTTGAATGGTGAATTCTCAAAGAAGACATACAAATGGTGAACAGGCATATGAAAAGGTGCTCGACATCAATGATCATCAGAAACATGCAAGTCAAAACTACAATGAGATATCACCTCACCCCAGTTAAGATGGCTTATATTCAAAAGACAGGCAATAACAATGCTGGTGAGGATGTGGAGAAAAGGGAACCCTTGTGTGCTGTTGGTGGGAATGAGTGCAACCACTATGGAGAACAGTTTGGAATTCTGTTAAAAAAAAAACTAAAAATAGAGCTACCACATGATCCAGCAATTTCACTCCTGGGAATATATCCAAAAGAAAGGAAATTAGTATAGCTGAGAGATATCTGCACTCCCATGTTTGCTGCAAAACTGTTCACAGTAGCCAAGATTTAGAAGCAACTTGTATCCATCAACATATTAATGGATAAAGAAAATGTGGGACATATAAACAATGGAGTACTATTCAGCTATGAAAAAGAATGTGATTCTGCCATTTGCAACAATGTGGATGGAGATCATTATATTAAGTAAAATAAGTCAGGAACAGAAAGACAAACATTGCATGTTCTCATTAATTTGTGGGATCTAAAAATTAATGCAATTGATACCATGTACAGAGAGTAGAAGAATAGTTATCAGAGGCTGGGAAGGGTAGTAAGGGGCTGGGGAGAGAGAGGAATTGTTAATGAGTACCAACAAAGTAGGTACAAAAAATGAGTAAGACCTACTATTTGACAGCACAACAGGGTGACTACAGTCAATAATAATTTTACATTTTAAAATATCTAAAAGAGTATAATTGGATTGTTTCTAACACAAAAAATACATGCTTGAGGGGATAGATACCCCATTCTTCATGATGTGATTACTTCGCATTGCATGACTATATCAAAACTTCTCATGCATCCCATAGATATGTACATCTATTAAGTACCCACAAAAATTTAAAAAACATTAATTGTATCAAATGCTTTCTTTGCTTCTATTGAGATGATCGTATGGTTTTTGTCCTTCATTCTGTTGAGACATCATGTCTATTGATTTGCATATGTTGGACAATCCTTGCATAGCTGCTACAAATTTCATTTGATTCTGGTGTATTATCTTTTTGTTATGCCGTTGGATTCAGTTTGCCAGAATTTTTGTTGAGGATTTTTGCATCTATATTCATCAGAAATATTGATCTATAGTTTTTTGTTGTTGTGTCCTTGTTTGGTTTTAATATTAAGGTAATGCTTGTTTCATAGAATGAGTTAGGGAGAATTCCTTCTTCAAGTTTTTTGAATAGTTTGAGAAGAATTGGCATTGTTTCTTCTTTACATGTTTGGTGGAATTCAACAATGAAGCTATCTGGTTCTGGGCTTTCTTAAGTTGGGAGACTTTTTATTACTGATTAAATTCCTTTAGTCATTATCAGTCTATGCAAGTTTTCCCTTTTGTTTTGGTTCTATCCTGGTAGGTTGTGTGTGTCCAGAAATTTACCATTCCCTTAGGTTTTCCATTTTTGTAGCATATAGTTCTTCATAATGCTCTCATTTTATATTTTGCATTTCTCGGTATCAGTTGTACTGTTTCCTCTTTCATTTCTGATTTTGTTTTTTAGATCCTATTTCTCTTAGGCTAGATTGTTTATCTTTTCAAAAACCTGCTTTTGGTACATTGATTTTTATATCATTTTTCCAGTCTCTATTTCCTTTAATTCTGCTCTGATCTTTCTTTCCTTCTGCAAATTTGGGGTTTTTTGTTGTTGTTGTTGTTGTTCTTGTTTTTCTACCCCTTTTAGGTGTATGCTTAGGTTGTTAATCTGAAATCTTTCTCCTTATTTGATATAGGTGTTTATTGCCATAAACTTCCCTTTTAGCACTGCTTTTGTCTCATTCTGTGAGTTTTGGAATGTGTTTCCATTTTCTCTTATTTCAATATTTTTTATTATCATCTTAACTTCTTTATTGAACCAATGGTCATTTAGGGTCATGCTGTTTAGTTTCCATGCATTTGCCCAATTTCCAATATTCTTGTTATTAATTTCTCATTTTATTCCACTGTGGTCTGAGAAGATACTTGATGTGATTTTGACTTTTAAAAATTTTGTTGACACTTGTTCTGTGGCCTAACATGTGGTCTATCATGGAGAATGTACCATGGCTTATAAGAAAATGTGTATTCCTCAACTGTTGGATAAAATGTTCTGTCAATGTTAGATCTATTTGGTCTAAAGCGTAGTTTAGCTTCAGTGTTTGTTGATTTTCTGTATAGATGATCTATCTAATACTGGCATGGCTATTCAATTCTATATTAATACCATATTGGAGCTCCTCTCTCCCTTTACATCTAATAATATTTGCTTTAAATATTTGGATGCTTCAGTGTTGGGTGCACATATATTTAGGATTATTATGTCCTCTTAATAAATTGATTTCTTTATCTTTAATAACTTTCTATGTCTCTTTTTATAGGTTTTGACTTAAAATTTATTTTATATGACATACCTACTACTGCTCACTTGGTTCCCATTTGCATGGACCATCCCCTTACAGTTCTTTACTTTCAGTCTCCATGTGACCTTATAGGTGACTTGCTTATAGTAGGCAGCATATAGTTGAGTCATGTTTTTCTTAATCCATTCAGCCAATCTGTATCTTTTAAGTGAGAAATTGAATCCATTTGCATTCAAGGTTATCATTTACAGGTGAGGACTTACTACTTTTTTTTTTCTTTGCTAAGTGTTTTTGTTTTAATATTCATTGTTCCATTCTTTAGCTCTTATTATTTATCATTGCAATTTGGTGGTTCACTATAGCGGTAACATTTGAATCCTTTCTCTTTCCCATTTGTGTATATATTTTACTAGTGTTTTATAATGCCCTGTGTTTTCATGACAGTAGATATAACCCTTTTGCTTCCAGATGTAGAATACCTACAAGCATTTCCTGTAGGGTTGGACTAATGCTGATGAATTTCCTCAGTTTTTGCTTATCTGGGAAATATTTTATTTATACTTAATTTTTGAATGATAGTTTTGCAGGGTATGCTAACCTTGGTTGGCAGTTTTATTTTCTTCTTTCAGCACTTTGATATATTACCCCATTCTTACCTGGATTGTAAAGTGTCTGCTGAGAAATCCATTAGTCTGATAGGAATTCCTTTACATGTGATTTGATGCTTTCCTCTTGTTCTTAGAATTCCCTCTTTGTCTTTGACTTTTGACAGTTTCATTGTAATGTACCCTGGAAAAGACCTTTTGGGGTTGAATACATTTGGATTTCTTTGAACTTCCCATATTAGGATCTCTTGAAAGACTTGAGAAGTTTTCACCTCTCATTTTGTTAAATAGGTTTTCTATGCCTTTGCCCATCTCTTCTCTTTACCTAAAACATCCAAAATTCAAATATTGGTTACTTTATAGTATCCCATATGTCATGTAGACTTTACTCATTCTTTTTATAAAAAAAAATTCTGACCGACTTATTTCAAAAGGCCTGTCTTCAACTTCAGCAATTCTTCAGTTGATCTAGTCTATTCTTGAAGGTCTTGATTTTATTGTTTTATGTCATTGAATTCTTCAGTTCCAGGATTTGTGTTTGGTTCTTTGTGATATATATCCCTTTGTTTAACTTCTAATTTAGATCAGTAATTGCTTTTCTGATTTCTTTGCTTTGTGTATCTGTTTTTTCTTGTACCTCATTGAACTACTTTAACATTACTATATTGAATTCTTATTTAGGCATTTCACAGATTTGCTTTTCATTGGAATCTGCTGCTGAGTATTGTTACTTGAAGGTGTCATGTTTCCTTGCTTTTTCATGTTTCTTGTGTCACTATGTTGATATCTACGTATCTGGTTAGCAATCATTTCTTCCATTTTTATGAACCAGCCTTCATAGGGTAAGATGTATCATCTACAATGTCACTTGTGTCAGAAACTTTGGCTTAGATTCCAGGTGCACACAGTAATGTAGTTTTTTGGTGATATTCTTGGCTACATTCAGCATCAGTGTTATGGTAAAGCTTTGCTAGGGACACGGATGCCAGGTAGGTCAGTACTTGGGCACCACTGGCAGTGACAGTGGGCTGGTAATGCCAGCCATTGGGTCCCTGGACAGTGCATGCAAGTACAGACAGTAGTGGATCTGGGCTGGCCAATTCTTGAATCTTCAGGTAACTTGCTCAGGGCCTGTCAATGGCAGCATTGAGCCAAGAAGATTTTGAGGCCCCTGGGCAGTGTTCAGGGTGTTGGTAATGTCAGTAACAATGGTGGGCCAACCCTAACGCCCCAGACAGTAGGCACCAACAGTGGTGGTGGTGGACTGTGTGAGCCCATCCTCAGGCCCCTACATAGTATGTGGGGGTGGCCACAGGTGGCAGTAGTAGCAGCAGGCTTGGCAAGCCCATCCTCAGTCCTCCAGGAGGCACGAACATGTGAATGAAGCTGCTCAATGCCCAGGCACCCAGAAAACGTGTGGTCTGCAGTAGGCCTGACAGGTCTGTCCTCAGGTCCTCTGATGGTATGTGCAAATGCCAACCTCAGAGGGCAGAGCGAGTCAGTCCCCAGGCTCCTGGATGACCTGCATGAGCCTCAGCAGTGGAGGTGGCAGTGGTGGGTGACATGAGCTTGTCTTTAGGCCATGGGATGGTACCTAAGTGGGCAGGCCTCCAGGCCCAGTGAACCCTCATGCAAGTGCATGGCAGTTCTCTTGCTGGCAGGGGTAGTTGCAGTCAGTAGCGGTAGCCCCAGGCAGGGGACTCTCAGGCTCTGGGGCGTGTACACTTGCACCCTTTGTCCTAAGGCAGCTTTTCTGATGCACTGCGCTGCCTGTTCCCTGGGGTATAGCATAGACTAGGATGTTGGGGACCCAGGTGCACTGCTGGTTCCAGCCAACATCACAATGCTGTAGCACTCTGTGTAGATGTAAGGTGATGTCAGCAGGGCTCCAGAGTTGTGAATAAATGAGGGATCTTGAGCCCAGGACAGGATATAGTCTAGAGGGGTTTGGGGTTTCAAAATGGCACTTTGCCACAGCTATTTGGGTATTAAGGGGTGTGTGGACCCAGCACAAAACTCCCTTTCTGTAGCAATGCCATTTCATGGATTCCAGCCAGCTCTGTGTCATAGTCTCAGGGCCTAGGAAAACTGAGGGGGTCTCCTGTGGCAAGGATTACAAGGGTCTGCAGGAAAAGTGTGGACTCCCAAAGGACTTCTGGAGATCCCTTGCTTACCTTCTCCCCTCGCTGGGAGTTCCTCCTGGCTCCAAGCCCATCCTGGCCAGGCCAGTGTCTTCTCTTTCTTTTCCTTCTATGCCTCAAACATCCCCTGTCACTTCCCTGCTGAATCCCAGTGTTCTGTTTTAGATGTCCTATTTGATATGTGGTGATTTACTTGCTGTTTTGTGAGGAAGTGAATGCCAGATGCCTATAATCACCCATCAAGTCCTGCCTTGGTTCAAGTATTTTAAATTTTCCATTACAGAATAACAAAGAAGAGCCCTGAAATAAAATCAAGAAAGAGATTTAAGTCAATCTGTGTTAAGAACAATGAAAAGATTTTCTTTTATTCATCATTTCTTGATTTCATTTTACTAACTTCTCCATGTGGATAGCTAGTGGTGAAAAAAAAAACATGTCTACAGATCATTTCAAGATAGAGAATATGTCCTAGGCTGTGATCACAGATTGTGGAAACAGAATGATTCCGAGTTCTAGTCAATACATTTGTAAATCCAAAGTGAGTATCTTACAATGCCATGTGCATTGTTAGGTGAAAACTCAAACCTGTCAAAGACGGATGTAGTCCCATCTTTCTGATGGTTGTTAAAGGTGACAGGTGAAATGACTTCTGGCAATTTCACTCAGATCCCCAGAGAACAAGAGTCAAATTCAAGATACAAGCAGTAAAAGACTGTTGTATGAAAGCGATACAGGGCTTGACAGAATGAAACACACTCTCAGTGGGATTGGGAGGAGAGAATAAAACAAGTCAAGTCCTATTAAATTGTCCATAGGGCTCAATGATTATATTATTCAGGTAGTTAAAGTTACAGAGCATTCAGTACTGGCTTTCTACATAAAAAATTCAGTTAATTTTTTTGATGTTGGGCAATACATGGTCTCCAATCTTGCAGCAGCTTTAACAATTGCTAACCAGTTGAGCAATACTCTGCAATATTAATAAGCTGAGGACAAAACTCTTTATTTTACTTGCTCATCATTTGTTACTGTGTGTTTGTGTCTATATATTTGTGCAAACTTTAACTCCTGAAAACCAGCTTTCAAACAAGAATGTTCTGAAAGATTAAAAGACAAGTGGTTTTCAATGAAGTGAAGCTCATTTCCTATGTAGATTTTTATTACTATTATTAGTTAAGTAGCACAAATTAAACTGAGGGAAAAGACCACACTCAGTTATTTTATTGTAGGAATTATTGTAATTTTATGTATATGTGTACAATTATAAGCTTCTCTAGTACTATAATGTCTTCTCACTTTACCAATAGGTTTTTTGATTTGTTTTGTTTGTTTGTTTGTTTAGGAAGGTCAGGACAGGGATCCAGGCTGCTTAAAGACTGCAACAACGTTCAGCAGAATTTTCCACAGTAATATAGATGACTTTCCGGAAAATTCCATAAACAATTCCTGCAGAGGAATGTCTATTCTCTCACTTGGAGGTCAATAACAATGCTTTTCTAGTAGGTATAATGGACTATGACTACATTATTTCATAAGAGAAACAGTAGTTAAAGCTTAACATGAGACTCTGCATTTCAACCCATCTTGACTTTGTATAGTTCTCCTTTTATAACCATTTTAAAAGCCTTTGGAGAGCAGTAGAGAGGAGTAAGCTATACAGTCTAAAGAGGCATTGACCACAGGTGAACATTTAATTAGTCCCTTGTTTGATAGAATTGACCTTCATTATGGATCTACTATAAAAATTTCCTTATAGTGAAAACTGGACTTGATGGTGTTTTAAGTTTTCTTCCAGGGAATTGCTTCAGAATATACACAGCACAACTTGAAAATCAGAGGAAAGCAATCTACATTGCAATAAATTATTTCTAATACATAGGCATTTATTTGATCAACTGTAGTTTCTGTGTTCTCAATGTATACGCTAAGCCTACACATTAAACTACGTGAGAGGAAATTTTTGTATGCGTTTAGGCATTTAAAAAGTCATGACTTTGAACAAAATACACAAACAAAAAACGTCATAACATTTACTAGAAATTATAACTTATGATAGGACTAGTTTAAATAACTTTAAAATACCACAATATTATCACCAAATGTTTGGCATATCCCTATTGCAACACTATTCACAATAGCTAAGACTGGAAGCAACCTCAGTGTACATCAACAGATGAATGGATAAGGAAAATGTGGCACATACACACTATGGAGTACTATTCAGCCATAAAAATGAATGAAATCCTGCCATTTGTAACAACATGGATGAAACTGGAGGTTGCTACGTTAAGTGAAATAAGCCAGACACAGAAAGATAAATTTCACAAATTCTCATGTATTTGCAGGAGTTAAAACTTAAAACAACTGGACTCATGGAGATCCACTCTCTGAAAGCACAACAGAATGACTATAGTCAATGTAATTGTACATTTAAAAATAACTAAAAGAATGTAATTGGAATGTTCATAACACAAACAACAAATGTGTGAGTTGATGGATGCTTTGTTTACTCAGATGTGATTATTAAACATTGCATGTCTTTATCAAAATATCTCATATACCTCATAAATATATACACTTACTATGTACTCACAAAATTGTTTTAAAAATTTAAAATATTCCATAAGTTGTTATTTTTGCACTGGTGCTTTCTCTTCCCAATAAATTAATACTTTATCCTATATTTGTATGGTATTTAAGTATGAGTCTTTTACAATTATAATTTTTTGGTCAATTGGTAAATAGTGTTAACTGCGGACCTTAGGTCAGCACTAGACAGTAATTCTTTCATATAATATAATTATTCTGCTTGCTTCCTGCTCCTTCCATCTCCATTTCCATGTGTAGTTAGAATTATTGGGAAATAATCTTATTAAATTAGCCAAGAGAAGGAGGACTGATGCTTCTACAGTTACAGTTTCACGTGCATGGCCGGGCGTGGTGGCTCAAGCCTGTAATCCCAGCACTTTGGGAGGCCGAGCGGGCGGATCACGAGGTCAGGAGATCGAGACCATCCTGGCTAACACGGTGAAACCCCGTCTCTACTAACAATACAAAAAACTAGCCGGGCGAGGTGGCGGGCGCCTGTAGTCCCAGTTACTCGGGAGGCTGAGGCAGGAGAATGGCGGGAACCCGGGAGGCGGAGCTTGCAGTGAGCTGAGATCCGGCCACTGCACTCCAGCCCTGGAGACAGCGCGAGACTACGTCTCAAAAAAAAAAAAAAAATAAGTTTCACGTGCATTATGAGATATGTCTATAAGCTACATGATAGCTTATGTATTATGTATTTGAGACCATATATTCTTATAGCCAGGGACTATATTCTCTCTCTCTCTTTTTCTTTTTATAGCTCTCTGTATTGCATGGGCTAAGGCAGAGCATTTAGGTTTTTTTAACAAGTATTTACTGAATGAACACATTTGGAATTTAAATATAACACTGTTTTTTAAGTTTTCCTTTGTTGATTTTGTTTATTCCAGGCGATGGCAGTAAAGGACCTTTGCTCTATCTATAAGAATGAAAGAACAAAGTTCAAACAGTTAAACTTCTTCCATACGTGAAAAGTGGCTCCCTGTTTGCTGGATGACACACATATCCCTACACATAAACACACCATACTCACTAAAGGAATGTGCAAAGAGAGGGAAATTATTAAAATGGCAATATATTTGTTAATCTTCATAAATAACAAGGTGTGTGTTTTCATTCCATTTATTATCTGTTTTTTGTCTATAACATTTTAGTATAAGTTTCAATTCATTTACATAATTTACTGAACTAGCAGAAATATATTCCACCTTTGGCATTTTAAAGTGCACCTGAAGAAAAAGAATACATTATATTCTTTTCAGGGATAAGTGAGACTTCAATAAAGCTGTTTAGTTCAAATTTGTCATATGAGGTAGATGGCACTAGAGCTGTGTTATGCCAATGACAGTTTTCAAATGGAAAACATTACATTAAGCCTTGAGCATGCCATCTGGAATTGCAATAAGTACAACACTGAAGAAGCAATGTTAGAGAAGAAGCTTAAAGTTAAAAAGTTGATGTATAAACACCACAGAAATGAATTTATGTAGTGGTTTTTAATTGCTGACAAATAAGAATGTGGTGATTACTTCTCTAACCAGAAAGGAGGGTGTCCTGAATTTGTGGATTTCCTAGCAAATGCATTTATAATAGTGATGATATTTACAAGAAAGAAAAAAATTCATAATATATCATTACATACTGATATTGATCAGCATAATTGCAATTTTTCTGTTGTGAAAACCTAAGATTCTCTAGGTTAATTTTATAGTATTCGTTTCCTGTAGAAATCACATGCTGAATAGTCCCACAATAATAGCTCAGAGTTACCGTTATCAGAACTTTCATGCATCGTCTTATTAATTGCATTCAGCTTGTATCATTCAAAGTTTGCAATTTTAAAATGCCCAAGACTCAGAAATCTTCAATAATTTGCTCAGACTCATAGAGCTTGTTAGAAGACCTTGTGATATAACAACTCAGGACCTTGGAGCTTCTTTTACTAATTGTGTAACAGTGTCTGTCTTCTTTTTCACCACTGCACTCTCAGTATTATACAGACTCAATTCATATAAAGATAGATTTTTCAAATCTAATTTTGAAAATTGGACATTATTTTTTCTTAAGAAAGACCACCTTAAATGGGGGTAGCAAACTTGAAAGTAAACTATTACTTATAAGACTTTCCCACAGAAAAATTGTAAAATAAAGATATTGTGTGCATTGTATATGTGTGTATAAGATATTTACCTGTATAAATTCACATTTTAAGATAATTTTTGATTTGTGTTGAGGTAGGGTCTCACTCTGTCAGCAAGGCTTGAGTGCAGTGCCATGATCTTGGCTCACTGTAGCCTCAACCTCCTGGGATCAAGCGATCCTCCTACCTCAGCCTCCAGAGTAGCTGAGATGGCAGGCGTGAGCCACCACACCTGGCTAGTTTTTCTGTAGTTTTTGTAGAGACAGGGTTTCACCATGTTGTCTAGGCTGGTCTTGAACTCCTGAGCTCAAGCCATTCTTCTGCCTCAGCCTCCCAAAGTGCTTACAGGATTGAAACCATCATGCTTAACAGTTTCTGAATTTTTAAATACTACCAATGCAATACAATAAAATCAAGAAAAAGAGAAAAAAGATATTACAGCTTATGTATGAGATGGTCTTTTGATCATACAACTGGAAGGGTGAAGTATTTAAACAAAGACTATGAATGCACAATAAGGACAACAACAAAAACCTGAAAATACAAAATAAGATACTAGTAGTTAGCTGAATATTAGTATGGGACGCAACACTTTGCCTGCTGAGAATTATAAAAGCATTTCTCTGAAACTTTGGCAATATTGTATTTATTCAATGTCAATAGCTTTTCATTAGCTCTTCAATTGGAATGTAAATTTCTGTTAAGACTTTTAACTAGATAATTTAAAAAGCAACACTATTGAATTATATAACTTAAAGGAATAATTTCCATTTTCCCCTAATTGGAATATATGAATTGAACCTTTATTTGGACCCTTTCCCCACATCCACACAAATTATGAATTGTAGACTTCATAGTTTGCTGAGTAGTTGAGAACAAGCTACATGGCTGGAAGAGTTACCTATCTACCCACTGTCTTCTGGGCTTGCAAAATTTTTCTTTGCTTTTTCCTAATTGGATATTTTACAAATTTTTCTGTGCTAACTCTAGTAAAAGAACTTAAGATTTTAGGTAAGAAAGAAATCAAATATATATAAAATGAATTTATATATATAATAAAATATATATATTTGATTTCTTTCTTACCTGAAATCCTGTTATTTTATAAATGTAATATATAAATGATATATAAATGGAATTTATTTATGTAGAAATGCAATTTATATATATTTATATATATAAGTTACTTTTAGCAGATAACTAATAATTTTCTTATTTTATAAATGAGAAGACCCAGCACAAAAAGCTGTAATTTACTCAAGAGCTCATGGGAGACTCGGAGTGCAGACACCTCCTCATCATACTAATTTCCTTTCTTTGGGTATATACCTAGCAGTGGGACTGCTGGATCATATGGTAGCAATATTTTTAGTTTTTTGAGGAATCTCCAAACTGTTTTCCATGGTGCTTGTACTAATATACATTGTCACCAACAGTGAACAAAGATTCCCTTTTCTACACATCTTTGCTAGGATTTGTTATTGTCTGTCTTTTGAATAAAGATCATTTTAACTGGGGTGAGGTAATAACTTATTGTAGTTTTGATTTGCACTTTTCTAGTGATCAATGATGTTGAGAAACTTTCATATACCTGTTTGCCATTTGTATGTATTGTTTTGAGAAATGTCTCTTCATATCTTTAGTTCATTTTTTAATTGGATTATTGGATTTTCTCCTGTAGAGTTGTTTAAGCCCCTTATATATTCTGGTTATTAATCCCTTGTCAGATGAACAGTTCGCAAATGTTTTTCCCCTTCTGTGGGTTGTCGCTTCACTTTGTTGGTTGTTTACTTTGCTGTGCAGCTGTTTAACATGATGTGATCCCATTTTGCCTTGGTTGCCTGTGATTGTAGTACATTACTCAAAAAATATTTGCCCAGTCCAGTGTCCCAGAGAGTTCCACAATGTTTTCTTGTTGGACTTTCATAGATTGAGGTCTGAGATTTAAATTTTCAGTACAATTTGGTTTGACATTTTGGAAATAGAGAGAGATAAAAACATAATTTTTCTGCATATTGATATCCAGTTTTCCCAACACCATTTCTTAAAGAGGATGCCTCTTCCCCAGTGTATATTCTTGATAACTTTGTCAAAAGTGAGTTTACTGTAGAAGTATGGGTTTGTATCTGGGTTTTCTATTCTGTTTCCTTGATCGATGTGTCTGTTTTTATGCCATAACAGTGCTATTTTGCTTATGATTGCTCTGTAGTATAATTTGAAGTCAGGTGATATTTCATTCTTTTTGGTCTTGTT
This sequence comes from Piliocolobus tephrosceles, assembly GCF_002776525.5. Classification (NCBI taxonomy): domain Eukaryota; kingdom Metazoa; phylum Chordata; class Mammalia; order Primates; family Cercopithecidae; genus Piliocolobus; species Piliocolobus tephrosceles. The sequence goes on along the minus strand of NC_045436.1, from coordinate 21,698,953 downwards.
AACTTTGGCTCTTCTGGGTCTTTTGTGGTTCCATATAAATTTTACGCTTGCTTTTTCCATTTCTGTGAAGAATGTCATTGGTATTTTGATAGGGATTGCATTGAGTACATAGATTGTGTTGGGTAGTATGGACATTTTATCAATATTGATTATTTCAATCCATGAACACAAAATATTTTTTCATTTTTTTGGAAAAAAACATTGTGTCCTGTTCAATTTATTTCATCAATTTTAATAGTTTTTATTGTACAGGTATTTAACTCCTTTTGTTAACTTCTAGGTATTTAATTTTATGTCTTGCTATTCTTAATAAGATTACTTTCTTGATTTCTTTTTGAGATTGGTCATTTTTGGTATATAGAAATGCTAATGATGTCTGATTACTGAATTTGTGTCCTGTAACTATACTGAATTTGTTTATCATTTCTAATATTTTTTTTTGGTGGAGTCTTTAGATTTTTCCAAATGTAAGATCACATCATCTGCAATCAAGGATATTTTGACTTCTTTCTTTCCAATTTGGAGGCTCTTTATTTCTTACTTTAATCTGATTGCTCTAGCTAGTAATTCCAGTACTATGCTGAATAACAGTGGTGAAAGTGGGCACCCTTTTCATGTTACAGATCTTAAAGGAAAGGTGTTCAGTTTTTCCCCATTCAGTATTATATTAACTGTGGGTCTGGTATATATGGTTTTTATTATGTTGAGGTATATTCCTTCTATATCCAGTTTTTTTAGAGCTTTTATTGTGAAGGTACATTAAATTTTGTCAAATGCTATTTTAGTATCAATTGAAATGATCATGTGATTTTTGTCTTTTATTCTATTCATATACTGTATCATATTGATTTGTGTATGTTGAATCATCCTTGCATTCCTGGGATAAATGATCTTTTTAACATGCTATTGAATTCAGTTTGTTATTTTTGCATCAATATGTATCACAGATATTGGCCTGTAGTTTTCTTTTCTTGAAGGTGTCTTTGTCTGATTTTGTTATCAGGGTAATGTTGGCCTCATAAATCAGCTAGAAAGTATTCCCTCTGCCTTTATTTTTCAGAATAGTTTGAAGAGGATTGCTGTTAATTCCTCTTTAAAAGTTTGCTAAAATTCAGTAGCAAAGCCTCAGGTTTCAGGTTTTTTCCTGGTGGGTGACTTTTTACTATGACTTTTATCTATCCATTTCTATACACCTAGAATTTGTGCCTAGGAGTTAATCCATTTCTTCTAGATTTTTCAGTTTAAGGGCATATAGTAGCTCATACTAGCCTTTAATGTTCTTTTTAATTTCAGTGATATTTTTATGTTTCTTTTTCATCTCTGAAAATTTGAGTCTACTCTCCGTTTTCCTAGTTAATCTGGCTAAAAGTTTGCCAATTCTGTTTATGTTTCAAACAACCAACTTGTTTCATTGATCTTTTGTATTGTTTCCTTTATTCCAATTTCATTTATTTCTGCTGTGATCTTTATTATTGCTTTTTTTCTACTTACTTTGAGTTTGGTTTGCTCTTTTATCTAGCTCTTTAAGATGTATTGTTAGGTCGTTTATCTGAAGTTTTCCTTCTCTTTTGATGTAGGCACTTATAGCCGTAAATTTGCCTCTCAGTACTGCTTTCTGTCTCTCATGGATGTTGGTATGTTGTTTTCCCTTATCATTTGTTTCAAGAACTGTTGCAATTTTCTTCTTAATTTTTCATTGATCCATTGGTCATTCAGAAGTATATTGTTTAATTTCCATGTGTTTTTATAATTTCCAAAATTCCTCTTGTTGATTTTTAGTTGTATTCCTTTATGGTCAGAGAAGATGCTTGACATTATTTTAAATTTTTTGAATATTTTAAAACTTGTTTTATGCAGTAACATATGGTTTATCTTTGAGAATGATCCATGTGCTGAGTAGAAAAGTGAGCATTCTGCAGTTGTTGAATGAAATGTTCTGGAATAGCTATTAGGTCCATTTGGTCTATAGTACAGATTAAGTCTGAGGCTCGTTGATTGAATTTCTGTCTGAGTGATCTGTCCATTGCTGTCCATTGGTGTTGAAGTCTCCATCTAATATTGTATTGGAGTCTATATCTCTCTTTAGCTTTAATAACATTCACTTTATGTATCTGGGTACTCCAGTGTTGGGTCCATATTGTTTACAATTGTTATGGCTAGTTGCTGAACTGACTCCTTTATTATTATATAATAACTTTCTTTGTCTCTTTTCATACTTTTCGTCTTAATATCTATTTTGTCTGCCATAAGTATAGCTCCTCCTGCTCTTTTTTGATTTCCATTGGCATGGAATATCTTTTTCCATCCCTTTAAAATATGTTCTTAAAAAATAGATACAAGGGAAAAACTTGTTTTATGGTAAAGGTAATAAATACAAGTTTTTAAATAAAAACTACCAGTAAATTCTCCAGGATGAAATAGTCAGCAGGCCTTAATAAATGAGGAACTGGAAATAAGAATTTATAGCTGAAGGCATGGAATGAGAAAACATCTACAGAGAGGTGACAGGTCAAGTCCTGAATAAAGGGTGAGATTTTCCCAAGTGACAGAGAAGAAGAAAAGACAAAAGAAAGTCAAAGGGAGGGTAAGCAAAGGGAAGGAAGACAACAGCACTTACAGAATGCCTCTATATAGGGTCAGAGAAGAACAGAAAGCAGAGGATACAGGAAAAATCTTTGCAAGCAGGGATCAAATATGGGGTCATTTCAACAATGGCAAGGGGCAGAAAACTTTAAATGAAGAGAGACTAGTAGGCAAAGTGAAGAAGTTTGAAAAAAATTAAGACTGACCAAAGGATCTAAGGACTAGGAAAATATTTTCAATCTTCACAAAAATAGTTTGAGAGAATGGTGAAAGTTAAAAAAAAAAAAAAAAAAAGGGAAAGAAAAGCAACAACATATCAGGTGTGAATGAAAGATAAAAAGTAATACAAAGTATTGGACCATCTTTTTGATAAGTTTCATATTGAAGGGAAGAAGGTAATTAAAACAGTATCTAGAAAACTCAGTTGGATTATAGAAAACATTTTTAGAAGAAGTCACATATTTTTATAGACATAAATACAAAATTATAATTATAAGAAATTATTAGGACAATAACTGATGGGTGAACATCGAGCAGAACTTCAAAATAAACTTTTTCCCAGACTACCAAAAACTAGGCAGCCTAGGATTGCTCTCTTACTCTCCATCTTGGAATTCTGGAATAATTGAGGAAGTAATCTGGTTACACAAAGCGAGGATGAAATTTTGAAACTTTGGTTTTTGAACTACAGCTGAAATTAAAGCAAGAATTGAAATCACACAGGAAGGATATGATCAGATGACTAGTATTTACCATCCATTAAACATTTTTATTTAAAAAATTATATCAGGATTTCTCATTAATTTAAATATGAACTTTTAAGAAAATTTAAGACAAAAAATATAATTTCTCTAATGTTGAGTGATTTTATTGTGTTTATTTGTTTGTTTGAGATGGAGTTTTGCTCTTGTTGCTCAAGCTGGAGTGCAATGGCGTGATCTTGGCTCATTGCAACCTCCGCCTCCTGGGTTCAGGTGATTCTCCTGCCTCACCCTCCTGAGTAGCTGGGATTACAGGTGCCCACCACCACCCCCAGCTAATTTTTTGTATGTTTGGTAGAGACAGGGTTTCACCGTGTTGACCAGGCTGGCCTCAAACTCTTGGCCTCAAGTGATCCACCCGCTTTGGCCTCCCAAAGTGCTGGGATTACATGCGTGAGCCACGGCGCCCGGCCAATTTTACTGTTTTTAAAATACTCTCTGAAGCAGCAAGAGAATGGTTGAGGAAAAGACTGTGGCACATACTGCCAACAGCCACCCTCACACCCCAAAATCAACTTGAAAACATCACATTGAAATCCTCACAGAGATGTTTTTACCAAACTCATAAGAATTGGCGTTTGTCTGAGGTTAATTACCTCAGCTATGACTATGGGCCATAATCTTACTCAGCAAATCAGTAATAACAATAAATTGTCTTGGAGATCAATCATTATTGTGTAGACATTGAAAATTCATTCTGAAGTTGATTATCTCTGGCAATTTTTAAAGCCTGAGGAGCAAACACAGTGAAGGTTATGGAACATATTTGACAGCCAGGCAATATTTAACCCTGGCGCACAAGCAAATACACTGCACAGCCACGATTCCTCTAATACAACAGCTTACTGATTCTAGCTTTAAAGCGGCAGAGGAAAGCTGAATGACAGACAATGAGGAGGGCACTGGCTTTGAGAGGGCTGATCCTGTGGGAAACAAGCAGAGTAGAAGAGTGAATTTAAGAGACAACATGAATTTTATATTTTGGTTCTGCTTTTAGACAGATTGAAGCATGTACTAGGTCACTGTTCAATTCAATTAAAGCTCTGCATTTGAGCACCAATAAAGTATATGTATATATATGTGTGTATATATATATAGAGAGAGAGAGAGAGAGAGAGAAATTTGGTATAAAATTTGACTCATAGTTTTATCTGAAAAATCTTTAGTCTATCTCTTTTAACCAATAGATGTTTTTTTCGTTTTCCCCTTATCTTACACAGACCAAAGAGTTCAATTTCGTCTTGTTTCTCACTTATCTTTCTTTTACACTTTTGATCCTTGAGAGATAGGAAAGATAATGAAACTGAGACTAAAAGTGACCTTGTGTTTTAGCATACTGTGCAAAACGGTATGGGAAAGAGAAGAGAAAGAAATAAGTTTAAATTTAAAAAGATGAAAATCATCCTGGAATCTAGAGAGAACACTTTAACTTAGACCCTATCATCAAACTCTGAAAATGATTAAAGTCTACAGACTGAGGGGTCAGACTGAAACCAGGAAGATTTGAGTGAACAAATTGTTACTTATGAACAGCATAAACAGTTATTTGCAGAAGAGATTTTCATTTCTGTCTATAAACTACATCTTAGAAGTGCAGGAATATGTTCCATCTTATGTTAGTAAGTCTTTTTCTTTCCATTAATACCTTTATTCTGTTAAATAATTTTTGTTTCCTTCCTTTTGTTGTCTACCAAATTAGGAACAGACATCATCTGCTAGAATGTGGTCTTTTACAGATTACACAAATGGGGTGCAAATTTTTTTGTCTTTTTTTTTAATCCAAGAATCTATCCTGGTCTCTGTGTAAAATCAACAAATATATTTTATCTCATCTGAACAGAGATCATTTACCACCTTGAAATGTCAACGAAATATATTATGTTCCAGAAACCAGGGAGAGGAGAAGTGAACTCTTCAGTATCAGTAATCAGATCATATACACACCTCGCAGACGGTCAGAAGCTTAAGGTAAATACCCTTCAAGGAAGAGAGAGGAGATAAACTACCTTTACTGAGCACAGACCTTGTGTCTGCCATTGCACTAAGTTACTTACCAAATAGGTAAAAATAGATTCCGCATAAAAGTGATAAAAGGGAATATCTTTCTGTGTCACTTAGCTTATTTCTCTTAGCATAATGTACTGTACCAGGATGATTTCTACAATGAATTTTTACTGATATTCATTTGAGAACTATTTTTGAAGGAAAAGACATGAATTATCTATTGGAAATAATAAGAGAATTTGTGAAAAAATATTTATCGTAATTCCAATTTTACTCCTAAGAAACCAGAGGTAAACCAGAAGGTACCTGATTTGCTCAATATCTCACATTCTGCAAGTAACAAAACCTAATAATTGAAATTAAAATTAAAGAAAGAATGATGATAATGGTGTTAGTAGTAGCAGGAATATCCATAATTTATGAAATTCTTACAATGATAAAAGAATGTGCCACCATTTTCCATGTACTATCTATTTAATTATTATATTCTCTAGACAATAGGAGGAAACAATGGTTCAAGTAAATTAAGGCATTAGATATGTAAACAAGGATTTACTTTTATTATTGGAGCTGGTGACTGCTGACAACGACTTCTATACCAGCTAATCACAATGTACTTTCCTTCAAAAATAGTTCTCAAATTAATTTCAGGAAAAATTTATTGTTGGAATCATCCTGATACAGTACCTTATGCTAAGTCAAATAAGCCAGGGGACACAGAAAGATAGTGCATTATATCACTTTCATTTTGAATCTTAAAAAGGTCGAACTCATAGAAACAGAGACTAGAATGGTGATTGCCAGGTAATAGAGGTGGGAGGAATAGGGAGAGAGTTAAAGGGTGCAAACTTTTGGTTATAATATGGATAAATTCAAGAGATTTAATGTAACTGTGGTTAACAATAATGGATAAATTCTAGAGATGTAATGATAACTCTGGTTAACAATAATGTTACTTAAAATATGCTAAGAGAGTACATCTTAGTGTTTCTGTCTCTCACACACACACTCAGAAAAAAATAGTAAAAAATTAAATTTTTAACAAGTTTGTAGGTAATGCTGCCGTGGTGGTTTGAGGACTACATTTTGAGAGCAATTGATTTAGGCAATGGTATAATAATTTTCTTCACTCTTATTTGCATATAAATGTAATTTCTGGGGGAGTCACGCTCCTGGCCACTTTTAAGGAATCTGTCTTGCATTGACTCCACTCTTCTTCTGTGCATGTGTGTAATGCAGAAAAAAAAATAAAAACAAAACAGAATAAAAGAGAGAGAGGAAAAAAAGAAAGAAAATGGGCTTTGAAGGCACACAGAGATTAGCTAAAAGCTGAGGCATGCCCATTCCTAAAATTTTAATTCTAGGCAAATTATTTAAATTTTCACAATTCATTTTGTATTTCTGCAAATCTAGATAATAATCTCTAATTTTTAGGGTCATTGTGAAGATTAAATTAAAGATTAAATAAAAGAATATGCAACTTATTCCGATATATAATCTGTAATGATCCAGGCAATATAGAGCAGCCACTAGTATCATAGCCTGAAAGAGCAAAGTCATTCTCCCTTCTAGTTCCCTATCTGGTGAAAGCAAAAGTGCAAAACACTAAGTATGTGTCATTTTAAAGGTGCCTATTAATTCTGAATTGAAGTGAAATGTGCATGAGTTTACAGCTAGTACAGAGTAAAAATAAATAAATATGGGGAATTAAAATTTTATATTTGTATTTAATTATTTTAAAACCTCAACAGTTAATACAATGCAAAAACAAGTTACATACTGGGAGAAAATATTTCCAAACACATATGTCACCAAGGACTTGAATCCAAAACATACTAAGAACTCTTAAAACTCAATAATAAGAAAAGAACAACCCAGTTAAAAGGTGGGCAAACATCTGAATGAACACCTCACCAAAGAAAACATATAGATAGAAATAAACATATGAAAAAATGTCAGCATCATATGTCATTAAGTATTTGCGAGTTAAAACAATGAGATACCATTACACGCCAATTATCAGAATGGCTAAAATTCCAAACACTGATTATACCAAGTGTTAACAACAATGTAGAGCAACAGAGACTCTCATTCGTTGCTGGTGGAAATGCAAAATCCTATGGATAACTTGGGAAGACAATCTGGCAGTTTCTTACAAAGCTAAACTTAGTCTTACCATATGATCTAGCAGTTGTTCTCGTAGGTATTTACCCAAATAAACTAAAACCATAAATCCACACAAAAACCTACACATCAATGTTTAGAGTAGCTTTATTCTTGATAGCCAAAAATTGGAAGCAACCAACATATCCTTCAACAGGAGAATGAATAAACAAATTGAGGTATATTGATGCGATGGAATATTATTTCAAGATAAAATAAGCTGTCAAGCCAAAAAATACATGGGGGAAATCCTAAATGGATATTTGCTAAGTGAAAGTGTTAATTGTGAAAATGATACACGCTGTATAATTCCACTATAAGACATTCCAGAATTCCAGAAAAGGCAAATGTACAGAGACAGTAAAAATATCAGTGGAAAAATACCAGTTGTTACCAGGGATTGGGAGGAGAGAGGAAAGGATGAGTAGATGTGGAGAAAAGGGATGTTTAACTCAGTACAAGTATTCCGCAGACTGTGATGGTGAATACGTAATATTGGTCACTTGTCAAAACCCATAGGATTGTACAGCACAGAATGTGAATGTTTATGTAAACTATGGACTTTAGTTAAAACTATTACACCAATACTGCTTCATCTATTGTAATAAATGTACCACACTAATGCAAAGCGTTGATAATAGGCAAAACTGGGTAGGAAATTATATGTAAACTCTGTACTTTATGCTCAGTTATTTTGTAAACCAAAACTGCCCTAAAAATACAGTCTAATAATTAAAAAGCAAGGCCGAGGCGGCAGCGGCTGCGAGAGGCGGCGGCACGACAACGGTCCTTCAGCCCCGCCACCATGAGCACCAAGCAGGTCGCTTGCAGGTATTTTATGCATGGTGGGTGTCGGAAAGGAAGTCAGTGCCTGTTCTCACATGACTTGGCCAACAGCAAGCCGTCCACCATCTGCAAGTACTATCAGAAGGGCCACTGTGCCTATGGAACTCGCTGCAGATATGACCACACGAGGCCCTCTGCTGCAGCTGGAGGTGCTGTCGGCACCATGGCCCACAGTGTGCCCTCCCCAGCTTTCCACAATCCTCACCCTCCTTCTGAGGTCACTGCGTCCATTGTGAAAACTAACTCACATGAACCCGGGAAGCGTGAAAAGAGAACATTGGTTCTTAGAGACCGAAATCTCTCTGGCATGGCTGAAGGAAAGACTCAGCCGAGCATGGTGAGTAATCCAGGCAGCTGCAGCGACCCCCAACCCAGCCCCGAGATGAAGCCGCATTCCTACCTGGATGCCATCAGGAGTGGCCTTGATGACGTGGAGGCCAGCAGCTCCTACAGCAACGAGCAGCAGCTGTGCCCCTACGCAGCTGCTGGGGAGTGCCGGTTTGGGGATGCCTGTGTCTACCTGCATGGGGAGGTGTGTGAAATCTGTAGGCTGCGAGTCTTGCACCCCTTCGACCCAGAGCAGAGGAAGGCTCACAAAAAGATCTGCATGTTGACATTCGAACACGAGATGGAAAAGGCCTTTGCCTTCCAGGCAAGCCAGGACAAAGTGTGCAGCATCTGCATGGAAGTGATCCTGGAGAAAGCCTCTGCTTCCGAGAGGAGATTTGGGATTCTCTCCAACTGCAATCACACGTACTGATTGTCCTGCATCCGGCAGTGGCGGTGTGCCAAACAGTTTAAAACCCAATCATTAAGTCTTGTCCAGAATGCCGTGTGATATCAGAGTTTGTAATTCTAAGTGTGTATTGGGTGGAAGATCAGAATAAAAAGAACGAGTTGATTGAAGCTTTCAAACCGGCGATAGGGAAAAAAAGCCTGTAAATACTTTGAGCAAGGCAAGGGGACCTGCCCATTTGGAAGCAAATGTCTTTATCGCCATGCTTACCCTGATGGGCGGCTAGAAGAGCCTGAAAAACTTTGGAAGCAGCTCAGTTCTCAAGGCTCTGTGAGGTTCTTTAATTCAGTGCGGCTCTGGGATTTCATCGAGAACCGAGAAAGCCGGCATGTCCCCAACAATGAAGATGTCGACATGACAGAGCTCGGGGACCTCTTCATGCACCTTTCTGGAGTGGAGTCATCAGAACCTTAAAGAGTAGATGGTTGCCCTGCATCTTGGGCTCCATCAGCCAAAACTTTCCCAAGCCAGGGTGTGCAGAGCTTCCCTGTACTGCAGCCAAGGTGGTGTATGGCTTGGATTTGAGTGGAGTTGGGCTTAGCCTTAGTCTCATTCACTCTCCATTATTACAGCCATGGGGAAGAGTGAAGGATACAAAGTAACCTAATAAGTGTATGGAATTGCTGTTTTTGTCCGGAGCCATGAGGCCCGGAGTTAGCCGACCTCTGTTGCTTGATCTCCGCAAAGCGGAGACAAAATGGCACATTTCCGGGTTCTTCATTATAACCTGTTCCCGCGCGCGCCTAAAACCTTTCCCGCGCGCGCCTAAACCTTTCCTGCGCGCGCCCAAACCTTTCCCGCGCGCGCCCAAACCTTTCCCGCGCGCGCCCAAACCTTTTCGCGCCCAGAAAGATATGCAGCCTACGGCGCAGGTGCGATCCCGCGCCCGGGAACATTACAAACCCACGGCGCATGCGCAATTGTAATTTGAGAAGACCGGCCCCCCTGTCACCGCCCTGGCCCAACCGCTTCCCCTGTCAGCCTATATAAGGCATCGCACCACCATTATTAAACGAGACGTGATCTGGCTATTTGTCTTGTCTCCATTTCTCGTGTTTTCTTGTCTCCTCCATTCCCAATCCCCCTTCCAGGGCCCGTTCGACTGTCCTGCGGGTCGGGACAGTTTTTATAGCTGATATAGTTACACCTCAAGCCCCTCAGGGGTAACAACCACCCAGACTGTTTGTTTGGATTGACTGCTTTAAAAAACAAACTTGGCTCTTATCTTTGATCTTTTCTTCCCCAGAAATAGTAAACTTGCAGCTGCCCCTAATGCAGCATATTTTTCTTACCAAAGGATTCTTCAACCCTATAAAAGGATTCCTCTATAGTGTATTTCTCTAGTGTATTTAGTGTGTGGTCAAAATTTTGATTTATATAGAGCTTTCAAGAACACACAATGCAAAGTGAGTGCAGCATAGCTGTTAACATACAACTTTTTTCTAGGGCTTTAAGGGTGGTCATTTTTTTCGAGTTCTTGCAAGTGTCCCAAATCAGCGTAGCAATCTTGTTGCCACATGTGCAGCAAACAAAGTGGAAGTATACATCTTTTTCTCCCTTAGGGAGGCTCTTGAAGGAACAGGAGGTACAGTACTGGGTAGCAGTCTGGCCCTCCTCTCTGGTTGGTGCTGGGGCCTCCAGTCAGGGCCCTCCAGGGGAACCAAACCTCTGCTCTCACCTGTGGGTTCATGCCCATCAGGGTAATTGTATTAAGAACTCAAAATATAGGTGCACTTACATAATGTGTGGTTCGTACTCAAGCGATCTATTATCTGCAAAGCCTGGCTTTGATTTGAAATTTTGTAAAAATGTCACTGCACCCAAGGTTTCTGATTCTGACCCAGCAGTGGTCCTGAAGAGAGCTGATGGCAAGTCTTGTAGTCATTTTGATTTTAACTGAAGGGTGAGCACAACCTTGGGAACTAGCACTGGCTTGTTCCAAGCTGGAATTTATCTATTTTTGTTTTTGTTTTTGTTTTTTAAAAGCTGTAGCTACCAAATATTTTATAGAATGCATTACTTAACCTATTAGCTGAGTTTAGAATACTTTCTGCTTAATTTTTATACTTAACTCTTCAGTAGAGGGTTACAAAGAATACAAAGGTTAAATTACAAATTCATTCCCAGCCTAGGCTCTGGGCACATTTCCTGTTCTTGAATTCTGCTCCTGAAGAGGGTGAACAAATGGGACATTCAAATTGTGAGCTCAGAATTACTTTAAAAGGAGGTAACAGCCATTACACCTAAATTTAATTTATTTTATTAAAATAACATAAAATTGAGGGACCATCAGATAACTGTATTTTGTCAGGTGCAATAAAAACAAAATTAAAACCCAAATCATCAAGAAAAAAAAGAATTAAAAAGCAACCCACAAAAATAAAATAATGGTCTTTTAAATCTAGGTAAAACAATTTAGGAGACTCTATATACTATATTCCTCCGTTAAATATTAAAAATTGCATTTGTCTATTAAAAGTTGAGAGGAGCTGAGTAAAGAAATATATTTAAGGCTGGATGCAGTGGCTCACACCTGTAATCCCAGCACTTTGGGAGACTTGAAGCAGGAGATCACTGGAACCCAGGAGTTTGAGAACAGACTGGGCAACATGGTGAAACCCCACTGCTACAAAAAGATAAAAATATTACCCAGGTCTGGTGGCCCGCATGTGTAGTGCCAGCTACTCGGCAGACTGAACTGGGAGGACCACTTGAGCCCAGAAGGTCGAGACTGCAGAAATCCTGTACACTCCAGCCTGGGTAACAAAGAGAGACTCTGCCTCAAAAAATAAAAAAGAAAAAAAAAAGAAATATGTTTAACTATTTTTAACCCCATCTTTTCCAAACGTTTTTGGTTACTGACTGAACCCCTTTATCCCCTAATAATCTCCATTAACATTCTGTGGGACACATTTTAGGGAATGTTGCTCTGGACATTTAAGTTTCCCTTAAGCTACCTTCCAATATTCCTTGGACTGCTGGTATGATTATTTTTCCTTTACTTAAGCATATATTTAAATCTAAGCAAATACACATATATTAGCTTATATTTAAATATAAGCATATATACGTATTTATATACTTACATATATTTAAGCATATATTAAGTATATATACTTATATTTAATATATGATTAAATATAAGCAAATATATATGTATTTGCTTAGATTTAAATATATGCTTCAGTAAAGGAAAAATAATCATACCAGCAGTCTCATTACACAGCACTCTCTGTTCAAAACTCTACCATTGCCTTCTGTCACCATTTCTCTTTGAAAAAACAGACTAAAATCAGCGTCGACCTTCATTTTGATGAATGCAAAGGTCATTTCTCAATTCTAATCAGCACTGTATTAGCCAGGGTTCTCCAAGGGGACAGAACTTATCGGATATATGTACATGTGAAGGGGAGTTTATTAAGGAATATTGACTCAAGAGATCACAAGGTAAAGTCCCACACAGGCCATCTGCAAGCTGAGGAGCAAGGAAGCTAGTATGAGCCCCAAAACCTCAAAAGCAGGGAACCCAACAGTGTGGCCTTCAGTCTCTGGCCAAAGGCCCTAGAGCCCCCGGCAAATCAATGGTGTAAGTCCAAAAGTCCAAAAGCTGAAAAACTTGGAGTCTGATGTTCGAGGACAGGAAGCATCCAGCATGAGAGAAAGATGAAGGCTGGAAGACTCAGCCAGTCTGCTGTTTACAACTTCTGCCTGCTTTATGCTAGCTATGCTGATTGGATGGTGCCCACCCAGATTGAGGGTGGGTCGGCCCCTCCCAGTCCAGTGATTCGAATGTTAAACAAGTTCCTACACAGGGTCAGTCCACTAATATGGACATCCTACAGTTTTTCTGCTGCATATCTTAGGCAAAACGATTATTTTGTGATCATTTGACTAATGTCTATTTTCACCGCCACGCTAGAATCCACTGGGCAAAGGTTTATACACCATTCTATGATTTGCTTACCCTGCTTAAAGCAGAATGCCTGGCTCGGTTTTCATCAAATACTTGTTGAATTAATTAATGAAATCGTATGTCACAAATTCAGTACATATAGGTGTGCAGATCACATTAACATGAGAAAAAGATCGACTCCATGAGAATCCCACATAGTGTAGGCAAAGAGCAGAAAATAATTAGTAGCTTTCCTCTCAGGCTGTAAAGAGCAGGCCAAGAAAGCAAAAATTAGGAAAAACATTAGAATCCAAGTAGAAAAATCACAGGTGATTAAAAAATAAAAGGCAAAAACAGGCTTTACTCCTTCTTTGCATACAACTCTGGTAGTATAACAGCTGATAATACATTGAGGACTACAATGTTAACACCGGGATAGTAATACTAGTACCTAGCATGAAAGGCTAGGTAAGGCCATTGCAAAATTACATAAATAAGTACAAGTAAAGCAGTTAGAAGAATCCCTGGCAAACAGTCAGCTCAGTATAAGTAATAGCAGTTTTAGAAGAGGTCAGCAGACAGTAGGGAGTCCCACTAATTTCATTTTATTAAATCTTCAGACAGTTGACGTTTACTTACTGAAAAAGAAAAAAAAAGAAGAAGAGATGATAATATGGAAAAATCATTTGTATTTTCAGGGTTCTCTGGAGAAAAAGAATTATATATATAAATATGTATGTGTGTATATATATATATGTATGTGTATATATAGATATATGATTGAGTACAAAAAACTACCTATCAGGTACTACCTATCAGTTATACATGTATATGATGTACCTTTATATGTATATGTATTTGTATAGCTGTCCATATTTTTCAGATGAGGAAACTGAAGATCAATCAAGAAATTAATTATTTTATCCCAGTTCAGGAAAGCAGAGAGTGGAGGAGCTGAGATTTAACTCAAGAGTAGTTGACAATGGTTTTTGAGCTATTTCCATTATACCATACTATTTTCCTTATAATTTATGAGCTTCTCAAAGGCATAGATTCCTTCAAATTTAAAGATATTATATTCCAATTAACGTTTTCAAAAATTTTCATCTTTACTCACTTTTTTCCTTCACAAAATATGGCGTGTGTTTCAGCTCCAGAGGTCAGGTTTCTACTTCCAAAGATGTGAGACCTCCCTTTCAGAGTTATCTGTGTTCCTACGAGTGTCGTTTTCTGTGACCATGTGCTCAGCCATACATAAAGCAATGATTATTCAGAAATGTTGCAGGTTTGAAAATTATTTAATGACTCTGGAATTTCTGTTTCTGAGTAAGGAAAGTGAAGTTGTGTTTTCAATACTTAATTCACAGGCAACTTATCTGCATTATTATTAAGAAATAAATATTCTTGAAAAAAGAGGCAAGAATTATGAGGTCTCTTAGCACTTAATAGAATCTGAGAACTTTTTGTTCTTAGATTTAAAACAAAGACCTTGAAGTACATGGATTCATATTTCAGCTCTGTCCCTGTCTGGGTGAGTGACCCTGGGCACTTAATATGTATGTCCCTGGCAGATAGTAAGCTTTTAATAAATATTAGCAGCTTTTACTGTTATTTTAATTTTTCTCAAATGTCAAATTTATTCTGACATTGTGGTCTTCTTAAAAAGAGAAAGACTCTGAATGCTGAAGCGAAACCAGAAGCTATCAGAAGCGAAACCAGAAGCTATCACACGATACCAGGTATTACACAATTTAAAAGCAACAGGGTAAAAGAGACAAATCCATGTAAAGCGGTATTTAACTTTGGCTCATGTAGCTCTCTTTATTTTCCCAGTCCCTTTACATACTTACAGGCAGGGACCTCGGTGGAGGGGTAGAGTGGGGCTCTGGTTTCAGCAGAGATTGACAATTAGAACGGCTTATGAAACTAAGCACGGACCTGGGTTGTTTGAGAGGACAGTGGAAACTGAAAGGTGACACACAAAATTGCCTATTACACACTGGAGGTGAGGGACAATTTCATATTTCATGGAAATAAAGTCAGGGCCAGGAGAAGTGACTCACACCTGTAATTCCAGCACTCTGGGAGGCCGAGGTGGGAGGATGGTTTGAGCCCAGGAGTTCAAGATACAGTGAGACCTCTTCTCTACTAAAAGTAAAAAAAATCAGCCAGGTGTGGTGGTGCACACCTGGGGTCCCAGCTACTCAGGGCACTGAGGTGGGAGGATCACTTGAGCCAGGGAGTTTGAGGCTGCAGTGAGCTATGATCTCGCCACTGCACACCAGCCTGGGTGACAGAGCTAGACCCTGTCTCAAGCAAACAAGCAAATAAATGAGAGGCTTTATTTCTCCTTTGAAAATAAAGAAAAATATTTTTCTTCCTTTCGTCTCTTTTCTCAGGACATTTTCCAACAATCGAAATCACATATATAATGACTTCATTGTTTAGTCTATGTTTTTAAGTTGCTTTGAGTTTTTAATCTATGGTTCTCTAACGTATAACTTAATTCAGATTTAGGAAAAATATTAGAAATGTTGGGCTGAATTCTGAAATCAATGTTCACTTTGCAGTGATCATCTCACATTATACATTAAGTATATGCTGGTTAAATTAATATCCCACTGGGATGAAAATAATTCCTCCTCTGAAACCTGAACATATCATAAAAATTGGATCTACAATAATAAAAGGTTTGTTAAACATTTAAAAACTCAATGTTCATTATTAATTGTCTGCTTTACTTGACTACTGTGGCTCCTAATGAAATAAATTGATGTAAAGTGTGTCATATGCCCTTCAATAATTTTTGTAATTATTTAATTATAATTAATGCATCATTAAAATGTGACTGATAACAATTTGATATAAATTGCCAGATATTATTAATTAACCTGGTATTCATTATACTTGCATTAATCATGTTATTGTAGATATAAAATATTCTTTTAGGGATATACATTAGTTATTCTGAATGAACTGCAGCACTTTAATAGCTCCATTCTATAAAAGTACATAATTAATAGTTTTTCTTCTCTTGGAATATATGTGCACATCAATGAATGCACATAAATTTTTTATTCCATTTGTATCTCTTTAAATAGTCTTAGAGTAGAATTAATGTCATTAGCATTCATGAACTCGCACTGTGTTCTTTATAGCAGTCCTGCTGAGAATGAACTTCAGTTCACACATTTTAGATAGAGTTTTATTGAAAGATTATGATTCCTTCCTAAATTTGCTACAGGCATTTCATTATGATTACAAATAAGCTCAAAGCCATGATTAAAATGTATTACATGCATGTGGCTTAAATATTTGTATTTTTGTTGTTTATTTTTTTGAGAATTGTAATTAAAAATGATTTTTTTATTATACTTCAAGTTCTAGGGTACATGTGCACAATGTGCAGGTTTGTTACATATGTATACATGTGCCACGTTGGTGTGCTGCACCCATTAACTCGTCATTTACATTAGGTATATCTCCTAATGCTATCGCTCCCCCCACCCCCTCCCCACGATAGGACCTGGTGTGTGATGCTCCCCTTCCTGTGTCCAAGTGATTTCATTGTTCAATTCCCACCTATGAGTGAGAACATGCAGTATTTGGTTTTTTGTTCTTGCGATAGTTTGCTGAGAATGATGGTTTCCAGCTGCATCCATGTCCCCACAAAGGACATGAACTCGTCCTTTTTTATGGCTGCATAGTATTCCATGGTGTGTATGTGCCACATTTTCTTAATCCAGTCTGTCACTGATGGACATTTGGGTTGATTCCAAGTCTTTGCTATTGTGAATAGTGCCGCAATAAACATACATGTGCATGTGTCTTTATGGCAGCATGACTTATAATCCTTTGGGTATATCCCCAGTAATGAGATGACTGGGTCAAATGGTATTTCTAGTTCTAGATCCTTGAGGAATCGCCACACTGTTTTCCACAATGGTTGAACTAAAAATGATTTTTTACGTGTCTATAAGTTGGCAGCTAAACCACCACATAATTTCAACTCCATATATCTATACATTTTTATCTCAAATATTTTTGCATCAAAAACACAGCCACAGCTTACATTACATATTTAAATATTATAGCTGGGCGTGGCGGCTCATGCCTGTAATCCTAGCACTTTGGGAGGCTGAGGAGGGCAGATTGCCTGAGCTCAGGAGTTCGAGACCAGCCTGGGTGACATGGTGAAACCCCGTCTCTACTAAATACAAAAAATTAGCTGAGCATGGCGACGTGTGCCTGTAGTCCCAGCTGCAGGCTGAGGCAGGAGAATTGCTTGAATTTGGGAGGCGGAGGTTGCAGTGAACCAAGATCACACCATTACACTCCAGCCTAAGTGACAGAGCGAGACTACATATCCAAAAATAAATAAGTAAATAAAATTAAACTAAAACATGTGAGTATAGTTTTACACTTAATATATAGTTACATGGCAGATTAGTTTTCTAGGGCTGCTGTAACAAAGTACCACAAACTAGGTGACTTAAAATAACAAATTTACTGTCTCAGATATCTGGGGACTAGAAATTTGAAATCAGGGTGTTGGTAAGGTTACTCCTTAAGAGAGCTTTGAGGTTCTGCCTTATTCCTTTCTTTCCACAATCCCATGAGAAAAATAATTACCGTCATCTTCATTGTTAGGATAAGGACACTGAAATATAAAGAAGTTAATAGCCTAACTAAGGTCTCGTAGCAAAATGAATGACAGAGTCAAGACTTGAACCCACAATTGGGCTCTGGAGTTCCTGCTAGAAGGTCATAGTATTAGAAGTAGGAAGAGGTGTTAGAATGACATTTAAAGTATGATTATGAATGTTTGATGTTATATCAATTACCATTTTTCAGACGGAAAAAGTAAATATTATCATCTCAATAGATCCAAAGGCATTGAGAATATAAATTTAGTTTTACATATATTATGTACATATTGTATATTTTATATAACATTTTATGCATATATAACACCATATGTGTATGATATATGGTATACATACATAATATGTAAAGAGACCTAAATTTATATTCTCAATCTTGTATGATTATATGTATATATAAACAACATAAATATTTATATTGATAAAGAATGCATGGGGGAAAATGAAGTGCACAAGTAAAATATAGAAACTAAATTTTTCTCCAACCAATCAGCATGTATCCATCAAGTGGAAATATAATATGTATAGACGATCTTCCAAAAGCAATGCATTTTTATTTTTGTAATATAAAGCAAAGTACTGAAGTCGTTACTTTAAAGCAATCAAATGGAGTGATTTGAGCTGATGTGCTAAAGCAATCAAATGTTTTAAAAAAAGAATGAATGGTCAAATATATTGTTTCCAAATCTCATGTATGTACATTATTAATATTAAAAAGAGTTCTCAATAAAGCCTATTATAATATGTCAGGCCATGCACAATGGCTCACACTTATAATCCCAGGGGTTTGAGAAGCAGAGACAGGAGGATCTCTTGAGGCCGAGAGTTTGAAACCAGCCTGGACAACATACTGAGACCCTGTCTCTACAAAAAAAAAAAAAAAAAAACAAAAAAAAAAAGACTATATTAGTTTAATAAAGTTTTAAGTTTAAGGAATTTTTTTTTTCTGGTAATTTGTTTATTAGTACTTTTCCTATTACATCATTAACCCCTTATTAAAGTTTGATAGTCATTCCAATCAAATAACCCTATATAAACAAGAAACCAAATAAAAAGTAATTGAAAAAGTTTGTAATAATACTGATGAACGAACTGTATTCCCCAATCTCCAAAATCTTAATATTTCTATCCTTAATAGTTGTAATGTTCTTTTTCTTGTAAGCATATCTCTAATATTTTCATATTCATCTCATTGATTTATGTTCTTTCTTTTAACATACTTTATAAGCTATATTCATCTAAATGCTAATAAAAGCAGTTTTTAAAATTATCCAGGGGTTTCAATACCAACAATGCGTTGAAACAAATTTTCTAAAAGACTCCTGAATAGAAAGTGTTTTAACATAGGAATTAAAAAAACACACACACACAAATTGCCAAAAATGAACAACCTTTGCTTCCTTACAAATGCCCTTTTATTTCTAAACAAAAACACTATTTGCCTTGTTCCTATAAACATGACATCTCAACAGGTACTGACAGGACAATAATCTACCCTCTCTTATATAGTAGAAAATAATTATTGAACACTAATTGAAAGAGGGAAAACTAGCATAGGTTATATACAAAAGCTCTCCAACAATTTTAATGTAGAAACTTAGTCAAATACTCTATAATGTCAGAAACAAGGATAGCCAATATTACAGATCCTGTGTTGCATAAGACAAGATAACATTGTTAATATACTAAGATAAGAAAAACTAAAAATATTAAGAAAATGTAAAGATAAAGGTCCTCATCACTTGCCTATGGTATGATAATATATATAGAAAATAGACACATTAACAAATTATTAACATTCAAAATGAAACTTATCAAACATAAACATCAACTGTATTTCTGAACACCATATATAATCAATCAAATACATAGTAGAAAATAAGATAGTATTTGCAGAAATAACAAAATTATAAAGATCTGTTAGGAAGCATAAAGAACATCCAAAAAAATGGAATTCCACACTTCGGCTTTAAATGGAATAATTCAACATTTTAGTACCTGATTTTTCAAAATTGGTTGATTTGCTCAAAAATTCAGTGCTGACAATCTAAATCTCTAAAGATGTTTTTCTAAAACTTGATAAATCCTAGTTATAAATATATTAGGTAAGGATACATTCTATAAGCAGTTAAATCAGCTGCACACAGAAACTAGAACAGCTTTCCCGCTGCTTCAGGACATTTTTAGACATTTTTAGACACATATACTTCCTGTGATGATTAATATTGAGTGTCAACTTGATGGGATTGAAGGATGCGAAGTATCATTCCTGGGTGTGTCTGTGAGGGTGCTGCCAAAGGAGATTAACATTTGAGTCAGTGGGCTGGGAGAGGCAGACCCCCCCCCTCAACTGGGTGGGCACCACCTAATCAGCTGCCAGCGTGGCTAGCATAAAGCAGGGAGAAGAAGTTGGAAAGAGCAGACTGGCTGAGCCTTCTGGTCTTCATCTTTCCCGCGTGCCGGATGCTTCCTGGCCTTGAACACTAGATTTCAAGTTCTTCGGTTTTTAAACTCTTGGACTTAACACCAGTGATTTGCCAGGGACTCTCAGGCCTTTGGCCACAGACTGAAAGCTGCACTATTGGCTTTTCTAGTTTTCAGGTTTTGGTTCTCAGACTGTCTTCCTTGTTCTTCAGCTTGCAGACGATCTATTATGGGACTTCACCTTGTGATTGCGTGAGTCAATACTTCTCAATAAACTCCCCTTCATATATACATCTATCCTGTTAGTTCTGTCCCCCTAGAGAACCCTGACTAATACACTTCCCCATTTCCTGTTGTTACATATAATCGTGTGACTAAGCATAGCCAATAAAATGAGAACAAAAGATACATATGCCACTTTGGGGCTCTAGCATCTGATTGACAGTCCATTTGTCACTGGCATTGTTTTCCCTTGCCATGGTGATGTGGAAGCACCTGTTCAGGTTGAGAGCATTATGAAAATCATGGCATATCATCCATCATTGTCACTTCCAACTGGTAGAATGAAAGAATCCCTATGAATTGAAAGGTGGGTGTGCCTCATGAACAGAACTAAACCGTTGTTTTTCTGGCACTGAAGGATCAGACAGTTGTTCATTACCACAGTGTAACGTTAACCTGCTTAACAAGTTGAGGGACTTTCTTCAAATTTTAGGAGATTTCTTTAAATTTGTGGGGAATTTCCGACCAGAGGCCTAAGCATACTATAATACAATAAGGAACAATGAGACGAGGCAAATAAATTAATGGAAGAAAATAAAATGCTCAGAGAGAGTCCAAGGTATACATAGACACTTCATATGTGGTAAAATTAGCACCAGCAGTAAATGAGGATGTGAGACACTATTTTAGTAGATATCTCACTTAATTGAGAACACTGAAAATGAAGCCTGTCTTGTACAATGACTAAAAGTAGATTTTAAGTGCATTATAATATGAATGTGAAAGGTAAAACTATATATTGATCAGGAGAAAATGCAGAGAAGAGGTACTTGCAGTTTGGTGGAGAGAAATCCTAAAAAAAAAAAAAGATGCACATAAGCCAAACTTGTGATTTTGATTCCATCAACAAAGGATTTCACTTAAACAAAAGACATCTGAGAAAAGTTAGCAGAGGGATATAAGGATGGGAAAAAATACTTACAATATCTGAAGTTTCAAGGGATTAATTTTTAGGGAAAAAAAGAAGCAATTTGCAAAATACAGGAAACTGAAAGAAAAACATGACAGACTATAAACAGGCAATGACATGATTAATAAGTATATGATAAGATGTGAACATTTATTTTTGATGAGACAACACAAATTAAATAATCAATAAGAGATCTTCAGGTTGACAAAATTTAGAAAGTTGGACTAAGCCATATATTGGAAAAGAAATTAAGGAAAACAGCAAAACTTGTATACTACTGAAAGAAGTATAATGCGAAGATGATCTGGAGAAAATATGATAGTATTTACAAAAATTAAATAATTTTAGACCCAACGACACATCTATATCTGGAAGTGTAGTCAAGGGCCCCTGAGGAAACATGAATGACAGTTTTTCCTGCATGATTATTTGGGGTGGGAGGAATTACAAGACCTCAGTATTCTGGGAACATATGACTGAGGAAAAGGATAAAAAAAGTAGGCTAAAGAGATAGTATGGATTATTACTAAGCAATTAAAAGCTGCAAACTCAGTATGTGCCAAGTGACATACTTAGATAATAAAAATCACCGCTCATTGAAAGAAACTAAAGGACATATTTTGCACAATATTATTATGCAAATTCATAAAGCATAAATACAAATAGCACTGTATATTTTATAACAACACCTGAAGTTACAAGGATGGCAGGAGTATTAAGATTGTGAAATAAGGATTAAAATTGAAAAAAAAATTAAAAGGCTTCATAAGACCCAACAATTACATGCCATAAGTTACCTTGTGGAATGATAATTCCTAAAATCCATTAATGTTTTATATTTGAACAATTTCTCCATTTAATAATATAAATTTTCATACCAGAAGCAGAAAGCTCGAACATCGGATACGTTCATGTACTTTAAACGTGAGTAGACACAGGCCCAAATTAGATCTAGCATTGGTAGATCAAGCATTGGCTGATGATTTCAAACTATCTTTGTATGTCAGCAAGTTACAAAACCAGGCAACTTGATCAATGTTATAATAGTATAAATCCAAAAGTCCTTGATAAGCAGTCTTCCAAAAGAAAACTTGAATGTACTGTTTATAGGTCTGTGTCTAGTGAAGGTAGACATAGAATAAAAATATACATTCACCAAATAAGAAGAGCCATTAGTAGTTCTAAGGGTCATGGTCGTGAGTAATGAACTTTCACATGAGCCCCACTTCAACCATTCTGTGTACTGGCACAAGGCTGTATTTTACCAAAACAACTTACATACGCAAACAATGCAGTCCAGAATAGTTATCTTCTGGTAGTGACAGCATTCACCATAGATTCCCTCCAATACGAATTCAATACTGTTTCCTTTCCATCCACTGGATTACTCAGAGATTAGTCTGTAGCACTATATCATAACCAGTGGAAGACGCCAGATTTATGTAACAAAAA
Source organism: Piliocolobus tephrosceles (assembly GCF_002776525.5). Classification (NCBI taxonomy): domain Eukaryota; kingdom Metazoa; phylum Chordata; class Mammalia; order Primates; family Cercopithecidae; genus Piliocolobus; species Piliocolobus tephrosceles. Next base: position 21,676,176 of record NC_045436.1, on the reverse strand, counting down.
TCTGCTTTCCCATAGCTGTAAAAAATTCCTTGAGCTAGCTTGACACACACAATTTCCAAAATCAAAGCGGCTCTAACGTAAGATGAGTCTTTCTTTTCTGTGCCTTCTGTGCCCACACCAGGCTGCATTTGTGCTATGGTAACACAGTAGCACAAACGATGTCAATCCTTGATGCCAATCCTTAACACCTACCTCTGCTCTTTGCTGCAGAACCTTAGGTTATTTCCCCATTTCTCTGCATTATGCCAGTAAAATAAAAATCCCACTGTGTAGCACAAAGGCTGTCTAACCTTCACCTCCTAAGAGGCTCATATTTCACAGCTGTTGTGTTACTTTACATCCTTCAAGAGGCAGACACGAAGCTGGGAATAAATGTGTCAAAGAATTACTGGAGAATAAGAATTGTGTAGGGAAATGGGAAGGGAGTCAATGGAGGCTGAAGAGCTGTCTGACCACTAAGGTCCAGGTCTGAACACCATGAAGGAAAGCTGAAATCATTGAAAAAAGGTCTTATAGAACAGCATTGCAATCTATTGATCAGACATTCCAGACCCCTATATAATGATGTTTGCAGACAGGAATGGCAAACCTATACCCAGAATAGGTATCCATTCTTGTGAGACAGAGCCAAGGGCCCCAGGATGAAAAGGAACCTAATTTAGTCAATCTGCTACAGAGTGGATGCTTGGTTTTCCCAAGGAATAGTGCTATATAAGAGGCCCAGTGTTGGTCTCCATGTAGATCAGTTGGACATTCAAAGACAGCAGTATCTATATCAGCCTTGGTAAGTGGGAGTCCATGCCATTGAGTCCGTGCATCGCTCTCATCCTTGCTAGCATGGAAACTCCACTTGTGAATCCACAGCACCAGTTTGGGGGCATCTTATAACAAAGGCTGGCAAACACTCACTGGCCAAGTCACATTGCCCACTTGGTTGCTCAGTAGACATTTGTCTGTAGGCTTGCTTCCATAGTAGACATTTTCTGGCAGGTGATAAACTATGACTATATTAATTTACTAATGCTCCTCTGAAAAATTACCATAAAATGAGTGACTTAAAACAAATTTACTCCCTTATGCTTTAGGGGAGCGTGAGAAGTCTGACATGAGTCTTAGAAAGCTCTTACAAAGTGTTGCCAGGGCTAGTTACTCCTGGAGGCTCTAAAGGAGAAGCAGTTTCCTTGCCTTTTCCAGCTTCTGGCCACATTCCTTGGATTCCTAGCCCCATGGTCCTTTCCTCCACCTTCAAAGCCACCAACTTGGTATCTTCCAACATTTCACTTTTTTCACTGTCCTATCACCTTCTCCTCTTCTGTAATCAAATCTCTCTTTGCTCTCCTCTTATAAGGACACTTGTGGTTGCATTTAGGGCTCCCTGGGTAATTAACGATAATCTTCCTATTTCAAAATCCTTAAATCTGTGAAAGTCACTTTTGTCATATAAAATAACATTCAGAGGTTCCAGGCTCTCAGAACATTGTTATATTTGGCAGCCATTATTCTGTCTAACACAGTGGCACAAAATTCTTTCCACTTTGAGTGCATTACCATGTTCATTCACATGCCTCTACACCAGACCTTTACATTCCAAGCTGATGAGCAGGCAGCTAGGCCATTGACCACTGCTCAGGAACCTGTATGCATTCTCATCTCAGGTCACTTTTCCTCCCCCACCAAAAGAACGAGAAAGTGCACTACTTTGCGTCTCCAACATGGAGAAAGTTTTTCTTCTCCACTGTATTTTAACATCGTACCTAAATGTGGCTGTAATACTGACCGTGTTTGGTTTATAGCCATGAATCAAACTGACCCATATATAAATTGAGTTTTTTTTTTTTTTCTCTTCTTTCAGCTGGTTGTGAAACAACAACAACAACAACAACAAAAACCTACATATAGACATAAGTACAAGATGGGGGAAGAGAACTAGTGAAATTTTGGGGAGTGGAATGAAGGTCTGGGCTAGGTACTCACGAGATTTCCTCATGCCTACTGCTCCTGCTGAAGCTCCATCTTAGAGACAGATTTCTTTATTTCTATCTTATGAGGGATGGCTGTGGGGCCTAGGCAACTTTTGAGTAGGTGGGTCAGCCAGAACTCAACACATAATGGACAGATCCAGACCCACTGTCACTTTGTGATCAGTGACCAAGCATTTTGTGTCTATCAGGGGCCCTTTAACATGCCAGGAGCCTTTTTTTTTTTTTAGACGAATTCTTGCTCTGTCATCCAAGCTGGAGTGCAATGCCGTGGTCTTAGCTCACTGCAACCTCCGCCTGCTGGGTTCAAGTGATTCTCCTGCCTCAGTCTCCCAAGTAGCTGGGACTACAGGCGCATGCCACCACACCCAGCTAATTTTTGTATTTTTAGTAGAGATAGGGTTTCACCATGTTGGCCAGGATGGTCTCAATCTCTTGACCTCATGATCTGCCTGCCTCCGCCTCCCAAAGTGCTGGGATTACAGGCGTGAGTCACTACACCCGACCGCCAGGAACCATTTTTTAAAAGATGTACAATACTCTGCTGAAGATGGCACGACCTTTCTCCAGCATTCTTAGGGCTTGGACAGTAATTCCCCCATGAAGCCTTGATGTGAGACTCAAACAGCATCTTTGTCCACCACTGTCACCTCCAACACCATTGGTTCTGCCATGCCAAAGGCCAGAGCTGCTTACACCAAATCCTGGACCTGTTGGAGCCCTTTCCTACTGAAAGCTCCATTCACCACTAGCTGTATTCCATGTCATCTGGTTTCTGCGAAGTAACAGTATTCCTGTGTGTTGAAACATTTTGCCTCCATAACCCTAAAAGGTCTGCCTGGCTCTGTGATTGCACATTTCTATGTGACAGGGAATGCAAGATCCCACCATTTCTTCCTTTTAGAGGTTATCTTGCCATGCCCCTGACCATTGAACCTTTACAAACTTCACTGAAAGGATAGGTCCACGAATCTTTATAAAAGGTATCTCCCATCCTCTGGAGCATAAGGATCCCAGGATACTAGCCAATATCCTCAGGGGATGTCTCCATCCCACATGTCTGGGTTGTGGGTTTTCTCAGTCAGAACCCTGAACTTAGAAAACAGATCTCTCTTGGCCAAGCCTTTAAACATCTCTGCAACTCTTCAACTCCTTCAAATACTGTATTTGTTGCTCAGTTGTTTCCACCATTGCACTGCAGGAGGTACAGACTTAATTGCATGTTACCAAAGAAATCCTCTGCCTTTCACATTTAGTCTTTGACTGCTTTTCAGTGGCTCCCAGTATTGTGTTAGTCCTAGGTAGAACATCAGTACAACTTAAGCACAACCCAAGCACCTTCACAGTTTCTGTAGGATTTGTTTCTCTGCATCTTTCATTCATTACACCAGCAAGGGCACTCCTCTCCACTGGGTTATTTCCCCAGGTCACCTCCTGTGGACTCTTTAGCAAATATGTAACAAATAGGCCAGGGATTTCCTTTGTCTCATGTACCACTCAGAATAGAATGTGCTTTTTGTTTTGTTTGTTTTGTTTTTCCTACCAGGCAATCAGTGGGTGTGTTGGTCCACTTTGCATTGCCATAAAGGAATACCTGAGGCTGGGTAATTCATGAAGAAGTTTATTTGGCTCACAGTTCTGCAGGCTATACAAGAATAACATCTACTCAACCTCAGGAATCTTTTACTCATGGCAGAAGGTGAAAGGGGAGCAGGTGTGTCACATGGCAAGTGAGGGAGCAAGAGAGATGTCAGGTTCCTTTAAACAACCAGCTCTCACGTGAACTAATAGAGTCAGAACTCACACATTACCATGTGGATGGGCACCAAGACATTCATGAAGGACCCATCCCTATGGCCAAAACAGTACCCACCAGGCTCCGCCTCCACAATTGGGGATCAAATTTAAACATGAGATTTGGAAAGGACAAATACCCAAACTGTACAGTGAGCCAGTTCTAGTACCTCCCCATACTGCCTGTGTTCCAGAACCACCCCAATGATTTATCAAGGAAAATGACTATGACAAAAAAAATGGAAGGGGAACCAGAGGAGACTAAAGAGCCATTAGAGATGAAAATCTGCTCCCTGTGAAAGAGAGAGGGAAGGAAGAGAAGATTCATATAAAGAAACTTAGACTGCAGTGCATTTCTAAGAAAGTTCAGCCGAGCTCAAAGGAGAGTCCATGAGCTAAAGTCGCTTGTCAGAGGAGTTTGTGTCTCACAGGAATGGATCTTCCTTGTACCGAGGCTCTGCTCCATCGGTGACCGAGAACGTTGTGTTGGATGTCTGGCCACCTCATAAGCGTAGTGGTAGATTCAGAGACATCAGTTAATTAAGTCATAAGTCAATTAAGGAGATCCAAGAAGCCCATATTAATGGTTACCACAACCAGCAACTTCAAAGGAGCACTCAGTGAAGAACATGCAGTAGCTACAGAATTGTTCTGTGTCTCTTTTTCTCTGAACAAAGAAGGATTTTGAAGATGTAGGTTTCTTGCTCATGAGTCCCACAATGTTATATTCTGGTCCTGCAGCTGCACAAACTGCATCCCTCTTACTGTGAAACAATCTTCTTGAAAACAGATGTGTCAGGAAGGAATTAAAACTATCTCCTGTATTCAAAGTTGCATTTGTAAGAGATACACGTCGGTGTTATCTTAAGAATTCATTTTTCTTCTTTAAAGTTTTAACTTTTAATTACACCATTCCAAGGACAAGTGAAAAGGAATGTCTCATTGAACCACCATTTTCTGTCCACATGCCATGTTTATTTACCCCTCAATTCCCATCAATCTGGTTCAATTCTTTTATGCATGTGCACTCACACATAGCAGTAGAAGAATATAAAGGGATGTGATTATGAAATACATTGTCACAAAGCAGCAATAAATTCTTCCTCGCTCCTCATCACTTTGCCTATGCTTAGCAAAAGCCTATGCTTACTACATCCCTCTAATAGAGATGTGGAGTTCTATGCTCTACTAATTTATATAATACCTTGTTTTCACCTTTTCTAACTTTTCCATCTACTTAGTACCATTTCCTTCTACCTAGCTGTACTGTTTTTAGTAGAAGATTAACAAGAACTTTGTAACTTTTTATGTTAATTTAAAATATTTTTATAGAATGTTGATTGAAGAGTCATCATCTGAGTAAAAATTAAAGAATGCAATTGATTTTCCCCCTTACTACTCCTGACAAGTATATACTCACACTCATAGCTGGAGGTGGTCCCTTAAATAACATATACCTATTACCACTCTTTATTCACTCTTTTCATTACCCCAAATGATAATCAATCCCCCCCAGGTCTTGAGGTGTAGAACAACAACCTAGGGCCAAATCAAAAGCAAGTGAAATTGTTCCCCACAATTCCTCTGTTTCCTCACCCAGGCATACTCCATTGACTTCATGCAGGCTTCCCCAGGCTTCATCTCTTTTCTTATCCCAGCTCTCTGACATCCACATAATGCCCCCCAGACTTATCTGCAGATTTCCAGAACATAACAGTGTTATTCATCCTCATGAAATCACTTCAATTTCCCTTAGCTATTCTCCATCAGAGTCTCATTATTACAAGCTGATGGGGACAAGCCTTTATGTCAAGGTGACCCAAAAACAGAGCCCTGAAGGAAGTTAAGATACCACATAGCTATTATGGCAATTGTTTGGAAAGATACCCTAACTCTCCTCCTCTAGCCACATTTCTTTGAAATTGACATTCCAGATCTTCCCATGAATAGATAGAGTCTTTTTTCCTATTCTTTGTCACTTACTTTGAAACATAACATACAACCAGGTAATATTGTGCAGGTTTTGAGCCTGGGCTTTAAGAGGTCTCTATAATTTTACTCTCTCTCTCCTCTCTCTCTTTCTATCTCTCTCTCTGAAATTTTAACAAGGGTCCTTGTGAACAAGCCTCAGATTGCCTGCTGGAGAATGAAAGACCATGTGCATTAAAATTAATAGATCCTAATAATATCTTTCTAGATTATCTATCCCCACCCCCATCCCCAGCACATGGCAGCTGAATGCAACACATGAGTAAATTTAGCTAATGGAAGAATCGCATAGTTTACCCCAGGCCAAATTTTTGATCTGCATAGTTGTGAGTTGATAGACGCATGTTGCTTTTAACACCATGTTTTAGAACACTTTGTTACACAACAAAGCTAACAGACACATTGTGGGAAGAAACTTTCAGACAAAAGTTATGACAAAAGTTATATCAAAGGTCTTAAAATAATAGTCTTTTGGTGAGATAGAACAGAGCTTATGATAAGACTTTTGGATTTTACTCACTATGTCGTTGGAGATTTTTGAGCTGAGTAGTGGCTCAATGTGCAAAACTGTAGTTTTAAATCACCTTGAAATTGAACTACTGCCATTTGTGAAGAGAAAACGTAACTATAAGTTTTGCCCCAGAGAATAGAAGACATTTACATGGATATAATAGACAGCATATTAATACATGACGATATCTGTTATATATTCTAATGATTTAATACAAATCCATGTTTTATTCACTTTTTGAGCGTAGTCTTACAAATATTTTTCTCCTTTATGAAGCATATTTATGTGAAAGACAAGCTCTATAAACCAGAGTGGAATTCCACCTCTATCATTTTTCACATTCTTGCTATTTCAAGAAGCATAATAAAATGGGACACTGACAAATACTTTGAGCAAAACAACTTAAATATACCTTCTAAACACAGGCTTTTTTACATCAACTAAAAGTGCAGTTTTATTTTAAGAATCTTTCAAAGAAAAATTGATGTATAAAAATCATTTCTTACATGATCATATAAATTGTCCATTATATAAAACAGTAAAATTTTCTACTCAGTGGAATAAAATAACAATGTATGTGATGTATATAACAGGAACCATAAACACTACCAAAAATAAATACAATAAATACTAGATAGCAAAATAATAGCCATTTATAAGTAGATTCTTAAACATTTATCATGAAAAAAGCTAAACTTATCTATTTAATATGTTTTAGAATCAAAAATAAAGTTTATTTTCTGTCAAAAAGCTGACTTTTATTATAATGTTTTGGAAATGTATTATCTTAGCAAGAATATAAGACTTTAACCTCAGTTTGAAGACACAATATTTTAAAACAGGCCAAATTACTAAATACATTTAAATATATTTCATCCCTACAAGATATATTGTATTACAATAATAATTTGTACCTTTTTGATAGTGGCAAGTTTATATAGTAAGAAAATAATTATGTGAAAATATAGAATATATTTTCTTTACTCAGAAAGGAGTTTCAAGCCAGTATTCTAATAACACTGTAGCCAATGAATTGGTATGGAAAAGGTCATAGAAAATGACTTTTTATTTCAGTATGAAATGTAAACATGGTCTTTAAATGTTAGAAAAATTTGGTTACCTCATAACATAAAATCAGATACTCATTGAGTGTCTAACATAAAAAGTACTCTCGAATTACTTAATGAACACAATGTACATTATTCAGGTGATGAATGCATGAAACACCCAGACTTCCCCACTATGCAATATACCCATGTAACAAAATTGCACTTGTACCCCTTAAATGTGTACAAATAAAAATAAATAAATAAATAAAAAGCATTCTCAGACTAAGAGAAACTACTAGGGTTTTAGTATAAAGTAATTTAAATTAATATTAACAAACACCTTTTTTCTTACACTTTTGTCAAGTTCAAAGACATTTTAAGAAATAATAAACTATTATATTCTATTATCTTGTTAATGAACTGTAAGGTTTAGATGAACTATAGTGTTCATCTTCTCCCTGGGCAATAAACAAAGCAGAATTTCTAGTTTCCATGGAATGTATAATCACATGAATGGTTTCGGCCCAACAGAATGTGTGTCAATTCGAATTGTATTAGTCCGTTTTCATGTTGCTGGTAAAGACATACCTGAGACTTGACAAATTACAAAAGAAAGAGGTTTAATGGACTTACAGTTCCACGTGGCTGGGGTGGCCTCACTATCATGGCAGAAGGTGAAAAGCACATCTCACAAGAGAAGAGAGCTTGTGCAGGGACACTCATCCTTATAAAAACATCAGATTTTGTCCAACTTATTCATTAACATGAGAACAGCATGGGAAAGCCCTACCCCCATGATTCAACTACCCTACATTAGGTCCCTCCCACAACACATGGGAATTCAAGATGAGATTTCGGTAGGAACACAGCCAAACCACATCATTTCACCCCAGCCCCTCTAAAATTTGATGTCCTCATATTTCAAAACCAATCGTGTCTTCCCAACAGTCCCCCAAAGTCTTAATTTATTTTAACATTAACTCAAAAGTCCATAGTCCAAAGTCTCATCTGAGACAAGGCAAGTTTCTCCCACCTATGAGCCTTTAAAATAAAAAGCAAGTTAGGTACATCCTAGATACAATTGGGATACAGGCATTGGGTAAATACAGCCATTCCAAATGGGAAAAATTGACCAAAATAAAGAAGCTACAGGCCCTAGGTAAGTCTGAAATCCAGCAGGGCAGTCAAATCTTAAAGCACCAAAATGATCTCCTTTGACTCCAGATCTTACATCCAGGTCATGCTGATGCAAGAAGTGAGTTCCCATGGTCTTGGGCAGCTCTGTCCCTGTGGCTTGTAGGGTACAGCCTCTCTACTGGCTGCCTTCATGGGCTGGCACTGAGTGTCTGTGGCTTTTCCAGGTGCATGGTGCAAGCTGTCAGTAGATCTACCATTTTGGGGTCTGGAGGACAGTAGCCCTTTTCTCACAGATCCACTAGGCAGTGCCCCAGTACGGAAATTGTGGGGACTCTGACCCCACATTTCCCTTCCATACTGCCCTGGCTGAGGTTCTCCTTGAGGGCCCAATCCCTGCAGCAAACTTCTGCCTGGACGTCCAGGTATTTTCATACATCTTCTGAAATCTAGGTGGAGGTTCTCGAACCTCAATTCTTCACTTCTGTGCACTCACAGGCTCAATACCACGTGGAAGCTGCCAAGGCTTGGGGCTTGCACCCTCTGAAGCCATGGCCTGAGCTCTACTTTGGCACCTGTCAGCCACGGCTGGAGCCACTAGGACATAGAGCACCAAGTCCCTAAGCTGCACACATCACAGGGACCCTGGGCCCGGCCCAATAAACCACGTTTTCCTCTTCTGCCCCCAGGCCTGTGATGGGAGGAGCTGCTGTGAAGACCTCTGACATGCCCTGGAGACATTTCCCCTATTGTCTCAGGGATTGACATTAAGCTCCTCATTACTTATGCAAATATCTGCAGCCAGCTTGATTTTTTCCTCAGAAAATGAAATTTTGTTTTCTATCACATTGTCAGGCTGCAACTTTTTTGAACTTTTTGTTCTCCTTCTCTTATAAAACAATACCTTTAACAGCACTCAAGTCCATCTTGAATGCTTTGTTGCTTAGAAATTTCCTCCACCAGAAGAAATTTGGTGGAATTTCTCTCTAAATCATCTCCAAGTTCAAAGTTCCACAAATCTCTAGGGCAGAAGCAAAATGCCTCCAGCCTCTTTGCTAAAACATCACATGAGTCACCTTTGCTCCAGTTCCCAACAAGGTCCTCATGTCCATCTGAGACCACCTCAGCCTGGATTTTATAGTCTACTTCATTATCAGCATTTTCGACAAAGTCATTCAACAAGTCTCTATGAAGTTCCAAACTTTCCCACATTTTCCTGTCTTCTTCTGAGCCCTCCAAATTGTTCCAACCCCTGCCTGTTACCCAGTCCCAAAGTTGCTTCCACATTTTCAGGTATCTTTTCAGCAGCAACCCACTATACTGGTACCAATTTATTGTTTTAGTCTGTTTTCATGCTGCTAATAAAGACATACCTGCAACTGGGCAATTTTCAAAAGAGGTTTAATGGACTTACAGTTCCACATGACTGAGGAAGCCACACAATCATGGCAGAAGGTGAAAGTCACATCTTACAAGGCAGCAGACAAGAGAAGAGAGCTTGTGCAGGGCATCTCTCCCTTATAAAACCATCAGATCTCGTGAGATGTATTCACTGTCATGAGAACAGCATGAGAAAAACCTGCCTCCATGATTCATCTACCCCCCTACCAACTCCCTCTCACAACATGTGGAAATTCAAGATGAGATTTGGGTGAGGACACAGCCAAATCCCATCACCAACATACCCTATGAAAAACTCCCATGGATAACACTCTTTTTGATTTGTCTCCTACTCTTGTCAGATGCCTATGAACACAGTGTTCTTGGTGGCTATAAATTTAAGATGATGGAAACACAGGATAGAAGAATCCTGGAGTCCTATGTCTACCACTTGGGGAAGTACTGCCCACTGATAATGAACACCTACTTGGAGTTCCATAACAGATAATCATATTTGAATCTTTCCTCATACTTTTGAGGGTGCGCTTTTTTCTGGCACTAGCACATGAAATATATTACATTGTTTTATTGAGGAAGAGACACTTGTGATTTATAAGAAGAACTATATCATTACAATGACATCATGCCAACTACATAAATTTAAAATAGGCAAAAGTCATAACAACACAGAATGTATCTCACATATTTGAGCAGATTAAAATAGCAAATTCAGAGAGATCCTTATACATATAAACTTATTTCTGCAAATTTAAAATATAAATATAAGTTAATTATCTGATTGAGAACTTTTATAATTTGTTTTAGGAGCCATAAATGTATATATTTGTATGTATTTGCATATATGTATGTGTGTGTGTCTGTGTGTGTAGGAGTAGATATAACTGGGTTAAGATTCTGTGTGTGTGTGTATGTGTGTGTGTAAGAATAGATATAACTGGGTTATGATTCTTCTGTTGCTTTAAATAAGATCTGGATTTTTTCTGTATAAATTAATCATATCCATAATTCCTCACTTTGCCTCATAAAAGCATTTGAGGGAATAATAATTCATCCAAATAAATTTGAAAAATCTTACATCAATTATACATAATTTCAATTTGTCACTTCACTTTCACTGTCATATATCTGGAGTCCAAATTAGGGAAAAGGAGTCAGGCTGGCAAGACCAAGGGAAAGCAAAAATAGAAGGCAAATAAAGTATAGGTTTGCCTTTCTTCGTGATCCAGGACATGTAGCCCTCCTGCACAGACAATGTTCATGAATCACAATCTTCCCCCACCCAACTTACCATCAAACATTTCAATTTATCATCAAATACCTTGGATGATGAAAAAATGCAAGTTAGCTCCCTGCAACCTTGGCATTGTCAGTACTGCATGTAGCACCTTCAGCACAAGTTACAGACTATAAAATGCCCAGCATCCCTTTGTTTCCTGGCAGGCAGCTCCTCTTCTGCTGACCTACCTATTTCCTTCTAGCAATGTGTTTTCATACTTTCTTTAATACATCTGTCTTTCTTTACCTACAACTGTCTTGGTAAATTCTTCTTACTCCCATGCTACCAGCCCCAGATAGTTGCTGTTCACTCAGAGAATATATGAAATTATTTTGTTCTAAATCCAATAATAAAAATAGATAGTATGAATACACACACACACACTCACACACACTCACACACACACACACACATAGAGATATGACACAAAACATACAAACTAGTTCTTTCTTCACCAATAGATTTATTGAGATGTAAGGCCTAGTGAACATAAAAGCTGACTATTTGATGTTAAATGTAAATTTCAAATAGGTTTTTAAACATTATCTAAAAAGCAATAAGAGGAAAGTAGAGGAGGAAAATAATGACTTTCATATATTCACCGTTGTAGAAAAAGGAAATAAAGAAAAATCAGTTCATACTTTCTCATAGACTGAAAAGGAAAGAAGCATAAGCATTCTCAGCAGTGGCATTTTTTTCCCCCTGTGGAATTGTAAGCATGTGAAAACTGTAGGATAGGGCTGCAAGTGCTCTCACCATCATATCTTTACCATAGCTGCTATTATGACATTGTGTGACAAAAAGATCCTGGAAATTCGGCATATGCCACCACTCACATTCACATTTTTGCTATACATGACTCTTCTCAAAACTTTCATATATTTTACTTAAAAACTAAAGGAAGTAAATATTTCATTCTCTATATTTTTTACTGAGTCCAAAGTGAAATTTAGGTCAACATATAGCAACCACCACCAGTTAGGAAATCCTCTGTGTGAGCTGACGGACAAGTTTCCTTAATTATTACAAAGTATATGGAATCACATAAGCAGTGATCTAACCACATTTTCTTATTTGCATAGAGCTCTGCCTCCTCATGGGAAAACATTTAAACATGTCTTCAATAGAGGTTAGACTATTTATAGGCAAGTATGATAGGCCATGGAATGGGATGTCTTTTGGATGTCATAGAGTCGTTCTCTGAGATAAAAGCAGCATAAATAAGGAATGTGAGTCAAGAAAGACCAAATTCAGCAGGGCAGTCTGAGTGAATGCAGAACATTGTGAGACTATACTTTTCCTGAGATACCCTTCACGGTTGTGTTTGGGACAAGGGGAGGCCTGGATTGTATATGAGAACAGAGAGACTGGCTCTAGTATCCAGAAGGAGGTCTACTCTCCTTCCTTCAATTTCCAGAATCACTTGGGGCTCCTGGGCAGTAATGGCAGTTTGGGCCACTGGAGTCAGGGACCTGTCAGTCCTGTTGGATCATTTGTGAGACCAGTTCTGGACACAGGGACCTATGTCTCCAAGGGCAATATGATCCCCAGTGGTTCCTGCCACAGGCTGGACAGGGTTGAGGTGGCTTCTTCTTACTGTCTGGACAGTTCTTCTGAAAGTGTCCTGATTTGCCACACCAGTAGTAATTAGTGGATGTGCCTCGGGGATTCTAGACTTTATAGGCCTCTGTCCATCTCCTGTGTTTCCTCTGTTTTTCCTCAGCCTTCTCCTGATCCTTATTGTAAAAGGCCAAGGTGGGCACCTGCAGGAGGCTCTCCAAAGTACTATCTGGACCTATAGTCTGTTTCTGTGATTTTCTTCTAATATCAGGGGCTGAGGAATAAACTCGTCCTTTAGGAATAGCTGTCTTTCAACTGAGTCAGGAGACATGGAAGTGTGTTTTATTAAGGCCTCTCTCAGCCTTTCCATGAAAACTGAGGGATTACCATCTGGTCTCTGATCTATTGTGAACAATTTAGAGCAATTAAGAGGTTTGGCCCTAGTTTTTAGTAGGTCCTCCAATATGTACATTAAAAAGTGTTTCATTTTCCATTCATCTGTGGGGTCACTAGGGTCCCAGTCAGGATTTTCAAGTGGTATTGCCTCTCATCCTATTGGGAATGGTTGTTCCGTAATTTCCTTACCTTCCTTATCTCCTCTTTTCCTTTTTGGCCTGTCATAAGAAACATGTTGTTCTTCCCTGAATTTTTCTATTGCCTCTAGAGCTGTCTGCCTTTCAGTGGCCCTTAGGGTTTGGTTTAAGAGTAATATAACATCTTTCCATGTGAGGTCACACAACTGGGCTAAATTTTGGAAAGCCTCTACATACCTGTCAGAGTCATCAGAGAACCTACCCAGGTCTCCTTTTATTGGTCTAGGGTCTTATAATAAGAAGGGAACCTGAACCCTAGTGGCACCACACCCATCAGGCATTTCTTGTAGTGGTAAAAGTGAAACTGGGGAAGTGGGGAGTTTTGAAAGTGTTCAACTGGAGGAGCCAATGGTGCAGTTGGAGGAGGGGGTCCCAGATAAAAGGGACAAAAAGACTGAGACACTCAATAGTTGTTTCACAGGATAACCCAGGAACTTGTTTTCTTAGCTTTGGGAAATCATTCTGCATGGTGATATGATTGTTAAAAGAGCTGGGTCAATTGTGGATCACTTGTAGAGGTCTGCGTTGACCCACAGGGCAAAGAAAGTCTGTACATAGGGGAACTCGGACCATTTGCCTTCCCATCTACAGAAAAGATCTAATTGTTGGAAAGTATTCAAACCAAGATTTCCCTCAGAAGGTCAGGTTTGTCCACGTTCAAGCTGGTAAGAAGGCCAAATCCTTGTGCAAAAGAGTGTGAGCTGCTTTTTCTTCAGAATTTCAGAGTCAAAGGAGTTCCAGTGCTTCAGCATGCATTTGAGAGGAGTGCAGGCTGAAGATGGTTTGTTAACCATCTAGAAAGGTGTCCATTAGTCTTCTCCCTTTGGAGAGACCCAGGTAGAGAGGAAGGCGGTGGGGACATCCCCCCTATTATCCTTCTTCCTTTGTTGCCTGTGCCTCAGCATCTATTAAAGGTGTCATCCATGGATATAAGTGTGACCTCCACCCATGGACCCAGAGGAGTGGATCGAGCAGGAATGGTCACACTCATCTGTGTGAGACCCTACTCCTTTGCTGAGAACACCCCTTTGATTCCTTAGATTTGTGTGGTTGGCATGTCCCTACTATAGAAGGATCTCAGGAAAGACTATATAACTGTTGTATTTGAGCCAGGCCCTTCAGTGAAGGGAGTATTCTGGGTTGAGTCCTATATTCTGTTATTATGGCCCAAGTTAAAGTATCTATCCTTAGTCTGTTGATTGACTTTTAAACATAGAATCTCTTCTTTATTTAAATGTTATTCTAGTTGGAGGCAGAACAGGTGTCTCAAAAGAATATAAGGATCATGACTGTCTTTCTGTTGATGGAGACAGTATTGAGGCCAAAATCTGTTGATGGAGACAATATAAAGTATTAGAAGAACTGTTCTCTCCTCTGCGTCATAGGCAGTGTTTTCCTGTTCACAGAGAGGACATAAGTTCTGGTGTCTAGTAGAGGGGCTCAATAGGTAAAAGAATTGGGAAAGCAGAGGCTTTTGGCCAACAGCCAAGTTTCCCCATGGAGAAGATTTCCATTCCACTAGGTGGCATTATAAACCTGGAACTAACAGACTGTAGTTTTGTTTCCAAATGCTCTCTAGACAATGTGTTGAGAGAGAGGTCTGAGGTATGACAGGCCATCCCCACAACTTGCCTTCCAGTAGGAGAAAGTTAGTCTCATAGAAAGCCTATCTAGTTCAACTGGGCAGTGTTGACTCCTCACATGGGAAAAGAAACAGCCCAAATGAAGAGGGGGCCACCCACTGGCAGGGCAGGCGGGCAGCTTTACAGGAAGTCAGGGACCCCGAATGGAGTCCCTATTCGTGCACTCCCTCCCCTTTTGAAAATCACTAATAAAAACTTGCTGGTTTTAGAGCTCAGGGAGCATCACAGAACCTGCTGACATGTGATGTCTCCCCTGGATGCCCACCTTTAAAATTTCTCTCTTTTGTACTCTTTCCTTTATTTCTCAGACAGCAGACATTTAGGGAAATAGAAAAGAACCCACGTTAAATATCGGGGGTGGGGTTAGCCCCCTGTCTAACCCTAGGAAGTGTCAACATTGGGAGTTAAATGATCTCTTAGACCCAGATCATGAAATCCTCCTGTTTCTAAAAAATTACAAAAACAGTAATCTCTCGAGCTACATTCTTGATTGCTAAGGCACATGTTAATCCTTCCTAACAAGTCTATTTCCCCAAGTTGTTAAAAACTGCCACACCATTGTATATAGAGAGGGAATAGGAGACACAGTAGCCATGGAAAGAAAGGGAGAAAACTGTGATAGGAAAAGTTTGGAGGTTCTGTTGCCAATACCCACTGAGCATTCAGGGGCTGCGGTTAGTCCAGAAGCCTTCAGGTAACAACAAGGTATGGCCCCAGCCAGAAACTTTCAGTTGCCTCAGGACCTTTTCCAACCGCCATCCCCCCCGCCCCCACCGCCCATGCAAAGGCTATGCTCTCCATGAAAGGAAACCAGTCTGGAGAAGAGCCAACATTCCCAGCACACTGAGTGTGTTGGAGGATTAGCTAAGTCCTCCCCAGCAAGCCTGTCATCTGTGTCTTTAGACAGATGGCCATGCTTGTCATGTTTAGATGGCCAACAGATGCCTGGCGATTTTCTTGATTTGATAAAAATAAGGACCAGAGGGCTCGGAAATGAAAGTAAAGAGTTGGGGTCTGCTCCAAGTCACCTTTTCAATGAAATCCTGGATGAGCTTCCAAAAGGAAATGGTCTCAGTGTCTGAGGTGTCACCTGAGGTTCTTGGTCTCATGGCCCAGGAAATCAAGGATGTGGACACTCAAAAGGTGAGGTTAGAGTAGAATTTTAATAAGTGAATGGAAGAAAGTTCTCTGGAGTAGAGAGGGGTCCCAGAAAGATGGGTTGTCATTTTACAGAGAAAAATAAGGGTTTTAATAGATAAGTTGTTCAGGAGGGGTGTTTTATTTACATAAGGTGTGAATTTCTGAGTCCCCACTCCACCCTTTCTAGTGTGTATGTGGGCTTCTTAGTTTGAGTTATTCTATGTTGTCTCTTCCTGTTGTGTATGTGTAAAAATGGCAGCGGGGTAAAACACTGTAAGGTGGAGGTGTCTGGTTCAGGGTAGTTCTTATCAGTGTTGTTGTAGGTACTCCTCCTGTGTAAATTTCCTTGTCTATTTTTTTCTTTTTTCCATTTTTTTTTTGTTTGTTTGTTTTTTTTGTTTTGAGATGGAATCTCACTCTGTCACCCAGGCTGAGTGCAGTGGCGTGATCTTGGCGATGCAAGCTCCGCCTCTCTGGTTCATGCCATTCTCCTGCCTCAGCCTCCTGAGTAGCTGCGACTACGGGCATTCGCCACCATGCCCAGCCAATGTTTTGTATTTTTTTAGTAGAGACAGGGTTTCACCATGTTAGCCAGGATGGTCTAGATCTCCTGACCTCGTGATCTGCCTGCCTTAGCCTCCCACAGTGCTGGGATTATAGGCATGAGACACCACGCCTGGCCTGAGTATTTCTAAGAAGGGAGAGGACTGTGTTTACTAGGGTCCGCTGTATGTCTGTATGTCACATGGGAGGCCCCTTTCTGTGTTAAGAGTTTGTTTCCCTTATCTGTGTTTGTAGCCTGTTCTCTCAGGCTGCTCTTTGTTGAAAGAGAAATGACCTCTTGGATTTTTTTTTGTTAGAAGGGAATTCTACCAAGGACCCTTGTCTTAATTGTCTGCCTAGTTGATTTCTCTGTCTCTCTTCTCACAGTATTTTTAATTTTACCTCTCTTATGGTATGTAATGGATTTCATTGTGATTTTTATTTTGTATTTCCCTGATGAGTACTGATGTTCAGTGTCTTTTGCATTTTGCAGATCTTCAGCTGTGAAATGTTGCTACAAATATTTTGTCTATTTATAATTGTGTTGTACTTTTACTATGTAATATTAAGCATTTTTTGTATGCTCAAAATATAAGTTATTTGATATGTATACGGCAAATATTTTCTACCACTTTTTGGCTTATCTTTTCACTTTTTAAACGATGTCTTTTGCGGGTTAGAAAGTTTTACTTTTGAAAAAGAACAATGTGTCTGTGTGTAAGTATGATGTATGCACACACAGACATACATACACTATTGTGTCTCACTTAATAATGGGGATACGTTCTGAGAAATGCATCCTTAGGAGATTTTGTTGTGCTACCATCATAGAGTGTATTTACACAAACATAGATGCTATAACCTACTATATACCTGGGTAATATGGTATAGCCCATTGCTTCTAAACTACAAACCTGTACAACATGTTACTCTACTGAATTCTGTAGGTAATTGTAACACAATGATATTCATATACCTAAACATATCTAAACATAGAAAAGGTACCATAAAAATACAGCATAAAAGATTTTTAAATGATAAACCTAGATAGGGCACTTATCATGAACGGAGCTTACGGAACTGGAAGTTGCTCTGATTGAGTCAGTGAGTAAGTGGTGAGTAAATGTGAAGGCCTTGGCCATCCCTGTATACTACTAGAGACTTAACAAATACTGTGGACTTTGTCTCCACTAAATTTAATTAAAATTTTTTTCTTTAATAATAAAGTAACTTTAGCTTACTGTAACTTTATAAGCTTTTTAAAAAATGTTTAATTCTTTTGTAATAATTCTTAGCTTAAAACATACACTGTACGGCTGCACAAAAATATTTTCTTTCTTCCTAATCTTATAAGTATTTATTTATGTATTACTTTTTAAATTATTTTTTTAAATAATGAAGACAAAACACCCATATTAGCGTAGGCCTACACAGGGTCAGGATCATGAATGTCACTGTCTTCCATCTCCACATCTTGTCCCACTGGAAAGTCTTCAGGGGGAATAACATGAAGGAAGCTGTCATCTCCTGTGATAACAAGACCTTCTTCTGGAATATCTCCTGAAGGACCTGCCTGAGGCCGTTTTACAATTAGCTCTTTTTAATAAGTAGGAGGAGTACACTCAAAAATAATGATTAAAGGTATAGTTGAATAAATATGTGTACTAGTAACACAATCGTTTATTTACATTATCAAGTATTATATACTGTACACAATTGTATGTGCTATATTTTTATTCAACTAGCAGTGCAGTAAGTTTGTTCACATTAGCATCACTACAAACACATAAGTAATGTGCTGCACTATGACGTTATGATGGCTATGTCACCAGGTGGTAGAAATTTTTCAGTTTCATTATAATCTTACAGGATCTTATGTGGTTCATTGCTAACAGAAACACCGTTATGCGGTACATGATGATAATATATAAGTACTTATGGTTTGTGTTTTTTTGTGTCCTGAGAAATCTGTGCCCAATCCAAGATCGCAGAGATATTTTACCTTCTTTTTTAGAAGTGTTACAGTTTTAGCTGTCACATTTAGATTTTGGATCTCTTTCCAATTATTTTTCTATGTGTATATGGTGTAAGGAAATGGTTGTTTTTTAATCACTATCACTTTAATCAGCATCATTTTTTAAATTAGAGAAAAATACTTTCCTATTGGGTTGCCTTTGTTGAAAAGCAATTGACAAAATATGTATGGTTCCCTTTCTAGATTATCTCGCCATATGTCTATCTTTTGCAATCATGCTGTCTTGATTACTGCAGCTTTATAATATGGTTTGATGCCAAGAAAAGTAAATTAATCCAGTTTGCTTGTTTGTCCCCAAAATTGTATTATATTTTTCCTTTACACAGTCTGTTAAATATTTGAAGGAACATGTCCATTTCTACCACATTCCAAGAACAAGAGCCTGCTGAGGTTTCAAATGTACTTGCATTGAATCTATAGATCAATTTAGGAAAAACTGATATTTTAAAATGGTTGAGTCTTCCAATACCTGTACATGCACATTTTAAAACTTGTTTGAGGTTTCATTTTCCTTAGCAACTTTTTGTAATTTTTAGTAGTAGTTTCAGGTCTTGCACATACTTAGCTAAATTTATCTCTAAGTGTATCATAAATTTGGAAGCTAGTTTAATCTTCATTTTAAAAATATTAATATTCTAATTGTTCATTGCTAGTATACAGGTACTTTTTTGAATATTACTCATTTAATAAATTGCCTCAAGAAATTCACTTATCCATTGTTTTAGCTTTTTGTAGATTCCTTTGTTTTTCTACATATTCAATAAAGCCTTATAAGAATAGAAACAGTTTCGCTAATTCATTTTCAATTTTTATGCCTTTATTTTATTTCCTCTATTTGCCTTGATGTACCAGGTAGGCACTCCAGTAAAAACATGTGTAGACTGGGGGGAACAGCATCAGTCTTTTTCCTGATCTTAAGAATGAGATATTCAGTATTTCATCTTTTAGAATATTTCTTCATTTTAATTAGCCCTTTATTCTGTTGAAATCCTCTTCTGTATTAAGTAGTTGATAGATTTTATCCTAAACTGATGCTGAATTATGTCAAAGTTTTTATCTATATGTATTGAGATAATCAAATGCCTTTGCTTCTCAGTTCTTGAAATGTATATTGGGGCACTTGATTGATTTTGTAATGCTAAACCAACCATGCATTCATGAAAAAAATTCCACATGGCTAGGGTATATTATTCTTTATGAATATTGCTAGATTGTATTTGCTAACATTTTCAAAAAAGTTTTTTGCATCAGTGCTTAAATGTATTGTTTTGAAGTTGTATTTTCTTCTAAAGCTGTTATTTGGTTTGGCTCTCAAGAAATTGCTAGGTTTTTTCTCAAGAAGTGAAGCTAAAAATCCCCTTTTTCTCAAGACATGGAGCTGAAAGCCATTTTTTTCTCAAGAAATTGAGCTAAAATTTCTTGAGAAAATGGAGTTAAAATGTTAACTCAATTTCCCATTTTCAAGGTTGAAAATGAATGCTATTGTTAAAAAGTTAAAAAAATAACAGGTGCTGGGAAGGTTGCAGGGAAAAGGGAACACTTATATACTGTTGGTGGGAGTGTAAATTAGTTTAACCACTTTAGAAAACAGTGTGGCAAAGAGCTAAGAAAAGGAACTACCGTTTGACCCAGCAATCCCATTACTGGGTATATATCCAAAGGAATAGAAATTATTCTATTATAAAAGCACATGCATGTGTATGTTCTTTGCAGCACTATTCACAATAGCAAAGACATGGAATCAACCCAAATGTCCATCAATGATAGACTGGATAAAGAAAATGTAGTATAATACATGTACACCATGGAATACTATGCAGTTGTAAAAAAAAAAAAAAAAACAAAAAGAATTAGATCATGTCCTTGGCAGGGACATGGATGGAACTAGAGGCCATTACACTGATCTCCTTCCTAAAGTATTTTTGTCCTCTACTTACTATAGTTCTAATTTGTTCTTATTCTGTCTTTTCAAGGTGGACACTTATTTGATCTCAGAAATTTCCTATTTTCTAGTATAAGCATTTAAAACCACCAATTTATCTCTAAACACTGACCTAGCTAGTCCCAGAAATTATGATATATTATATTTTTCTTTTGTTTGGTTGGAAACAGATGCTCAAATTATCATTGTAATTCCTTCTTAACTCTGGTTTTACTTAGAATAGTATTCTTTGTTTACAAATTTTCATGATTTTCCAAATACTTTCTCGATTTGTTTAAATTCATTGTGATTACAAAACAAACTTATTCTGTATAAATTCTATAGTTGAAATCTAATACTTCTTTTGTGCCCAGCATGTAATATATTTTGGTGATTATTTCATATCTACTTAGAAATCATGGGTATTCTGAAATTGTTTAGTCTAATGTTCAAAACTGTTGATAGATTGTTCAAGTATTTTTTATTCTAAAGTGTTTCAGACTAGTTTACTAGAAAAAATTGCTGACAGAGGAATGTTGAAGTCTTTATCTGAAACTGTGGATATGTCTATACCTTTTTTAAAATAGTTTTTCTTCATATATTGATCTATAATTAGGCACATTATACTTCCATTATTATAAATGCTTTTCTTTATCCTTGATATTATACTTTGTCCTAAAGTTCACTTTGGCTGATATAAATATAGTTATTGTAGTTTTCTGAATTTTAGTAGATTTGTAAAGTATACTCATATTTTACTTTAAACTTACAGCAATTAATTCTCACAGGTTTTATTTTTGCAAAAAGCTTTTATTTAATGTTTATTTTAAATGATATTAATACTAAATAATTCTACTTCGGTGTATTTTAGTTTTTTCCTATAGCACTTTAAGGATGCTCTTCTGCTATTATTGGGCTACATTGTTTTGATGAGAAATCTGAAGATACTCTGAACTGTGTTCCCTTGTTTGTATTGTTTCTTATCTCTTGGGCTTCTTTTAAATTTAATCTTATATCTCATTATTCTTGGATTTCAGAAAATGTATTAAAATGCACCTTGCTATTATCAAGTGATTATTTGTAGATTATTGGTGTCTATCAAAATTATGCCTTCAAATTGTTTTCTACCCTGACTGACTCACTCCTCTCCTTCTAGAACTACAATTGCACATATGCCAGACTGCGTGATATTTTCCCACAAGTAACTAAGACTGTTCATTTTCTTCGTCTTTTTTTAAATCTCTGTACAGTGCCCTGAATAGTGTCTGGTCCTATGACTTTAAGTTCAGTGGTATCTTTTTTTGTTTGTTTGTTTTTTCTTCAATGTCACATTATCTCATGCTCACTGATTGAAATTTTCATTTCAGATATTGCATTTTTCATGTGGAAACATTATCTTTTTTCATTTCTACATATTCTCTTCTATTCTATTCATTTCTCTTCTAATTATGTTTTCCCTTCTGTATTCTTGAGCATATTTATTATATTTATAATAGCTAAATTCTTATCAGTAAATCTATCATCTCTGTCGTTCTGTTGTTTATACATCTTTTCCTATAAATGCATTTTCTTTCTTCCTGGGTTATGGATCGCATTTGATAATTTCCATAGTAGTTTTGTGTCAGATGCTTGACAATGCATATATAATGTCTAGTATTTAAGGTGGTCACTTACTTGGCTGAAGAGAATGCAAATAATTTCCAATCCTGTGTGAGCACTGGGAATTCTTCAATTTACAACTCTCCAAGAGTTGTTCTTGCTTAGATCCCTGGAGTTCTGCAGGTATAGATCAATAAATAGTAAAAGACTTAACTGGATTCCTATCCTGATTTCTTGAGCTCTTTTTCCTTCATAGTTATCTCCACTATGATATTCTTCCCTGCAAATTTCACCTCAGCTTCCCACAGCTCCCTTGTTTGTCTCACCTTGAGAGATTGCCTTGTTCTGCTTCTGTTCTCCTTTCTTCTACTGTGACCTGAAAAGTGTGAGTTAAGAAGCCCAGGGCCACCAGGCGCGGTGGATCACACCTGTAATCCCAGCATTTTGGGAGGCCAAGGCAGGTGGATCACCTGAGGTCAGTAGCTCGAGACCAGCCTGGCCAACATGTGAAACCTCGTCTCTACTAAAAGTACAAAAAATTAGCCGGACGTGATGGCTGGCTCTTGTAATCCCAACTACCCAGGAGGCTGAGGCAGGAGAATCACGTGAGTCCAGGAGGTGGAGGGAGGTTGCTGTGAGCTGAGATCGTACCACTGCACTGCAGCCTGGGTAACAGAGCAAGACTTCATTAAAAAAAAAAAAAAAAAAAAAAAAA